>NC_044985.1:103403519-103703519 GCF_008728515.1 Papio anubis | reverse complement strand
TTTTTAAAAGAAAAACATAATAATGCACAAATAAGGGTTAAATACCAACTGAATAACTATGGGAACTCTATACTATATATCACCTTATTTCTAGAAGTCAACAGAAAATAAAATAAAGTGATATAGCACGGATGTGAGTCTCCTACCGATGATGTAATCAGAAGGAAGAAAACTATGATTTTTACAAGCAAAGTATATTTTGAGCCAGGATATTTAGAAGGAAGACAAAATTTCTCTTGGAGAGCAAACTTTTCTTTTGGTTAAAAAGAAAAGTATCAAAATATTGGATTTTGGAGGATAAGGGCCCCTGGAAAAGGTCTGCACAAAGAAGAGGTAAATTGTTTTAGCTAGGTAAGTCATCAGAATTGGGAAGCTGGCTGCTTACCGGTAACTAAAGGAAGAGATTTAGGGAACACGAAAAGTAGAAAAAAATTGAGAGACAGGATCCCCGGTTGAATGAGAGAGTTGAAAGACTTACGGATGAGAGTGAGAGAAATTCCTATGATGGAAAGGGCCGACGGGTGTGTAACTGTCAGTAAAATATCGTCTCTAATTTGCAGTGTGATCCCAACCCTTTGGTAACATACACTATATGCAAAGGCCTGGGTTTGGAGGAACTTTGAAAAAAGTGGGGACTGCATACAACCTTCAAGATGATGCAGGACAGAAAAACGAGATAAAGGCAGCAAGACATGTACAAGAGCAAGAAGTTCAGCAGGAACAAGAAATTAGAATGAGAGGCAACTACAGGAACATGTATCTTTTATGAATCTGCAAAAATACCAGGGAGAAATACCAGTGGAGCTCCAGACTCCAGCAGTACCTGGGATGGAGACTTGAGCCAAAGCTTTTCTATTCTAGATAAAGCTAACCCTCAAAATTAGAGATCTCTGATTTATACTTCCAGAATTGAAGCCACTAAATACTGGAAGGATGGAAGGGAGGCAGAGAGGAAGAAAAAGAACAAGAACAAAATTTAAAAGAAAAAGATAGGAGTCTGATGACCAAACTTTTATCTGGCATCAGTGCAGCGCTGAAGAACGTACATAACTTACACATCATGGAAAAGACGAGTATTATTGGTATTCATAATGAGATAAAGTAAAATGTACAATAAAGCAAGTGCAATAAATACAAATAAACTGTTAATTACACTACACAGAAGCAATATCTTTGAAACAGATTGAGAAGGAGGCTTTACAGTCAGACTTCCCCGGTTCAAGTCCCAGCCCCAGGACCTCTTAATCAAGTGACCTGGACTATTCACCTAACCATCTCTAAGAATTTTTTTCACCTGTAAAAGAGGAGCATCATACTACTACTTTCTTGATACAGCTGTTGTGGGGAATAACTGAAATAATAATGTATGCCTGTTAAGAGTTCCATGTCTGGCAATGACAAACTGGTTGTTATGGACCAACATTCCCACAGAGATGACTCAGAAAAATTGAACAAATTGTTGGTTAAAAACAATATCTATGGCCGGGCCCGGTGGCTCATGCCTGTAATCCCAGCACTTTGGGAGGCCGAGGCGGATCACGAGGTCAGGAGATTGAGACCATCCTGGCTAACATGGTAAAACCCCGTCTCTACTAAAAATACAAAAAATTAGCTGGGCAAGGTGGCAGGAGCCTGTAGTCCCAGCTACTCAGGAGGCTGAGGCAGGAGAATGGAGTGAACCTGGGAGGTGGAGCTTGCAGTGAGCCAAGATGGCGCCACAGCACTCCAGCCTGGGCAACAGAGCCAGACTCCACCTCAAAAAAAAAAAAAAAAAAAAATCTATTTGACAGCATTGAAGCATTAAGATGGTGAGAACTTGAGGGGCCAAGATCTGGAAAAAGAGGGAAATACAGACAGGTAATCCTAGCATCTTAGGGCCACTTTTGCCCATGAAGCAACTGCCAATTCTGAAAGTAAAAGCAGCTGACAGGTGAGAAGGTAAGCAGAGCCAACCAGAGCCCCATGGGTTGGAGGATCAAAAGTTTGACTCCCAGACCCACCAACATAGAGCGCCCTGGTAAATCCAAAGAATAAATCATAAGTAGATCATGTCTTGCTCTTTATTCTTACAAAGAATGAAGTCCAAATCAACTCAGTCTCTGATTGGATTAAGGTTATCTGCCCTTAGACTAACTGCTACTAGAAGAAACAGTGCTTTCTGGAGTAAGCATGACCCAGAGCCTCGAACTGCCCTTACAATTTTCATATATAATGCCCAGCGGCATGCAGTCAAAACTAATCAAGCAAACAAAAAGATAAGAAACAATTAAAATCCAAGTGGGAAAAAAAGACAGTAAAAATAAACACAGAAAATCCAGACATTGATGTTATCCAATCTGTACTTTAAAATAACTACTCCTGGCTGGGCACAGTGGTTCACGCCTATAATCCCAACACTTTGGGAGGCCCAGGTGGGTGGATCACCTGAGATCAGGAGTTTGAGACCAGCCTGGCCAACGTAGTGAACTCCTCCCACCACCTCCCCACATCTCTGCTAAAAATACAAAAATTAACTGGGTGTGGTGGCGCACGCCTGTAATCCCAGCTACCCAGGAGGCTGACGCAGGAGGATTGCTTGTGCCCATGAGGTAGAGGCTGCAGTGAGCCAAGATCACACCACTGCAGCCTGGGAGACAGAGTGAGACTCCGTCTCAAAAAATAAATAACTACAACTACCATGCTCAAAAAATTAAATTATAAGATGTACAATTTCATCAGAGAATTGAAACTATATAAGAAAGAATTCAATGGCAATACTAGAACAAAATAATACAATTACAGAAATTAAGAATCCAATGGATGTATTTAACAACCGATGAGACCAGCCGAGAATTAGTGACCTGGAAGATAGAAGAATGAAAATGGAAATACTAAAAAGATGAGCAGAATAACAGCAGAAGATGAGACACATAAAGAATACGCTGAAGAAATTTAATATATGTGTAATTGTATTTGGAAGATAAGTGAAAGAATTAAGAAGAAACAACATTTGAAGCAATGGTGACTGGGATTTTTGCAAAATTTATAACAGGAATTATGCCACAGATTCCAGAACTCCAATGGGATTCATTTTAAAAGAAAATCTAGGGACATTATGGGAAAACTGCTAAAAGTCAAAGGCAAACAGAACAGGATCTGGTACATAGTATTTTTCAACATCTTCAAAAACAACGGCCCAGGGGAGACGGGTGCATCAAAATCTCACACATCATCACTAAAGAACTTATGTAACCACATACTACCTGTTCCTCAAAAACCTATGGAAATAAAATTTTTTGAAAAAGTATATTAAAGAGATATGCAGTGACATGAAAAGCAGAAAATACACAAAATTGGCAAATTGTACACATGTTTAAATTATTGTGAAAATAATAAACTAAATGTTTCATAAAAAAAAAATAATAATGGCCCAGAGATCTGATTCTATGGACAGGGAGTATTCTAACTTTCTAGACAGAAGTAAGTTGACACACTTAAAACAACCTAGTTAGTATTTTCTCTTATTGCTCTTTCAGTAACATAAATAAATAAATAATGAAACACATATATAGAGAGAAATTTACATATAAATTTATATACATACATCTACTTCTATATGCTAAATATATGATTTAGTATGGCTTGGGCATTCAAATTTTTAGGCGTCACAACTTGAAACCTGGGATAGATTCATCCCAAAACCTAAGTTTAGAAATTAAAATGTAACAGTTTAAAATTTTTTTGCTACTATGGAGTTCCAATTGCCTACCATTAACAATGTACAGGAAGTTTTCTCAATTCCTTTTCATAGCAGGAGAAGGACCCCATGGATCTTTGGGTTTCCTCCTGGGCCCAGACCCAATAGCTGCTCTTCCATCTCCCATTGAGTCCAGCCATCAGGCTGACAGATCACCTGAGGTCAGGGGTTCGAGATCAGCCAGGCCAATATGGCAAAATCCCATGTCCACTAAAAACACACAAACTAAAAACTAAAAACACAAAAAAATTAGCTGGACATGGTGGTGCATGCTTGTAATCTCAGCTACTCAGGAGGCTGAGGCATAAGAATCACTTCAACCCAGGAGGAGGAGGTTGCAGTGAGCCAAGATGGTGCCATTGCATTCCAGCCTGGGCAATAGAGCAAGACTCTGTTGAAAGAACAGAAATAAAGAGAAAGAGGGAGAGAGGGAGAGAGAGAGAGAGAGAGGAAGGAGGACGACGAGGAGGAGGAGGAGGAGAAGGAAAGAGAGAAAGAGAGGAAGGAAGGAAGGAAGGAAGGAAGGAAGGAAGGAAGGAAGGAAGGAAGGAAGGAAGGGAAGGAAGGAGGGAGGGAGGGAGGGGAGAGAGAGAGAAAGAAAAAGAAAGAAAGGAAGGAAGGAAGGCAGGGAGGAAGGAAGAAAGGAAGGAAGGAAGGAAGGAAGAAAGGAAGGAAGGAGGGAAGAAAGGAAGGGAAGGAAGGAAAGAAAGGAGAATGAGAGAGAGAAAGAAAGAGAAAGAAAGCAAGAAAGAAAGAAACTAAATAGGTTCCTTCCCACCTGTACCTACATGAGAGTCTAGAAACATGGCTCGCTGGATAGCATTAATCACCAAAAAATACTCCTTTCCATAATTCCACCAGAGCAAAATTGTGTGTGCAGTTTGTTTGTAGATATTGTCAATCAGAGCTAGACAGTAGTTAAGACAGTAAAAACAGATTCTATTCAGGACCGTTGCAATAAGGGAAAAGAGACTTCAGTATAGAATTGGTCTCAATTCTGAATACAGCATGAACAAATTAGAATTTTATAGCCAAGGAGGAAGGCGGAGGTCACAGGATGGAAAATTACTAAAAGAAAATACCAGGGGAAGGGGACAATTCTGGCTAAACCAATCTAATAGGATTCTTGCTGAAGGCAGACCAGGGTGATCAATAATCACCCTGGGGAATGAAGGAAAATGAGGAATCTGATGACATATTGGATATCGAAGGTGATCAGATATAGAGGTGAGATGGGGTGGGGGTCTGGTTAAATTGTCCTAGCAGAATTCTTGGTAAAATTGGACAATGCAGAGTTACCTACTGGAAAAAAAGGCCAGGAGAGCCTGACTACGTTTTCTTAAGAAGATAATCTTTATCAGTGTCATGCTTATTTTTCATTTTGTTTGTTTTGAAACAAGGTCTCACTCTGTCACCTAGGCTGGAGTGCAATGGCACGATCATAGCTCACTGCAGCCTCAAACTCCTGGGTTCAAGCAATCATCTTACCTAAGCCTTCTCAGCTGCTGGGACTACAGGCATAAACTAATTTTTTTTTTTTTTTGTAGAGACAGGATCTTACTATGTTTCCCAGGCTGGTCTCCAACTCCTGATCTTAATTGATCCTCCTGCCTTGGCCTCCCAAAGTACTGAGGTTACAGGGAGGAGCCACCTGGCCTGTTTATTTATTTTTTCTTTTACAAGAACTCTATTATATTTGAAACCTGTTTATTTATACCCAACAAGTACTTTTTAAGAATAAAGAGCCTGCCAGATATCACTTACTCAATGTATAACTTACTGGTGTTTTACTGGGGGAAAAAATGGTCAAGGGAGAAAGGAAAGGCAGAAAAAGAGGTGGAGGTGGAAAGGGGAGAGAGGTAGAAAGAGAAAGGTGAGGTAGGAAACTGAAGCAAGAGAGAATAAAAGAAAGAGCAGGAGATCAAAAAGAAAGAAGAAACTGAACCCACTGGACAGCAACCTGAGGGATGGTGCCAACCATCTGCCCAGTAGAGAAGAGGGCATAGCCAACCCAGGACAAGGTACTGAAGACACTAGGCTTATCAGCATGGCTTTGTTATTTGGTCTGAATTCCTGTGAACATCCAGATCTTCAGACAAACTCATATTTATATGCAAATGTAACAAATGTGCATGGAGTATTTAGTATAAACCATGCCATTCAAAAGGAAAACCCAGGGTTTTCAGAACCTGTTTCTGTATTCAGCCGTGTCTACCAAGGATATAAAACTGAGGTTCTGGCAGATTTCGTTCATCCTCACAATGACCCTGAGAGAAGTATAAAACTCTTATAATTGTTCACATTGTCTGGTCTCATGTTGGAACTTGTATAGAAAATAAGAATTCTTGCCCAGGCACGGTGGCTCACACCTATAATCCCAGCACTTTGGGAGGCCGAGGCGGGCGGATCACAAGGTCAAGAGACAGAGACCATCCTGGCTAACACGGTAAAACCCCGTCTCTACTAAAAATACGAAAACTTAGCTGGGCGTGGTGGCGGGCGCCTGTAGTCCCAGCTACTCGGGAGGCTGAGGCAGGAGAATGGCGCGAACCCAGGAGGCAGAGCTTACAGTGAGCCAAAATCGTGCCACTGCACTCCAGCCTGGGCAACACAGCAAGACTCTGTCTCCAAGAAAAAAAAAAAGAAAGAAAGAAAGAAAAGAAAAGAAAATAAGAGTTCTTGTCCAATAAACATGACCCCAAATACAGAGTGTATCACTTTACAGAATAACCTTGTTTAACATAGTGTGGTTAAAGTGGAAAATTGTGTGTGTGTGTGTGTGTGTGTGTGTATGAGTGTGTGTCTTTTAAAACACTGAACAATTTTACATAACCTTCTTATCTGCTCCCTAAGATTTCTCCAGAGCTATAAGCAACATATCAAGCTATTTCAGTCAGTAAATGACATCCTGAATTTCACTGAGATCATCTGCTTCAGTCCAGGGAAAAGTAGGAATTCTGCAATGACAACGCTCCAACCCTGAAACCTAGGCATCCAGGGCTCAGAACGTGGCTACAATAGCTGAACCACAGCTAATTCTCTCAAGGCTTGATAAGATCAGATGGAGAGGTTAAATGCCCAGTAAGTCCTACTCCTGATGCCCCTCTTTTCAACAAGCAGTTTCTAATTAAGAAGACTTCCCACCTCTTCCTTTAGTTTTCCGTGAGGTTTCTGCCCACTGCTATTAACTTCTGCTGGAAACTCTGGGCTAATATTGGACATTATTTTTCCTCATTTAAATCATGCGTGCAAGATGGAAAACAAGGGTAGGAGCACAAATGGCGTTTTTCTTGTTGTCAGACTATAAGCTCCTTGTGGAAGAAACTTTCTATGGTCTAGATGACCACTTATAGTATTTAATGATGTGTTTGTTTCTGGTTCTTAATCTGTGGAAAGGAAGATGTTCCAGTATTTGTTGCACAGATGTATTCCAGACATTTTGGGAGGCTAAAAACCATAAGACATAGTTTCCATCCTCAAAGACCTACAGTCAAGTTAGGAAGACAAGAAATAAAGAAGTGAAGAGTTAATTAAAAAACAACACAAGGTTAATTAATAAAACAACAAAAAAGACAAGTCATAAAGCAATGCATTTTTAATTTCCAGATGAATTGCATAGCTAATACTTCAAGAGAACATAGAGATTACTTCAAGCTGCGATGGAAATGAAAACTTCTACGAAGGAAGTAGAACTCAAGCTGGGCCTTAACATTTGCATCAGATTTGATGATCATCAGAGCTTACTATGTGCCTGGCAACATACCTTATTTACTTGTCACAAAACCATGGTAGGATTGATATTATCTACATTTTACAGAAGAGAAAATTAAGGCTCATTAAGGTTATGTAATGTCATCCAAAGTCAGGTTTCAAACCCAAGTCTAGCTCTGAAACACACAACCCCACAACATATTGCATGGCTTTTTGATACTCTGTAAAGGTTTAAGCTAAACTCAGATGGAAACACACAGTGGCCACGTGCATTGAATATGCTGGTACAGCATGACTGAAAGTGACACCAGAAAGGGGTCCAGATCCAGACCCCAAGAGAAGGTTCTTGGATCTCATGCAAAAAAGAATTTGGGGCAAGTTCATGGAGTAAAGTGAGAGCAGGTTTATTAAGACAGCAAAGGACTGGGGGCAGTTCCAAGATGGCTGAATAGGAACAGCTCCAGCCTCCAGCTCCCAGCGTGAATGACACAGAAGACGGATGATTTCTCCATTTCCAACTGAGGTACCAGGTTGATCTCACTAGGGCTTGTCGGACAGTGGGTGCAGGACACTGGGTGCAGCCCACCGAGCGTGAGCCAAAGCAGGGCAAGGCATCGCCTCACCCAGGAAGCACAAGGGGTCAGGGAATTCTCTTTCCTAGCCAAGGGAAACTGTGACAAATGGCACCTGGAAAATTGGGTCACTCCCACCCTAATACTGCACTTTTCCAATGGTCTTAGCAAACAGCACACCAGGAGATTATATCCCACGCCTGGCTCAGAGGGTCCCACGCCCATGGAGCCTCGCTCATTGTTAGCACAACAGTCTGAGATCGAACTGCAAGGTGGCAGCGAGGCTGGGGGTGGGGCTCCTGCCATTGCTGAGGCTTGAGTAGGCAAACAAAGCAGCTGGGAACCTCAAAATGGATGGTACCCACCGCAGGTCAAGGAGGCCTGCCTGCCTCTGTAGACTCCACCTCTGGGGGCAGGGCATAGCCAAACAAAAGGCAGCAGAAACCTCTGCAGACTTAAATGTCCCTGTCTGACAATTTTGAAGAGAGTAGTGGTTCTCCCAGCACGGAGTTTGAGATCTGAGAACAGACACACTGCCTCCTCAAGTGGGTCCCTGAACCACAAGTAGCCTAACTGGGAGGCACCCCCTAGTAGGGGCAGACTGACACCTCACACAGCCAGGTACCCCTCTGAGGCGAAGCTTCCAGAGGAACGATCAGGCAGCAACATTTGCTGTTCAGCAATTTTTGCTGTTCGGCAGCCTCCGCTGCTGATACCCAGGCAAATAGGGTCTGGAGTGGACCTCCAGCAAACTCCAATAGACCTGCAGCTAAGAGTCCTGACTGTTAGAAGGAAAACTACCAAACAGAAAGGACAACTGCAGCAGCTCTCCTTCTCCAAAGGAACACAGCTCCTCGCCAGCAACGGAACAAAGCAGGATGGAGAATGACTTTGATGAGTTGAGAGAAGGCTTCAGATGATCAAACTTCTCCGAGCTAAAGGAGGAAGTTTGAACTCATTGCAAAGAAGCTAAAAACCTTGAAAAAAGATGAGACAAATAGCTAACTAGAATAACCAGTGTAGAGAAGTCCTTAAATGACCTGATGGAGCTGAAAACCATGGCACGAGAACTATGTGGCAAATGCACAAGCTTCAGTACCCTATACGATCAACTGGAAGAAAGGGTATCAGTGATTGAAGATCAAATGAATGAAATGAAGCAAGAAGAGAAGTTTAGAGAAAAAAGAGTGAAAAGAAATGAACAAAGCCTCCAAGAAATATGGGACTATGTGAAAAGACCAAATCTACGTCTGATTGTTGTACCTGAGAGTGATGGGGAGAATGGAACCAAACTGGAAAATACTCTGAAGGATATTATCCAGGAGAACTTCCCCAACCTAGCAAGGCAGGCCAACATTCAAATTCAGGAAATACAGAGAACACCACAAAGATACTCTTTGAGAAGAGCAACCCCAAGACACATAATTGTCAGATTCAGCAAAGTTGAAATGAAGGAAAAAATGTTAAGAGCAGCCAGAGAGAAAGGTCAGGTTACCCACAAAGGGAAGCCCATCAGACTAAAAGCTGATCTCTCGGCAGAAACTCTACAAGCCAGAAGAGAGTGGGGGCCAATATTCAACATTCTCAGAGAAAAGAATTTTCAACCCAGAATTTCATATCCAGCCAAACTAAGCTTCATAAATGAAGGAGAAATAAAATCCTTTACAGAGAAGCAAATGCCGAGAGATTTTGCCACCACCAGGCCTGCCCTAAAAGAGCTCCTGAATGAAGCACTAAACATGGAAAGGAACAGCTGGTACCAGTCACTGTAAAACATGCCAAATTGTAAAGACCATCAATACTAGGAAGAAACTGCATCAACTAATGAGCAAAATAACCAGCTAACATCATAATGACAGGATCAAATTCACATATAACAATATTAACCTTAAATGTAAATGGGTTAAATGCTCCAATTAAATGACACAGACTGGCAAATTGGATAAAGAGTCAAGACCCATCAGTGTGCTCTATACAGGAGACCCATTTCATGTGCAGAGACACACACAGGCTCAAAATAAAGGGATGGAGGCAGATCTATCAAGCAAATGGAAAACAAAAAAAGGGCAGGGGTTGCAATCCTAGTCTCTGATAAAACAGACTTTAAACCAACAAAGATCAAGAGACAAAGAAGGCCAATACATAATGGTAAAGGGATCAATTCAACAAGAAGAGCTAACTATCCTAAATATATATGCACCCAATACAGGAGCACCCAGATTCATAAAGCAAGGCCTTAGAGACCTACAAAGAGACTTAGACTCCCACACAATAATAATGGGAGACTTCAACACCCCTCTGTCAACGTTAGACAGATCAATGAGACAAAAAGTTAAAAAGGATATCCAGGAACTGAACTCAGCTCTGCACCAAGCAGACCTAATAGACATCTAGAGAACTCTCCACCCCACATCAACAGAATATACATTTTTCTCAACACAACATCGCACTTATTCCAAAATTGACCAATAGTTGGAAGTAAAGCACTCCTCAGCAAAGGTAAAAGAACAGAAATTATAACAAACTGTCTCTCACACCACAGTGCAATCAAACTAGAACTCAGGATTAAGAAACTCAATCAAAACCGCTCAACTACATGGAAACTGAACAACCTGCTCCTGAATGACTACTGGGTACATAATGAAATGAAGGCAGAAATAAAGATGTTCTTTGAAACCAATGAGAACAAGGACAAAACATACCAGAATCTCTGGGATACATTTAAAGCAGTATGTAGAGGGAAATTTATAGCACTAAATGCCCACAAGGAAAGCAGGAAAGATCTAAATTTGACACCCTAACATCACAATTAAAAGAACTAGAGAAGCAAGAGCCAACACATTCAAAAGCTAGCAGAAGGCAAGATATAACTAAGATCAGAGCAGAACTGAAGGAGATAGAGACACCCAAAAAACCCTTCAAAAAATCATTGAATCCAGGAGCTGGTTTTTTGAAAAGATCAACAAAATTGATAGACCACTAGCAAGACTAATAAAGAAGAAAAGAGAGAAGAATAAAATAGACTCATTAAAAAATGACAAAGGGGATATCACCACCGATCCCACAGAAATACAAACTACCATCAGAGAATACTATAAACCCCTCTATGCAAATAAACTAGAAAATCTAGAAGAAAATGATAAATTCCTGGGCACGTACACCCTCCCAAGACTAAACCAGGAAGAAGTTGAATCCCTGAATAGACCAATAACAGGCTCTGAAATTGAGGCAATAATTAATAGCCTAACAACCAAAAAAAGTCCAGGACCAGATGGATTCACAGCTGATTTCTACCAGAGGTACAAGGAGGAGCTGGTACCATTCCTTCTGAAACTATTCCAATCAATAGAAGAAGAGGGAATCCTCCCTAACTCATTTTATGAGGCCAGCATCATCCTGATACCAAAGCCTGGCAGAGAAACAACAAAAAAAGAGAATTTTAGACCAATATCCCTGATGAACATCGATGCAAAAATCCTCAGTAAAATAATGGCAAACCAAATCCAGCAGCACATCAAAAAGCTTATCCACAATGATCAAGTGGGTTTCATCCCCGCGATGCAAGGCTGGTTCAACATACGCAAATCAATAAACGTAATCCAGCATATAAACAGAACCAAAGACAAAAACTACATGATTATCTCAATAGATGCAGAAAAGGCCTCTGACAAAATTCAACAGCCCTTCATACTAAAAACTCTCAATAACTTAGGTATTGATGGGATGTATCTCAAAATAATAAGAGCTATTTATGACAAACCCACAGCCAATATCATACTGAATAGGCAAAAACTGGAAGCATTCCCTTTGAAAACTGGCACAAGACAGGGATGCCCTCTCTCACCACTCCTATTCAACATAGTGTTGGAAGTTCTGGCCAGGGCAATCAGGCAGGAGAAATAAATAAAGGGTATTCAATTAGGAAAAGAGGAAGTCAAATTGTCCCTGTTTTCAGATGACATGATTGTATATTTAGACAACTCCATCGTCTCAGCCCAAAATCTCCATAAGCTGATAAGCAACTTCAGCAAAGTCTGAGGATACAAAATCAATGTGCAAAAATCACAAGCATTCTTATACATCAATAACAGACAAACAGAGAGCCAAATCATGAGTGAATTCCCATTCACAATTGCTTCAAAGAGAATAAAATATCTAGGAATCCAACTTACAAGGGATGTGAAGGACCTCTTCGAGGACTACAAACCACTGCTCAACAAAATAAAAGAGGACACAAACAAATGAAAGAACATTCCATGTTCATGGATAGGAAGAATCAATATTGTGAAAATGGCCATACTGTCCAAGGTAATTTATAGATTCAATGCCATCCCCATCAAGCTACCAATGAGTTTCTCCACAGAATTGGAAAAACTACTTTAAAGTTCATATGGAACCAAAAAAGAGCCCACATTGCCAAGAAAATCCTAAGCCAAAAAACAAAATTGGAGGCATCATGCTACCTGACTTCAAACTATACTACAAGGCTACGGTAACCAAAACAGCATGGTATTGGTACCAAAACATAGATATAGACCAATGGAACAGAACAGAGCCCTCAGAAATAATACCACACATCTACAACCATCTGATCTTTGACAAACCTGACAAAAACAAGTAATGGGGAAAGGATTCCCTATTTAATAAATGGTGCTGGGAAAACTGGCTAGCCATACGTAGAAAGCTGAAACTGGATTCCTTCCTTACTCTTTATACAAAAATTAATTCAAGATGGATTAGAGACTTAAATGTTAGACCTAAAACCATAAAAACCCTAGAAGAAAATCTAGGCAATACCATTCAGGACATAGGCATGGGCAAGGACTTCATGTCTAAAACACCAAAAGCAATGGCAACAAAAGCCAAAATTGACAAATGGGAGCTAATTAAACTAAAGAGCTTCTGCACAGCAAAAGAAGCTACCATCAGAGTGAACAGGCAACCTACAGAATGGGAGAAAAATTTTGCAATCTACTTATCTGACAAAGGGCTAATATCCAGAACCTACAAAGAACTCAAACAAATTTACAAGAAAAAAACAAACAACCCCATCAAAAAGTAGGCAAAGGATATGAACAGACACTTCGCAAAAGAAGACATTTATGTAGCCAACAGACACATGAAAAAATTCTCATCATCACTGGCCATGACAGAAATGCAAATCAAAACCACAATGAGATACCATCTCACGCCAGTTAGAATGGTGATCATTAAAAAGTCAGGAAACAACAGGTGCTGGAGAGGATGTGGAAAAATAGGAACACTTCTACACTGTTGGTGGGACTGTAAACTAGTTCAACCATTGTGGAATACAGTGTGGCAATTCCTGAAGGATCTAGAACTACAAATACCATTTGACCCAGCCATCCTGCGTATATACCCAAAAGTATATACCCAAAGGATTACAAATCATGTTGCTATAAAGACACATGCACATGTATGTTTATTGCAGCACTGTTCACAACAGCAAAGACTTGGAACCAACTCAAACGTCCACCAATGATAGATTGGATTAAGAAAATGTGGTACATATACACCATGGAATAGTATGCAGCCATGAAAAAGGATAAGTTCATGTCCTTTGTAGGGACATGGATGAAGCTGGAAACCATCATTCTCAGCAAACTATCCCAAGGACAAAATCCAAACACCACATGTTCTCACTCATAGGTAGGAATTGAACAATGAGAACACTTGGACACAGGAAGGGGAATGTCACACACCAGGGCCTGTCGTGGGGTGGAGGACTAGGGGAGGGATAGCATTAGGAGCTATACTTAATGTAAATGACGAGTTAATGGGTGCAGCACACCAACATGGCACATGTATACCTATGAAACAAACCTGCACGTTGTGCACATGTACCCTAGAACTTAAAGTATAATAAAAAAAAAAAAAGAAGAAGAAGAATTCACAGTTTAAATAAAAAAAAGCAAAGGACTAAAAGAATGGCCTTAGGATGAATACCTAATGCATGCGGGCCTTAAGACCTAGATGACGGGTTGATAGGTACAGCGAACCACCATGGTACATGTATACCTATGTAGCAAACCTGCATGTTCTGCACATGTTAAAAAAAAAAAAAAAAAAAAAAAAAAATGGCTACTCCACAGGCAGAAAAGCATGGGCTGCTTGACTAACTACAGTTATTTCTTGATTATATGCTAAACAAGGGGTGGGTTATTCATTAGTTTTCCAGGCAAGGGGGGGCAATCCCTAGAACTGAGGGTGCCTCCCCATTTTGAACCATATAGGGTAGCTTCAGGACATTTCCATGGCATCTGTTAACTGTCATGGCACTAGTCGGGGTGTCTTTTAGCATGCTAATGTTTTAGCGTATAATGAGCAATAAGGATGACCAGAGGTCACTTTCATTGCCATCTTGGTTTTGGCGGGTTTGGGCCGGCTTCTTTACTGCATCCTGTCTTATCAGTGGGGCCTTTGTGACCTGTATCTTGTGCCAACCTCTTTTCTCATCCTCGGACTGAGGACACCTAACCTCCTGGGAATACAGCCCAGCAGATCTCAGCCTCATTTTACCCAGCCCCTATTCAAAATGGAGTTGCTCTGGTTCCAACACCTCTGACAAAAGGTCAGTTGGAGCCTTCAAGATTGAAATTTCTGGGAAACAGCGTGATGAGGCTAAACAGATAGATGGAGTGAGCCTTATCTGTATTTGCCAAATTATACACAGTGGGTATTATCATGCACTTGAGTTAGGAAAGACTTAACTGTTTAACTCAAAATATGTCCACTTCCTATTCTTTCTGAGCTTCAGCAGTACTAAATTCCTATTTAAGAAAAATGCCAGCACTCCAGAATTCTCCATTCCAAACTTGGGATAATCTACATATTATTTTGCATAAGTCTGCATATCAAGTTAAAGAGCTCCCTCTCCCCTTGGTTATATGATGTTAATTCATTGACTAGTGCAACCTTGAGCAGTTTTCTCGTGTCTTGCCTCTCCTGCTTGCGGCCCACCCAAGGAGCAGGTGTTTCACTCCAGGGAGATTCAGGGCCCATTCTGGCAGAAAGCAGTTGACACAGCCGCTTATCAACCCTAGCTCTGAGGCTTTGGAGGAGAGAGCCTGCCCCACCTTGTCGGGAAGAATGACAGTGAACATCTGCCCCCACGATCCCTGCCCGCCCTCCCTGCAACTCAGAGGCAGAGAGGAGGTATCCAGAAGCCCTTGGACTTTAAATAACAACTTGGGAGAGGAAGAGCGTCGGGGAGAGTAGCCTTGGATTACCTGCAGAGAAGAAATAAGAGCTACAGATAGAATGAAAAATAAGAAAATTTCAGCCAGACTGGGCTTCAGGTAAGACTTTCAGCTGTTTTTCCTCCTCTTTTTTCTTCAGTAGGTCAAAAACTATAGTGTTACCAGAAAGGGGACCCTGTCCAGACCCCAAGAGAGGGTCCTTGAACCTCATGCAATAAAGAATTCAGGGCAAGTCCACAGAATAAAGTGAAAGCAAGTTTAATAAGAAAGTAAAGAAACAAAAGAATGGCTACTTCATAGGCAGAGCAGCAGCATGGGCTGCTCGACTGACTAGACTTATAGTTATTTCTTGATTATGTGCTAAACAAGGGGTGGATTATTCAAGAGTGTTCTGGGAAAGGGGCAGGCAATTCCCAAAACCAAAGGTTCCTCCCAATTTAGACCATACAGGGTAACCTTCTGGACATTGTCCTGACATTTGTAAACTGTCATGACACCGGTGGGAGTGTCTTTTAGCATGAATGCATTATAATTAGCGTACAATGAGCAGTGAGGATGACCAGAGGTCACTTTTGTTACCATCTTGGTTTTTGATTGGCTTCTTTACCACAACCTTTTTTTTATCAGCAACATCTTTGTGATCTGTATCTTGTGCTGACCTCCCATCTCATCCTGTGACTATGAATGTCTAACCTTCTGGGAATGCAGCCCAGTAGGTCTCAGCCTTCTTTTACCCAGCCCCTATTCAAGATGGAGTCGCTCTGGTCCAAATGCCTCTGACAAGAGGACCCAAAGCCCCACAGTATCATGGTAAATGGACAACACTGTTACCTGGAAGGGAAATACAAGCTCCCTTGCCTGCAGCTGCAGGAAAGAGCAGCCATCAAGGCCTGCAAGACATCTACAGTCAACCTCCAAGTGCGTTGGGAGAAGTCTGTCTTATAAGCTGAGGAAAATCCCACCGAAATTCCCTTTCCTGCTGGTTATGTTGATCCCGCTACCTACACAACCCAGTGTAGCAGTTGTGTGTTTTCATGCCTATTTTGCAGAATTGACTAAGGATTGAACTCTGATCTTTTTTTTCTCTTGTCCAAATTCCTATCTAAGGTGCCCGGGGAGTCACACCCTACAAACCATGAAGTCTCATCAGAGGGGTTTTGTTACAGGAAAGGGTTCCCAATCCAGACCCCAAGAGAGGGTTCTTGGATCTCACGCAAGAAGGAATTCAGGACGGGTCCATAGAGTAAGTAAAAGCAAGTTTATTAGGAAAGTAAAGGAATAAAGAATGGCAACTCCATAGACAGAGCAGCCCCAAGGGATGCCGGTTGCCCATTTTTATGGTTATTTCTTGATGATATGCTAAACAAGGGGTGTATTATTTGTGCCTCCTCTTTTTAGACCATATAGGGTAACTTCCTGGCATTGCCATGGCATCTGTAAACTGTCATGACACTGGTTGGAGTGTAGCACTGAGGATGACCAGAGGTCACTCTCATGGCCATCTTGGTTTTGGTGGGTTTTGGCCGGCTTCTTTACTGCAACCTGTTTTATCAGCAAGGTCTTTATGACCTATATCTTGTACCAACCTCCTATCTCATCCTGTGACTTAGAACACCTAACTGTCTGGGAATGCAGCCCAGTAAGTCTCAGCCTTATTTTACCTAGCCCCTATTTAAGATGGAGTTGCTCTGGTTTGCATGCCTGTGACAGTTTCATTTAATCTTATATAACATGGCTTAATTTCCAACTTCTGGGCATAACATCACATGACAGATAAAGAAGGAAATCAAAATATTTTATGCCCAAATATGTTTCTTTACCATATTTTAAAATGGCCTGCAAAGCCATTCTTGTGGGGGGAAATTGCATCTGTAAAGAATCTCCATTAACATAACTAGATCTTTCCCCTTCCTGTCCAGGCCCTCTCAATCTTGAAAAGATTAACTGAGAGTCCAGTATCTTTTAGAGGTCTGAATGGTTTTAGAGGTCTGAATGGGATAAGTTTACCATCCATTGCCTCTAAGGGCCTTCATCTACATAATAAGAACCCTGGTCTCCACAAACCCTTATCTTTTTTTTTTTTTCTTTGTTGAGATGGAGTCTTACTCTGTCGCCCAGGCTGGAGTGCAGTGCCTCAATCTCTATTCACTGCAAGTTTTGCCTCCCGATTCACACCATTCTCCTGCCTCAGCCTCCCGAGTACCTGGGACTACAGGCACCCGACACCATGCCCAGCTAATTTCTTTTTGTATTTTTACTAGAGACGGGGTTTCACCATGTTAGCCAGGATGGTCTCGATCTCCTGACCTCGTAATCCGCCTGCATCGGCCTCCCAAAGTGCTGGGATTACAGGCGTGAGCCACTATGCCCCGCCCCAACCCCTTATCTTTACCCTGGCACTCCTTTCTATTGATTCCAGGTCTTTAGATAATAACTCTTTCAACCAATTGCCAATCAGAAAACCTTTCAATCCACCTCTGACCTGTAAGCACCCCCCTTCCAGTTGTCCTACCTTTCCAAACCAAACTAATGCATATCCCACATGTATTGACTGTATGTTATTGGTATCATGTGTCTCCCTACGTATAAAACCAAGCTGTAGCCTGACCTTTGGGCACATGTTCTCAGAACCTCCTGGGACTGGGCCTCGGGCCTTGGTCACTTATATTTGGTTCAGAATAAACCACTTTTAAATATTTTCCAGAGTTTGACTCTTTATTGACAGGCAAAAGCCTGGACTCTTAGTTCCTAGAAAGTCAGGCATGGGTATCTTAACGTGTGGTTCCCTCAAAACTGGGTAAGAGTTACCCTTTTAGCACCTAAAACACCTCCCAATTCAGCTCCTTTGGAGAGGTGAGAATGACTTCAGCCCCACTTTAGGGTGAACTGTTACCTCTCCCTGAGCTCAGAAGAATGGAATGCTCAGAACAGTAAAAATAATTTCAGCACATAGTGGGTGGCAACCCAGGGGAAAGGAAAAGAAGGACCTTCCTTTTGCCCTCAAAATGACATCACACCTGTGTGCAGATCACCTGATAAGGGTGATCTTAAAGAGAAGCCATTTTTAATTATTTTAAAATATTATGGAAAAAAGAAATGTTTGCACAATAATCTGCAGCCCTAGGCCATAAAGAAATAGTAGAAATATTATTGGAACCAATATTTCTGAGGAATTAGATGTAAGTATCTGTCTTTTGACATGTCTGTGTCAGTGAGTATGCTTGGTTTGGGTGCCTGAGATGAGAATTAAACTGTACGGTGTCAGGCAAAGAATCGACAGGATAGCATTATCTAAAAACACTGAAGAACTTGCAAAGCCAGTAAAAAACAACCATAAAAACACAGTTTCTTCCTTAAAAATAAATAGTACCATTATTTGCATAAACCATTACCACTTATGACCTAATTAATATACAACCCAAAAAAAATCATGAATATTAGTAAATGCTGGGTTAACTTTTAACATTTATTTCTTACAATACTGAAATGTTTGTGTAAATGTAATAGGGTACAGTTATCAGTAACATTTTTAGCCCTTCTCTTCCCCCTACCACAAAAGCATATTCTAACTTCACGGACTCAGTTTCCTCTCCTCCTTTTATTTTAAGGAGGGCTCTGCCATTGCCAGGTTTGTTCTTTGGAGCTTTTGTGAGGCAGAATTTAGGGGAGGGGTGGGGAAGACCGGGGATAGAAGGAACAGAGACACCAAAGCTGGACCTGATGTTGGAGGAGTGGTTTTTCAGAAAGTTTAAGGAAGAGCCACTCTGGAGAACCAAGGTAATGTGTTAGAATTAATCAAACAGATATGGCAAATGTTTGGAAGTGTTGTTGTGGGCTTTGTATCCAACTCACGATGTTCAAAAATTTGTAAGAACTAGAGATTTTATAAAATTGCCTTTTAGGCTTTTTTAACTACAACTATGAGACTGGATCACAAGTGATCACAGCTTCAGTAGGGTCGCATGTGCTAATCCTTCTTCTCTTGTACGTAAAACTTGTAGAGAAACTGAGAAACTTAAAAAGAAATTAGAAGAGAAACTGCTCTATTGCTGCAACCTGTACCCTTTACCCCTACCTCCATCAACCAAGAGCCTTGCAATGCTAATATCTTCCTGTGTGGACAATGGGTTGCATATTGTGTTTTCATATATAACTAGTTAAGTCATTTGGTGAGAGCAAACTAAGTTAATGGTAATAAACCAGTATTCCCAGAGTGATTCGGGTTTTTAGCTTCCCTCCCAAAGTGGTTGTGAAGATTAAGTAAAATAATACGAAGTGCTCATAAAGAACTATAGGAATGTGACATCCTGGCAATTGATCACAGAAGGCAAACCGCAGAAGATACAGAGGCCTGAAGCAGCAACAGTCACTGTAACTTAGACTTCTATCGAAACTTTCACGAAAACAGAAGCAAATATATTCTGTCTAGGTAAACCTCTGGGGTCCCGTTGCTTTTCGATCTGGGAGGAAATCTGACTTAAGCCCCATCCCATGAACTGAAAGGTTTTTGGCTGACTCCCAGGGGTCTTCCGTGGTCACCTCTGGCTCAGATTACCTGTTCTAGTGATCTCCCATCATGACACATCTCCCCTTCTGTGACCGCCCTCTTCTTTCTGTCCTGAACCAAGCTGATGTACCTTTCTTTGCCTATTGAACCTTCGAAGAACCACCCACACTAAAGCTGTTGCATATTGTAAACAGACCTTTACTGAAGGTTGGTGATTATAGAGAGTTCTATCAGAACTCCACAAACTACCTAAAACTAGAACTTCTGGGTCATTTCCACCCCAGGGCCTCCCATACTGGATGTTGGTCCTTCTTCACATCCCACTCATCCACCAAAGGGCTTCTGTTTGGGCATCATTTCCCCCACTCTTCCCATCTACTCCTCTGTGCTCTCTCACTTTTATTATGCAGAGTCGTTCTGATCTCCCATTGTCTCTTCCAAATCATTGTCTAGAGTTGAGGGAGTAGGGAGAGGAGGCTTCATCTTTCACACCAAATAGGTGATTATGGTTGTTTCCTAATCAAAGAGCCATCTCCCTAAAATGAATCTGCCCATTAGCCTGGCAAGGCAAACCAGCTGCAGTCCTTTTTTTTTTTTTTTTTGAGATGGAGTCTCACTCTGTCGGCCAGGCTGGAGTCCACAGGCCTGATCTCGGCTCACTGCAACTTCCACCTCCCAGGCTCAAGCGATTCTCCTGCTTCAGCCATCCCTGTAGCTGGGACCACGGATGCACATCACCACACCTGGTTAATTGTTGTATTTTAAGTAGAGGCAGGGTTTTGCCATGTTGGCCAGGCTGGTCTTGAACTCCTGACTTCAAGTGATCTGCCCATCTCGCCCTTCCAAAGTGCTAGGATTACAGGTGTGAGCCATCACACCCAGCTGCTTGGTTCTTATTTTCAACCAAGATTTTCTTTTTCCTGCTGCATATGCCTGTGCTGGTGAAGGATGGCAAGGGCCTGGAGATTTTCTTGAACTTTTTCCATCTATTCCTCCCACTTAGTGCTTGATTTTTCATGGCTGGAGAGAGCCTAGGTGTGCTTCGGCTTTCCTGCTGGTTCCCATGTCTGTATAATGAGAGAACAGCTGATCTCCAGTTTGTAAAAATCCAGTGAAATAGCCAACAGCTTAAATGTGCAAATAGAAGTTATTACATTGGCCCAGGTTGGGTCAATGGCCAATTAAGGGGCCCTGTGGAGGCACACTCCATACTCAGGTGAAGATCCCTCTGCTGCAAAAACAACTGGGAGGCAAGATGTGTGGATCAGCTGAAATCCAGCTGAACCTGTTTCTTGACAATGAACCACAAGAGTCAGGAAAGTAGGGCCCTTGGTTTGAATTCTGAATTGATTTTAAAAGAAGCATGGTGTTGGGAGAAAAGTAGCAGGAGATTTGAGTTCAGATGGGAGCACTGCCTCTACCTGGCACTAAGAATTTGGGTACCTCATCTGGAAACTGCCTTAAATCATTTCTGGAGGAAGACAGAAGGTGGATGAATGGACAGACGAACAGATAGATATTTGGATGTGCATTCATCTGTCAAAGGGAGATAATAATGCCCACCCACCTATTTTCAGGAGTTATTGAACATCTGAAAGAGTGCTGAGCTGGGTATTCTTTTTTTTCTTCTACAGCCAAAAGAGACACTAACATTATATTTTTCTGGAAATGCAGAAACCTGTGCATTTCTAAAGGGCCACTGCTAATGAAGGTTCTGTCGTTGCAGATGACATCTCTTAGGAACAAGGCAAAAGAAAACAATCTCTTCCCCCCTTCCCCTGCTAGTTCCCACCCTCCACTAGTCCTCTCCCCATATTCCACATTTGCCATCCATCATCTCCCACCCTGTCCGTTTTTATCCTAAAGCAGTACTTGTTAAAGGCTCTGTGACCACTCCAGCTATTTCCTTTGAGGATGGGAACACTGCCACCGAAGCTTCATTATTATGCTAATCGAACTTGGTCTGAGCTGCTTTCATAACTGCCACATTAAAGCGTCCCATAGAGGAGAGGCCTCCAGAGCGATGTGCATTGCACCGGGTGAATATTAATGAAGGATGAGTTCAGAGCAGTTGTTGTCAAGCCTGGCCATCAGGTAAAGGGGTCTCGCTCTCACTGCCATAAATAAATAAATAAGCAAGCAAACACTCAGATTCTAAAACACAAAGGAACTGGAGCAAAGCTTCAGAGGAGGAAAAAGGGGGACTCTTGCACAGTATAAACATCTTCCATTGCATAGTATGCATCACTTTTATCAAGCCAGGGCAATTGTCCCTATTTTTGAGACAAATAACTTAGGCCTCATAACTGTGAAGACTTATTCAGAGCCTTACCACTCCTCAGTGACAAGGCTTTACATCACTCCAGCCTGCAGAGCAGCCAGTGACAAAGCTGGGGAACCAAGTTAAGCCAAACTGCTAAAAATAAGAAGCTAGAAGGTAACAGAGTAGAGACTGGAGTCCAGTGGGGATGCTTTCCAAACTGACCCCCGGGAACAGTAACAGTGCACGGCTGTCTTGTATCCTGATGAAAAGCTATCATAGTCAACCCCCTGACTCACTTTGCCTAGTTTTCAGTGTTGTCCTATGGAAAAGTAAAGAAGGAAGAAGACCCACAGATTCCAGAGGTATTTCTGGACAACTCAGAGAGGATGGGAGATAAAAGGCCCTAGACTGGCAGCATCAGGAGAAAGGAGCTGAATCTCCCTTCCCAGATATAAATCAAGAGCTGAGCCAAGAGGAGGTCAGTACCTCTCCTAGTCCCTGCACGCCAGGGGCCCACCAGGGCGGTTCTCATAAGCAGCCCATCTCAGTATCTCTCTTACTTCCTAAAGGAGTCTCAGTTCTTTCTTCTTCTAACCCGAAGAAGAAGAAATCCTGAAAAAAGTATTGCTAACTTCTGCTCCCATGAGTTAGAGGTGACTATGACATTCCATATCTTTCTCACTGAGAAGTCTGTGGCCCTTAAATCTTTCCAATCCAACATGAACACCCCTCATTTATGTTAGATACATACTATAATCCTTCCCACGAGCAAGATAAAGATTCATGCATGGTGCACTCTCCAAGAGTCATTCCCAGCCCCTTCCTTCCTTGCTGGCAGATGCTAGAATATTCTCCAGATGTTTGCAGCAACCCTCCCTTCCTACCCTGTGTCTTCAGCCAAGAACACCCCCTCCCATCCCAAGGGTATATGTTAAATGTTAATTTATTTAAGCCAATCCTGTTGATTCCATTCACTTGCCAGTGACAGATACAGACCTAGGCCTGTGATGTAACCCTGACCCTTAAGATACAAGGAGGAGAGAGTTGTGAGTTTCCAGTGCTCTAAAAAGAGGGCAAAAGCCTGGGACTTTGGCCTTTTCCTGCATTTGAATATAGGCAGTGCTTTGAGCTGTGGCAGACACAAGTAAAACCAAGATAAAGCCAAGGGGATGATAAGAGGCCATCAGGAGCCTGACATCCCTGCACTGCTGAAGCTACCAGCTCTTGAGTCACCAGCTGTGGTCTTCTTGTTATGCGGGATAACGGTATTTTTATTATTGTTTAGGTCATTTTTATCTGGATGTCCTGACACTTGTAAATAAAATGGTCCTGCTATACCTCCTTGTTTTTTGGAGACAGAATCTCAATTTTATTTGGGTAACCTACACTTCTATTGATCTAATGTGATAAGTAAACTAATGGCAAAAGCTCCATTTCCTTACCAGAGATTGGTTTAGGGTACAAATGTGACCTAAATCTTCCAATGAAATGGAAGTAGAAGTTTCTGTGGGGGCTTCTAAGAAAGGTTTCTTGTTTAGGAGAAAAAACAAGGAACAGGGATTTTTCTTTCCCTGCTGATATGGGTTGGCTGTGTCCCCACCAAACTCTCATCTTGAATTGTAATCACCCTCATCCCCATTGTCAAGGGGGAGATCAGGTGGAGGTAACTGAATCATGGGGGTGGTTCCCCCATGCTGTTCTCCTGATAGTGAGTGAGTTCTCATGAGATCTGATGGTTTTATAAGGGAATCGTTCCGCTTTGCCCGGCACTTCCCCTTCCTGCCACCTTGTGAAGAAGGTGCCTTACTTCCCCTTTGCCTTCTGCCATGATTGTAAGTTTCCTGAGGCCTCTCCAGCCATGCGGAACTGTGAGTCAATTAAACCTCTTTCCTTTGTAAATTGCCCAGTCTCGGGTATGTCTTCGTAGCAGTGTGAAAACAGACTGAGACACTTGCTAAAAGTCCTCATGCTTGGATGTCACATACACGGAGCTGCAGCAGCCATCTTGAAACCATGAGGGGTACTTTGTATCCAAGGACAAAGTTAATGTGCTGAGGTTGGCGAATCTTTATTGTTAAAGGGATTTCAAGTTGGATTTTCTATTACATGGCTGAGTAATGATAATCTTTAGCCTTATAGTTCAGGAATGGATTGCTTATAGTTATCTATCCAGTCACTTGCCTTCCAAATACTCTTGGGTAGAAGAGGAAGGGGTAGTACAGCAGCCAAATAAAACGAACTTAACATTTGTATCCTATCCAGACCGCAGGAGTAGTGGGTGCCAGTTAAGGATGTACCATGAATACTTGTGGCAATGACAAATTACTGTGGAGTTGTGAGTTTTTATTTTATCATGACTTCCGTTTTCTTTTAATTTAATCATCACTAAATTTTTTATAAGGAAGAAGGAAAGCAAGGGCAGATTAAGAGAGCCTGTAAAATGCATTACATCTTTAAAACATGGACTTCATTACTCACATGCTTATAAAATGCTTTCATGAATATCAAATCTCTTCACACTCCTCCCCCACCAAAAACAGAAAAGAAAATTAGAAAAAGGAAATGGTTGTGGTTCTATTTGCTTTATTTTCCTGCAAAATACTTTGAATCCTATGAAAACCTAGGGAGACTTATTGCCATGTATACTGTGTCTGACCATCAACTAGGGTGGGTGTTGGGCCAGAACATGGCCAAGGGCCACTGTCCCACCTGTGACCAAACAACCACTCCAACCATGGCTGCTACCTGTTGTGCTCTAACTAGAAGCACCAAATGCTTCTAGGCTGTGCAAAGACAAGGTTGAGGAAATTATAATTAACAGGGGCTTGAGTGGCTGCCATTGATCATCAACAAATATAATTTTACCAGATAGATATAATCAGCTCAGTAAGAAATATATTTTGTGATCCTTTATCTTCTTAATCAAACAGAAAAAAAAAATCACCTTCACAAACTAGTTTATTATTTGGACTAGATTGACTAATGTGGTTTGGGCCTATAGAGGCTTGTACAGCTGATTTCCAGGTGATCAAAGGGGTTCTAATAGAGAAAATATATATATATATATATGTATATGTATGTGTATAAAATATAAATATATGAAAAATATATATGTATATGTATGTGTATAAAATATAAATATATATTTACTGTATTAGTCTGTTCTCCAAAGAATGCCAAGAGCTGCCAGCAGCCACCACACTGCTTATAAAGACATACCTGAGACTGGGTAATTTATAAAGAAAAAGAGGTTTAATGGACTCACAGTTCTGTATGGCTGAGGAGATCTCACAACTGTGGCAGAAGGCGAAAGGCACGTCTTACATAGCAGCAGACCAGAGAGAAGGAGAACCCAAGCGAAAAGGGAAACCTCTTATAAAATCATCAGATCTTGTGAGACTTATTCACTACCATGAGAACAGTGTGGGGGAAACCACTCCCATGATTCAATTATCTCCCACAGTATCCCTCCCACAATACATGTGACTTCTGGGAGCCATAATTCAAGATGAGATTTGAGTGGGGACACAGCCAAACCATATTTATCTATCTATCTATCTATCTATCTATCTATCTATCTATCTATCTATCTATCTATCTATATATGTAACAACTGCCTTAGAAGCAAAAGAGTGCATTCTTTTGAGAGACAATATATAATAAAGTAGAGTACAAAGATCAAAAGATTTGTTGTGGTTCTGACTGTATCAGTAAGGACCTGTATATCCTGGGCAAGTCATTTTGCCTCTCTGAATCTCATGACCCAGTTTTTTGTGTTCTGCAGAAAAATATTTCCAAGTCCTAATTTCTGGTATCTGAGAGTGTTACCTTATTTGGAAGTAGGGCCACTACAGATATAATGAAATTAAGGATCTCAAGATCATCCTGGAAAGCTGGACCCTAAATCCAATGATTGCTGTCTTTATAAGAAGAAATAGAAGGAGACATGGAGACAGAGATGAGAGTGATGCATCTACAAGCCAAAGAATGCCAAGGGCTGTCGGCAGCCACCAGAGGCACAGAACAGATTTTTCATCAGAGCCTCCAAAGGAACCAGCTCTGCCGACACCTTGATTTCTGACTCTGGCCTCCAGAACTGTGACAGAACATACTGTGTTGTTTTTAGGCATCCAGTTTGTAGTACTTTGTTACAGCAGCCTAAAGAAACTAAGAGATTTTCCAGTTCAGAGATTATACCTGAAAGCATTGGATTGATTACAATCATCTTTCTTCATTGTGCGATTTTAGGTGGAATTGCAGGGAAATTAAATTTACATAAAAAATAAAGACATCTGAATCCTTTGTTTTGGAATCAGAGGAATGGTGCTCAAAGTCTCACATTCTTTTTCTTTTCTTTTTTCATCTGGATGAGGCATTAAAGCACTCAAGAAAGGGCTGTTTAAAAAATATTCTCAGCCTGTCAAAAATAAAAGTGATAGAAATCTAAGAGGAAGATCTGTAATTTGACTAGAGTAATTGGGGCCTGCATTTACATTGTTGATGAGATTCTAATAAAACTCCGTCTTATTGGGACACAGAGAATAAAGAAATCAAAAGGGATGATTATTTCAGCAAAACTCTTTTGTCTTTTAAAGTTTCTCTTAAAATGTGAAGGCTTTAACTCAATAATAAATCTTGTATTCAAGTTGATGGACAGCTAACACTCAAATATGCCACTGCATTTACTCATCCATTCACTTATTCATTCATTCAACCACAACTATACAATGAACTTTCATCATGCACCAGGAGCTAAGCGTCAGGCTAGGGATATATAGGAGACCAGAGCAGAGAGACCCTAACTGATAGAGTTAGAATCTAGAGGGAGGTAGTGGTGGGGGAGGCAAGGGGAGACAGAAAATAAGAAAGTGAACCAACAAATACATAATTACAAGCTGTGATCAGCTCTATAAAGTAAATAGTATAGGGTCAGACAATGATAACAGGGGAGCCTGGCACAGTAGCCCACACCTGTAAAACCAGAACTTTGGGAGGCTGAGGTAGGAGGATCACTTGAGCCCAGGAGTTCAAGACCAGCCTGGGCTACATAGTGAGACCCTGTCTCTACCAAAAATAATAATAACAGGGAATCTGAGATATGAGAGGGTCTCTCTCTGCATGCAGTATGGAAGTTGATGATATTTAAGGTCTGAAGATACAAAGGAAGAAGCCAGGCAGGGAGATGGGAAAGGGGAACATTCCAAGTGAAGGGAACCACATGTAAAAGCCCAGTGTGGGAGAAAGAAGCCAGCGGGCCCAATGACCTGAAAAGTGGCCCATGTGGATAGTGCAGGGTTGGGGGAAGAGAGGTACAAAATGACGCTGGAGAAGTAAGCAGAGGCCAGATCTTGCAGGACCTTGAAGGCCATGATAACATGTTTGGGTTTTACTAGCAATTTATGTTTAAAATTAAAATATATATATTCTGGAAGCTGTGTAGAGAACAGATTGGAAAGGGCCAAGAACATGTGTGGGAGATGATTAGAAGGCTCTGGCTGTGATTCAAGAGTGAAATGACAGGGCCTGGACAAGGTGGTAACAATGCAGGTGGATGGAAGTGGATGGACTGAGTGGCATCTCCACTGCATGGAGCTAGGAACGATTGCTTCAATCCACTGTGTGTTCACTTAGGAGGCAGTCAGACTGTCCTCTGGGTGACAGCACCAAAGAGAGAGGTCCAAGCAGTTAGCCTTTGATATGCTTTTAAACCATATCATCTGAAAGGGAAAAGAAATGTTCCCAGATGCCAACACTTTGACTATGAACTAGGATTCATTCTGGAACTTTACAGGAAATCCAAATTATTGCCTTTGTATGTTGAGATTATTGCCCCATTTCAGAGATTTGGGCTTAATGTCTACCAAAAAGGCTAAAGCAGAGTTCATCAGCATTTAAAGAAAAAGGGTGGTAAAGCTGTCCTACCAGGACCTTCCAAGAAGGACCATCAGCTATAAGGGTGTCGAAACCAGGGAATGGGAGGAACAGTAGCAGAAATAGGGGTTCTTACCTGGAAATGAGAATACTCAGGGGACACTCCCCAAGTTTCTTTAAGAACTTTGACCAAGAAGAGCCCAGTTCTGTGTAGCCACCAAGTGCAGCACTCTGGCCCATGTTAGAAGCTGCAAGAAACAACTAAATGAAGAGGAGCTTTTAAACCACCGGAACAAGCACAATAGCTGTGCTGCCTTATGGTGGTAAGTTTCTCTTCTCCAGAGGTATTTAGGCAAACAGCAGAATACATGAACAGTGCCTACCAGGAATTTTGTAGGATTCATATATCTGGTATGGGCTGGGTGGTCCCTAAGGGCCTATTAGTCTTCCTTTTAGCAGCTGTTCATGTGCATGACCACAAGTTGGAAGAAGACCCATTCCTCCAGAACATTCCAGCCTTTTGAAAGAAGACTGTCCAAGACCAAATTCCTTCTCTCTTCTCCTGAACAGTATACCAGCTGATATATAGATCCCAAAATAAAGTACTGCAGAAGAACTTGGCAATATCTTGGTCTCTCCATCATTCCTTCCAATGGATTCCACCGCCAAGTGGAATCAGTACACTCACTGGTGTCTGCATAGCCACCTCACTAACCTGACCGTGCAAGGAACCACATCAAAACCTTGTCATGTTACAATGCCTTTCCCCAAATGATGCTAAGTCGGGCTGTGCTCCTGGTGCACATGTGAAGCGTCATTAAATATCATGACAGGATGTGAGCAAAACATCAGGAGCCTTCAGGGATCAAAGAAGCCCAACACAGTTGAAAAGCAGCTCTTTAATGGGGGGGTGGGAGCAGGAAGTTTCCCTTTGTTAAACAGCAGCCCTAATGACTTCTCCCTGCTTGCCT
Source organism: Papio anubis (assembly GCF_008728515.1). Lineage (NCBI taxonomy): Eukaryota > Metazoa > Chordata > Mammalia > Primates > Cercopithecidae > Papio > Papio anubis. Next base: position 103,674,668 of record NC_044985.1, on the reverse strand, counting down.
CATAAAGGCTGCCTAATTATGTCACAAATGTCTGCACCTCTCATTCAAGGCCCCCTCGGTGTCTGGGTCCCCTACTGTCAACCTCATAGCCCCTGAGGTCATAAAAGCCAGGGGAGTCGGCTGCTGAAGAGCTGGTTTTGTAGCTGGGTTTTCTGGCTTTGGTTGGACATACAAACAAACTCTCATTATATTTTGGCAGTCAAACCAGGGAATGAAGAGTAACAGTCCTTCCTCAAACGAATACCTGTTTGTTTCATCTTCTTTCAGTCTTTTGGAACCATTGAACCGGTATTCAAGATTAAAGGTGGCACCTCATTTCCAAACAGGGCTAAAGAGACCCAAACTGTATCTCAGCAGTGGGCAGACCGTAAATCCAATTTTTCCATTCATCTTGTATCAGGATGGAAACTAACTAGACTCCAGGCAGTCTCAAGGGTGCCACAATAATCCCTGAAGGCAACCAACATGGCCAGACCGGCCACACCACATCCTCAAAGACCTCCCTCTTCCGGGTCCCTGCAAAACATCTGCTATCTGGATCACTCATTTTGATACTTAATCAAACACGTCTTTGCCCTGTGGTTTATCTATTCTTGCATATATCTATCTCTCCCCAACTTGATCCAAAGCTACTTATGAGGGATTCGTTTGGTTGGTTTGGTTTGGTTTGGTTTTGGTATACCTCTTGTGGCTCCAGCAGAGGGTTTTGCAAATAGCTGATAACAAATGGATGGATGCATAGACAGTTGGTTGGGCAGATGGATGAAAATAGGCACTGCCATGTTCCAAATCATTAATTACCATTTTAAGATGTGAATCCCCAGCCTCCCAGGTGGGTTGGGTGGTTGCTTTGATCACATGTGCCATATCTAAACCTTAGTTCAGAGGAGCCCTCGCCTTAGGTTAATTTATATCACAGGAAACTTTTCTCCCTAGTACCCTGGTATTGCACACTGCAGCAACTCATGAATATTCCCACATCATAAATCTGAACTCTGACCTTTGGAAAAGACACATGAAAAACCTCCCTGGCAGAAGTTTTTTTTTTAACTCTTATGCACCCTATTTCTTCAGGCCCCCTTGTGGCCCATTGCCACCCATTATTACTGCTCCCAGTGTTTGCCTACCAGCTTCGGGGGCAGTGTTCTGTAAGCAGCAGCGTTGCATGATGGGCATTGCCTCTTCAGAGTCAGAGAAGCCTGCGTTTAAAACGTGACTCTCCCACTTTCCAGTTGTGGGGCTTTGGGTGAAATACATGACAACCTCTCTGTGCCTCAGTTTCCTCCTCTGCAAATTAACCCTTCTGCTGTTGTGAAGGTTTAAGTAGATAAGGCATGTACGAACTAGCATGCAGCAATGTGCTCAATAAACAGTCATTATTATTGCTATTCCCTGATGGTACAGCTTGTTCTTCAGGATTCACAGTCACTAAAGTGGCTGCCTGCCTACAAACGATGCATCCAAAGCACAAACACTTCGTACTGAAAAATATATATGCACATAAACATTTACACATATGGGAAGACAAACCAGCTAGCAAGCATCAGACTTTGTTTTAAAGAAGTGTCCAGATGCAGGGTGTTATCAAGATTTGACTGCCGGTCCGAAACGGTTCTGAGTTGCAGCCCCTTCATTGGGAAAACAAAAGACAGTCATGAGGCCGGGCACGGTGGCTCACGCCTGTAATCCCAGCACTTTGGGAGGCCAAGGCAGGTAAATTACCTGAGGTCGGGAGTTCAAGACCAGACTGACCAACTTGGAGAAACCCCATCTCTACTAAAAATACAAAGTTAACTGGATGTGGGGGCACATGCCTGTAATCCCAGCTACTCAGAAGGCTGAGGCAGGAGAATCACTTGAACCTGGGAGGCAGAGGCTGTGGTGAGCCAAGATCATGCCATTTCACTCCAGCCTGGGCAACAAGAGTGAAACTCTGTCTCAAAAGAAAAAAAAAAGACAGTCATGAAAGCTGCCATTTAGTTTTACTTTGGGAAATGTGGGTGAGCCCCCATCCATTCCTCCCCAGCAACAAAGCAACTACTTCGCTCTGTGGGAAGTGAGAAGGGAAGATACAGCCTGATGCTGCCAGTTGTTATTGCCTGTGATTCTGCCTCAGTTTTTTCCTCTGTGAAATGGGACCCTGGATATCTTGTTTCATTCTTGCATAGCAGCTGGGCACAAGGAAGACCCTCAACAAATGCTTGTTGAACTGTTGCTGGAGGCAGGCAGCTGATGGCATGTTTTCTGGCACTATATAGAACTTTCGGGCTGGGCGGGGTGGCTCATGCCTGTAATCCCAGCACTTTGGGAGTCCGAGGTGGGTGGATCGCCTGAGGTCAGGAGTTCGAGACCAGCCTGGCCAACATGGCGAAAGCACGTCTCTACAAAAAATACAAAAACTAAGGCTGGACACGGTGGCTCACACCTGTAATCCCAGCACTTTGGGAGACCGAAGCGGGCGGATCACTAGGTCAGAAGATCGATACCTTCCTGGCTAACATGGTGAAATCCCGTCTCTGCTAAAAAGGCAAAAAATTAGCCGGGCGTGGAGGCAGGCGCCTGTAGTCCCAGCTACTCGGGAGGCTGAGGCAGGAGAATGGCGTGAATGCAGGAGGCGGAGCTTGCAGTGAGCCGAGATCGCGCCACTGCACTCAGCCTGGGCCACTGAGCGAGACGCCGTCCCAAAAAAAAAAAAAAAAACAAAAAAAACACTATCCGGACATGATGGTAGGTGCCTGTAATCCCAGCTATTCGGGAGGCTGAGGCAGAAAGCAGAGGTTGCAGTGAGCTGAGATCGTGCCACTGCACTCCAGCCTGGGGTCAACAGAGCAAGACTCCATCTCAAAAACAAAACAAAACAAAACAAAAAAAACTTTCAGACTTCAGTTTGTTTGAACATTTGAAAACATGTCAAAACTCAGCTTCTTTAGGGTAAAGTTCTGGGTAGATTGATTGGGCAGGGGCTGTAAAAATGAGGAGGCAAGGAATGGAAACATCTGATGCTGGGATTTGCTCCTGAGGAGAAACCCTTTAGGACTTTGCTTGTTGTGTTTGACAGGTTACTGTTGTTAGGCAATCACAAAGGCACCCCAGTATGTGGTCCATCTGGGAACAAGAAAAGAACTACAAGGGCCAGAACTTGCTCCAAGAAGAACATTTTTAGTTTCTCCTTTGAAGCCAACATTAGATTGTTGGCACTGGAACTAAGAGCTGTCTCAATCTGGAGCTATGCTTCATCTCGAGATGCAAATTCATCCTGCAAATACACACATAGCTCGTCACGTGGGTGCAGCTTGTGCTGTGCAGCTCCGGGGCTGCATCCCCAGAGGACTCCGGGAGACCCCCTCACTGCTGGCTGGGCTGCCTCCTGAGCCACCCATGGGGGCATTTGGTGTCACTTCTTCTTGGTAGCCTGATCAAATGGCTGGCCTCCAGCTATGCCACTATCACCACCTCAGCATAGAACTATGAACGTTTAACCAACTTCTTTCCCAGTGCAATGTCACTCTGGCTGATGGTCCTATGGTCCCTAAATGAACTCATCTCTGGGCATGGAGCTCACTCCTTTGGAACCAAGATCATTCTATTGTTGAGTAACTCTGACTAGAGAATAATTTTTATACTAGGGTGAAATATGCCACTCATTAATTTCTACTTATTGGTCTCAGTTCTGCCCATGGGAATACTAAGACTACAATAAATGAATATCTCAGAGTATCAAAGGATACTGACTTTACCGCAAACCCCAATTTTTTCATCTTGAATATAAAAACCAAGTTTCAAAATCCATACGGCTCTCCTCCCATTCCATTCCTCTCTTTTCCTTTATTAGCTTCCTTCCTTCTTTCCCCTCTCCCTGCCTCACTTCCTCCTTCCCTTCTTCCTTCCTTTTCTTCCTTTTTTCATCAAAGCACCTTTAGGCAGGGCCCAAATGAGACAGCAGCCCTGGGAGACACAGACACACCCTGGTGTCAGGGCCCACACACAAGGGAGGCAGGAATCAGGGAACTGAGAGATGAACTATGTAGAGGGAGACTGAGCTAGGAGGAGCCAGATTTCTCACAATCAAAAAGGAAGATACAAATATAGAAAGGAAGAAAACTAGAATGTACCTCCTGATGTGGGATTGGAATTGGAAGCATCGGTATGAATTCATGGAGTTCAGTATATAGAAACAGATTATGTCTATATTATATGAAATATAGATGTAAATTTACATATATTATATAATGTGTAACTCCCTACCTCTACCCATTGATAGGGTCCGAGAGCAGTGACATCCCACTGGCAACGAGCACATCTATTACCCGAATCTTCATTTCTAAATTTAATTCTTCACTAAAAGGAGCCAGGGCTTCTTGGAGAAATCATTGATTCCAGGGCTGGGGCAGAGAAAGTGGAAGATGAGCCTGGAACATCTTGTGCTGCCAAAAAGTAAGGAAGTGCTTCAAGAATGATGGGGACATGTCAAAAAATATAGGAGCCACTTTGGATGGGCTCCCAATGGCCAAATCTGGAAAACTTAGGGCATCAAAATAAATTATTATACTACGAGATTATAACCATTGAACAAGATTGAAATCCATAAATCTATACATGGACATACATTTTTATATGAATAAATAAATGGGGAGAAGGAAAGCTTTTCTTTGTGATAGAAAGACAACTACTAAATGCAGAAAGAGCCATGACATTAGAAATTCACCACTTGACAACCACCATAATAACAATTAATTCAGGCAGGAAACGTCAAGCGAGGCTACAACTAGTGGTTTAAGGTGGAGCGAGAGAGGGGATTTTACACAATATCGAAATACCTCCCACAAGACATGTATTAAATGCCATGGTGGGAGGAGGGTATCTTTACAGCAGAGCGATCTGCAGACACCATTTTAATCAAGGGATCAGAGTTAATACCACCAGTAGCGGGTCAAATGGACATCATGTACCTACCACCCATAGATTTCAATGGAAGGAACCCAACATTCCTGATATTTTGGCTCAAAATACATAACTTTGGTCGCATCAAGAGGAAACAATGAACCAACACAAATTAAAGGACATTCTACAAAATAACTGTGCTGTTTACTTCAGAATTTTCAAAGTCATAAAAGTCAAAGAAAAACAGAGGAACAGTTCCAGATTGAAAAAGCCTAGAGGGACACAATGACTGAGGGCTACCTGTGACCCCCGCACGGATCCATTGCTATAAAGGATGTCTCTGGGACATCGGCAAAACTTGAGTGGGGTCTCAGGGCAAAGGATGTACAGGAGTTCTTTGTACTATTTCTGTAAATTTCAGTAAGCTTAAAACAGTTTTAAAATAAAAATTAAAAATGTATATAGGCAGTAATCCAGTGCTTTTTAAAGTTTCCCCCTTAAGAAAACTCTCTCTACCTAATGATACTTAAAATCCCATCAATATGATTTCTACCCATTCCCATCCTCCTGCTTTCTCAGACTTAAAGTTTTGAACTTTGTTCAGAGCAAGTGTACCTTGGAGAGAGAAGACTTTAAGCCAACACTCATTTTCAATAACGTTTCCCAAAGTAGCTTTGCTAATTGGTATTAAGGAAAAGAAATTTTTATGCTTAAAAAATTCTGAAAACATCATTATGCAAAGTTTCTTTACAGCAGAACTCCTCAGAGCCTTTATGAGATTGATGTGTATTTTAAATTCACTTGAAGAGAAATAGCATTTGGAGTTACCTGATCATTGCACCTTATGTTCCGAAAAACACGTTTTAGAAAATACTGGCTGACAGATTCCAATCAGCAGGCAATAAAGCATTGACACTTTAGATTTTGGTGTAAGATGGCCTGGGTTCAAATCCTGGCTGCCCCACTTAGTAATTGTGTGACTCTAGGCAAGTCAATTAAATTCGCTGTGCCTCAGTTTCCTCATCTGGAAAACTGAGGTAATAAGAGTTCTTACCTTGGTGTTGCGGTGATAACCAGAATGATAATAAAGATAAAAAGTTTAGCACAGTGCTGGGCACAGGTAAGAATTCAATGCATGTTTGCATGGCCTGTTTTGATATTCCTTAATTATTCCTTCTTGGGGGTCTGTTTGGACTGGAACAGGGCCTTTGTGGGTGGAGCCATTAAAGAATACCACCAAGGTCAGGAGAGGACCAAATGGGCTGCAAGAACTAAGAAGCTGTGGTACTCAAGACAAACTGCCCTGACATCCCAGCTTTGAGAGTATCGTTGTCCACGCCTTCTTTCTACGCATCCACGTAGACACCCCCAGGACCCCCAGTATGCTGTAGGGTCAAAGACCTAGACAGGGCGAGGCTGCTCCATCATTTACCCAATCACAGGGAACCTGTCTTCCCAAGGACGAACAAAGTGCAAGAAAACACTTTCCCCTTTGCAAATAACTGTTGTTACTTGCCTCTCTGTGGACATATTCAACCCGTCCACTGAGTTAGCACCCCACCAACTGTCTCTGGCCCCTCAGCCCTGCCGTCCTTTGCCATGGAGAGGGAGGAGGGGTTTGGAAAGTGTGGCTGCCTGCCAAACGGGGTGACCCAAGCTGGACCCCATGCCCCAGAGTCACCACATAGGAGCTGACCCAGGGGGGGGCTGTCAGCTCACCTCAGACAGGCTTCACCAGCGCTTCAGAAAATGAAAAGCTTTATTAAACTTTCAAGTCCAGAACAGATGTGTCCAGACATAAATATTCAAAAGAGCCCATCTGTTAGGTAAATCGTCTTTCCGTGTAGTAACGAGGGACCGTACGTCAGTGAGACCCCATTGCTATGAGAGCCCAGGAGTGCTGGAAACCCCGCAAACAGATGCTCCTGGTATTCAAAATAAAAGCAGCCTGAGGAGGAGAGGAAACTCAAGCCAAGACCACAGCCAGGGGGCATTTCACTGCTAAGCCAGTCAGGGCCTCCGCCCCACCAGCAGCCCCCCCAGAGACGTGATGTCAATGAGGGAACTCCAAAGGATCGAATAGGCAGGGGGGTCAAGAGAAAAACCAAATCCCCCCACAAACACCCTCAAGCTAGGTTTTGGTTAGAGATGTTAAGCTTCCTCCCTGGACTGCAAAACTGTACTTATCCTCCCCCCGTCAGTTAATGCCTTAGGCAAGGCACTTCACCATTCTGCCTGGGCTTCCTCTTTTGAAAAATTTAATATTCTCCAGTGAACATTGTAGAGTGGAAATAATAACAATAATGAATAGCTTGCACTATATAGCCTTACTGCATGCTAGGTATTGGCTCATTTAATGTTCCCAGCACCTCTCTGAGAAAGATACTCTTAGTATTCCCATCTTAGAGATAAGAAACTGAGACACTGAGAGAATGAGTGATTTGCCCAAGGGGTCAAGGCTGGCAAGTGCTGGGCCAGGATTTAAACCCAGGCAGACCAATCCACGGGCTGAGCATGAGCCACCACCACGCTAAAATGGCACAAAAATAAAAGACAGAACTGCTTCCTACCAAGGAGATCACACTCTAATGCAGAAAAGTGAAAGACACATTAGGAGATCAAAGAAAGCACACAAGCAACTGCTTGACAATCCTGCTTCACAGAATAAGTGTGGTGATTCCATAATGAGGCGCTGCTGAGGAGAGAGGACCTGGTCCCCACTTCCAAGCTAGATCCAAAGTCCTTGGTGTTAGCTCTCAGATCGGTCTGCCTGCTCCCCGCGTCCCCTCCTCTCTCATCTACTCCCTTTGTCCTGCGTACATTTGTATTGCCCTCTGTCTGCATGGCTCACCAGCTCCCTGCAGCACAATCCCCCAGCTCCTTGCCAGGTCACAGTCTTCCCAACAGGCTCAAATCTCACATTTCCCAAGTCCTAAAAAATTCAGCCACCCAGCAAGCTCCCTCCCTCTTTGGAGGTCTTCCAATAACTGTCAGGTGCCCCACTCTTTCTCTGAACATGTTTCCAGTCTTGTGCAATTAGTTAACCCATAGGCTGTTCACGGGTAGCTAAGCTTACTGTAGCTAAGATATTCAAGTGCTTAACATAGGCTCAGCTCTGCACACACACAGCCCTATGCTCCAGTTACACTTAGTTTCTTCTTACCCTCCAAGAACACACCACGTATCATTATAATAATTATATAATTATAATAAGAAGAATTTCTGTTTGTGTCAAAGAAGACTTTTTGGGTAAAGTATAACATTCCAAGCAAAACAAGTTTAAGCCAAAAAATTTAAAAGGAGAGGTATTGACTCAAGTAACTGAAACGTTCCCTGAAAAGCCTTGGGGGTGAACCGGTGCAGCTGAATCCGAATGCCCCCTTAGGATCCATCTCCTTCCTGCCAGCCCTCCCATTAGCCAGGTGCTCAGGGTATCATACAAGATGCCCCCTGCTGCTTCAAACGCACTTCCCACTAATCTACCAAATCCAGCAGACAGAAGCGTCCTCTTCCTAGTTCCAACAGCCTGGGGTCAGGCACCGTCTCTGACCCAATCACTGCTGCCTAGAAATTCAACAGTCTCATTGGCCAAGATGGGGTCATATATCCACCCTTGGGCCCCATAAGGAGGGGCAGAGGGAGCAGCCCCACCAATGTGGACTGATGGTGGGAGAGGTGTTTCCCCAAAGGGTATTCTATTCTGAGTGCTGTTACCAGAAAAAGGGTGAATGAACACCAAACAGGCAGACGCCACATCTACAACAACCAAAACTCATATCCACTAAATCAATCCATTTGGTGAGTGCTTCCTATACACCAGGATTAGGTTAACAGTTTCTACCACTGAAGATTACATAAGATACATGTAAAGCACTTGGCCCAGGCTGGGTACATAGCAGCTGCTTGGTAAATAGCAGCTACTGGAGACTAGGTAGGTTCTATTATTATCTCCATTTCACAGAAGGGGAAACTTGGCTAAAAGAGATTAAGTCATTTGTCTCAGGCCACACAGCTTTGAGAGGTAGAAATGTGAGCGTTCAAAGCCTACTGATGTCTACTTCCGTCCCCAGCTTACCTGGGAAACCAATCAAGACCCAGCTCAGACAGAGTACAAAAGATCCCTCCCCTGAATCTTGTGCATCCCTCTGTTACAGCACCAAAGCCCCATATTGCAGCACTTTATTTTTTCCATTCTATGATGTATTGTATTTTTCACATTTCAAAGTTTCTGAAATGAAGGCTCAACATTCATTTTGTATAAAGTGGTAATGTTTCTTTTATCCCCAAAATCTCCTTTTAAATTACCACTGCATCTTACAATCAATCCATCTTTTTTTTTTTTTTTCCTTTTTTGAGACAGAGTCTCGCTCTGTCTCCCAGGCTGGAGTACAGTGGTGCAATCTCAGCTCACTCCAACTTCCACCTCCCGGGTTCAAGTAATTCTCCTGCCTCAGCCTCCCCAGTAACTGGGATTACAGGTACTCACCACCATGCCTTGTTAATTTTTGTATTTTTACTAAAGACAGAATTTCACCATGTTGACCAGGCTGGTCTCGAACTCCTGACCTCAAGTGATCTGCCGGCCTTGGCTTCCCAAACTGCTGGGATTATATGCATGAGCCACCATGCCTGGCCTCGATCCATCTTATAATCAAGGAAATGTGGCATATGTTTCTAGGTCTAAAATACAAGCTCCTTGAGAAGAAGCTTATTCATTTTGTGGCCTAAACACTTAGCTCAAAGTCTTTCATTGTGTGTTGATTAATGCAAAGAGTGTTATTCAAAGAGATGTGTCTTTAACATTCATTCATTCAACGAATATTTATTGAGCACCTATTACGTGACAAGCCAAGACATAGGGATGTAATGTCAAACAAAACTGGCGAGGTACCTGTTCATAATATCTTTGTTGTATCTTAATAGGGATAGACATGACTCATAGCGGTAAGGGGAGAGCTGTGCCCCAAAGCTAGCAACCTATGTGCTATGAGCTAAGATGAGAAGCCAGAAGGTTGCAGAAGATGAGGGTAGTTAAATGTAAGTTTACAAAGGTCTTCAAACACATGCTGAGGAGTTTAGATTAAAGGTAGGAGGCAAATGGGAGCTCCTGCCGATTTCCGAATGGACGAGTGACAAAATCAAAATAGCACTCAGAGAAAATTAGCCTAGCTGTTGGTTATAGAATGTACCAGGAGGGGTGAGGCTGCAGGTGAAAACACTCTCCAGGAAGGAGGCTGCTCCAGAAATCAGCGTGTGAGGAGATCGGAGCCTGGACTCTGCAGGAGGCTTGGCTGTGTCATCGGCTGGAGAAGGTCAGATCCCAGAGATAGAATTGTGAGCCCATTCTGAAAGGAACAGTCCAAGAGAGGAAGCAGTCAAAGGTGACTCCAAGGTTGAAGGCTTGGGAGGCCAGGATGACTCTGATGACCACGGACACAGGAGATGCCAGGATGCTTAGGAAGACAGATTTTAGATGCCCTTGGGAGACCCAGGCAAAGAGAGAGGGTAAAGATCAGAGCCAGGGAGGAAGAGTGAATACGAACCACATCTACCAAATCAAGGGTGCCAGAGATGGACCTACCTGTCCAGAAAGCAGAGAGAAATGCTTTTCCCTTCTGGGTCCGGGAAGGCAGCTCTATAACCCCTTTCCGACTCCAGAGAGGAATAAGAATAAACTCACTGCTTAGATCTTTGTCTTAAATTGAGTTGACAATTAGGCAGAAGACTCAGGCTAGGAAACAGCTAATTGACATAACCTTGAGTCATTGCAGAAGCAAGATAATCAGTGAAGATTCATTAAGCAGGAAAATAAAAGGCACACAGCCTAAGGTCAGACAGAGTTCAAAAGTTCAGCCTCCAAATCTACATGGAAGTTTATTGTCCTCCTACTGTTGCATTCTCAGAAACTCTCATTAAGGGTCTTCAGTGCTCACTTGAATCTTTGGTCATACTCTACTGCATTTTATGGGGGAGGGAGGTTAGGCCACAGAGGTATTTTTGATTCCGGTGACTCTTGGGACACACGCCTTCCAAATGTTAAAGAGGATTCAGGAGGAGATGAACTTAAAGGACTTCTACAATGCCTGGTGCATAGTAAGTGTTCAATAAATGTTGGGTCCTGAAGATGTGTTTGGCTCTGTTAGGGCCCGTAAGAGGAAAAAAAAAAACACAAAAGCACAAATACTGATATCTGCACTGAAAGAGACATATGAAATTAACAAACCTGCCTTAAAGAGCCACGGGTGCTCCTTAGAACGGAAATAAAGAAGACCCACATCTCTTCTCTTCTACGTTTGTGATGGTGACTGGGCCCTTCCTATAAAATGTGTAATGCTACTACTAACAGGAATTGGCATCTTCCAGGGTTATTCACCTTCCAGCTTCCTGGCATTTGAGGCCAGATGAAACTGACTGCCCTTCTGTCTCTCTTTTGGTGGTGCAGGCAGAGGCAAATACAATGAGGCGTCTCTTATCAGACTTCCTCTGAGTGCTAGGGTACTGAAAAAAAGGGGGCTCATTAAGAGGAGAGGCCCTGAACCCTGGTGTGTTGCTGGTGGGAGTGTAAAATGGTGCCGCTGCTGTGGAAAACAGCACGGCAGCGCCTCAAAAAATTAAACAAAGAATTACCATGTAATCGAGCTATTCCAATTCTGGGTATATACTCAAAATCATTAAAAGCAGGGACTCAAACAGATATTTGTACACCTATGTTCCCGGGAGCATGATTCACAATAGCCAAAAAGCGGGAACAATCTAAATGTCCAATAACAGACAAGTGGATAAACAAAATGTGCTACAGACACATAATGAAATACTCTTCTGTCTTCAGAAGGAAGGAAATTCTGGCAAAGACTATCACATGCACGAGCCCTGAAGACGCTGTGAGATGAGCCAGTTGCAAAAGGATAAATACTGTATGATTCCACTTACACGAGGTGCCTAGAGTGGTCAAACTCATGGAAACGAAAGTAAGGGGGGCTGAGAAGGGGAGATCAGGCAGTAATTAACGAGTATGGAGTTTCAGCTTGGGAAGATGAAAATGTTCCGGAGATAGATGGGGCTGATTGCACAGCAACATGAATGTGCTTAATGCCACTGAACCATACACTTAAAAGCGGTTAAAATGACAACTTTTATGTTATGTGTATTTTACCATATTTAAAAAGGTGTTTTTAAGAAAGGAGTAGAGAGGCATTTATAAGAGTCAAAATCTTGTGTCTGGCTAATAATGACAGTAGAGATGGGAGGAAAAGCTGCCCTCTCTCCTGGATCTCAGCTTTGCAACAATTTCAGAGTCAATGCCAACCTTCTAGGTTTTTTACTCCAACCTCTGCCGAGTTGATTAGTTACCTCTGTGCACGTTCCTCCCCAAGGTGGCCGCCGGCCCCTACTGGAACACTGCCTGGGTCAGGACGCTCCTCCGCCCCCGGGCTGCCATTAACTTTCAAACCCTCTCCTCGGTGACAGTTCTTCATAGTGGTTCCCTTTTCTTTCCCACACTGCTTAACCTTCCCTTAATCAGATTCCTGGGAGGAAACTAATTAGTCCAATCCCCCTCTGCTGTTTCCCCACAAAAAACAGAGACTCCAACCGTTTTATAGGGGATGTGACTAGACCAGTGGGCACCTGTTTTTCTTTACACTGTCTTAAAGCGGGGACGCCTGGGGAGCTTCTGGGCTTTAGGCGGACTGCACAAGCTGTGAGAAGGGCGAGGTGCAGGAATTTGCCTCTGGCTTGTGGGTCAGCAGCAGGGTGGGTGCCAGTTTGGGGAATGCCCTCAACTCTCCCCTTAGGTGGCTCTTGGAGAAGACCTGCGGGGTACGCAGAACATTCCTGAAACACCAGCCTGCCCGCAGCCACTGAGAGTGACAGCACCAGGAGCCCAGCCAAGACAAAAATGAAAACACTTGGCTGTGGAAAGGCTCCCTGAGTCTCCAGCTGCCTTGATGAGACCCCCAAAGAGAAAAACAACAAAGATGGAGCCGGTGCCAAAGGCAGAGGCACCCACTGCCCACAGTGACACACCCTCCACCTGATACCAGGACACTAGCCAGTTCCCCTGTCCCCCTGCAAGCGAAGCCAGCAGATGAGGCTCACACCTTCACGGATCAGGACAGGCCAGCGCCCCCCACCCCCCTAGCACCAGACGCAGACAGCCAGGGTTAGAACACCCGGCTGCTTTCACACAGCTCCAACCTGGAAGGTCACAGCACTTTGAAGAACCTTTGGTTTTGGGGTGGGGAAGATGAACCGGCTTTGCCATAATTAAAAACCTAGCACCTCCAGGTGTCAGCTTTTGTTCCTACTCTATGCCTCAGGAGGATTTGAATGGTCAGATTAGCATAGGCCGGACCTTGAAGAGACACCCTACAGCAACTACTCCCACCCATTTGTTTTGTCTGTGTGGCCCAGAAAGGAGGTTCCCAGCCCGGCCAGTGAGGGGCGGAGCAGGACTGAGTCCAGGCCTGGCTGGGTGGGTTATCTACTCAGTCTGTGTAACTCATCTACAAACACCCCTAACCACTCTTTTCTCTTTTTTTTTTTTTTTTTTTTTTTGAGATGGAGTCTCACTCTGTCACCCAGGCTGAGGTGCAGTGGTTCAATCTCAGCTCACAAGCAACTTCTACCTCCTGGCTTCAAGATATTCTCCTGTCTCAGCCTTCCTAATAGCTGGGATTATACGTGTCAGCCACCGCGGCCAGCGAATTTTTTATTTTTAGTGGGGGGGGTGGGGGGGTTTCACCATGTTGGCCAGGCTGGTCTCGAACTCCTGACCTCAGGTGATCCACCCGCCTTGGCCTCCCAAAGTACTGGGATTACAGGCATGAGCCACCACACCCAGCCCCTAACCACTCTTGAAAATCCACCATATCTGTTCTTTAAGGATAAAGGCTGAGAATTAACCTTGTTCCCTATTCCCCCGAAGTGTCTGACCCAGTGCTGAATGTGTGGTCGGAGCTTGGTGAGTTCTTTCCAAATAAAGGAATTCCCACAACAGCCCCACGAAGGACTTGAGGCAAGGATTAAGGTCCCCACTTACAGAAGAGGAGGGCAAAGCCCAGAGAAGATCCCCCAGTCTCAGCCAGGGCATGAGGGGTCAGGTGAGTTTTGAGATTGATAGAGCCTTCTTTCACTCTCCTGTGACGACATGACAGTAGATAATAAGCATATACCCTCATGCACTCTCATGGGCTCTGGCATCATGTTTAGAGTCGGGCTAAGGTCCTTTGCAATCTGGTAACCTATGGCTTAACTTTATACCCAAACCTCTCTTCCTGCTTCTTGTCTGTGCACATCCTCTTCCCATCAGACCATCCACAGCTCCAGCTCAACAGCTTTCCCAGCTAGTGTTCCTCCTCCCTTTTCCATGGAGTGCAGGAAGCAAGGCCGAATTCCTCATCTCTGCCTTAGTGTCCAGTTCACTTTCCATCTTCCCAAGTATTGTTGGTGCCCCTTCAAACAAGAAAGGACAGGTAGTCATGTTTGTAGGTGGCATTCAAGAAGCAATAAGTTGGTTTATACATGGTTGTCCAGATGGCCACATTCTGTTGATAGCTCTGACATGGAACTATCTTTCTCAGCAACATAACATTCCCAAAAAGTATCAGCCAGAAAACAGCTAGTCTGAGGCCACAGATGGCCTCAGCACAGAAGCAAATTCATGTATCTAATTCTTTGGGAAGCTGGGCTTTAACAAGGCAAATTGTCCCCTTCATCTTTACTTACATTTTCATTCTGACAGATACCTCCATTGTACTAATCTCTTTCCTCTCTAAAAGTCTATGGACCTCAGAAGAGATATTTGCTATTTCCTTTCTCCTGCCTGCCTGGAGGCTGGCGAGCCCCCCATCTTGATTTGTCTTTAGCACCCTCTCTGGTCCCTATAAACTAGGGTGGGACCTTTTTACTATCAAGAGCCACATGGACAAGATCAAAAGCCACACATGCACAGTCACGTAAAACTGACTTTATTGCTTGGCTTGTTTTGGAGAAAACAGAAAATTTGCAACTTGCTCCATTTTTAAATTACGACTAGAGAACATGAAGCTTTATTTTCAGTAAATAGAGCCCACCTGTAGCAACTATATAAGATAGGGTGGCATATATTTTGTTTTCTAATTTGACTTTCTCTTTATTTATTCCCTCCATTCCAATTTCTGCAGCTATTTATATTATTCCACAGCATATATTTGTGTGTATATCTCAAATCATTTTATAAAGTCAGTATGTAAAAAAAATTTAATTCATGTCACAAATAAGAAAATACCGTGTTGTTTTTTTTATATATATGAATGTATATATGGCTAATGAAAGGAAAAAGAAGGTGGGGAGGGAGTGGATGGGTGGGAAAGAAAGATGGAAAAACAGTGAGAGAGCAAAGGGGGAAGGAAAAGAAAGGCCGTTACGGTAGAAACCAAGGCTTATTCACCTGCTCCTCCTGATAGCTAACGCAGGAGTGCACACACGGACACACAAACGTGCACAAACACATGCACACACATACACACTTACATCTTCCCATTGGGTAAAATTCTCCCTCGTGCCAGCTGGTTCTCTGCACCTAACAATAAGAATTGCTGCTAATTATCGAAGGCCTGCTATGTGACAGGTGCTATGCATTTATGATTTACAGTCTTCCCCACAGCTCTATGAAGTGGGAATTTTACCCAGGAAGAAACTGGGCTCAGAGACATCACTAACTGCTAATATTACATTGTAGTGGATGTGAGCTGTTTCTGTCAGTCCAGGATCCATTTCCCTGTCTTGGGTAACAGAATTTCACTTTTCCTTTGGGGAAAGTGGCCACTCAGCATAATCTATCCCACAGCCACCAAGACTGGTTTGGGGGCAAATACGTGATTTCACCCAGGCCGGTGAAATTCAACTCTGAGAATTTAACTCAAGCTATTCAGAAAGAAGATTTCCTCCCACTGGGACTGAAAATGAAGTAACATAGAAGGAGGCGCTAAGGGTAGGGAGACAGAAAGAGACTCCGGGAGAAGCAAGAAAGGTTTCACAAGTCCCTGGACTTCTTGGACACAGCAATGCCTGCTCTTCCCAGTTTGGGGAGCCAAGAAACCCCTCTCCCCTTTGAATTTTTTTTCAAACCAGTTTGAATTCTGTCACTTGCAACCCAACGGGTCCCAACGAATATTCCTGTGTGTGAGCAGCAGATTCAGAGCGGAGCCACCTTGCCCTAAGTGCGTGCACTCCCTCTCCCACAGCACTGCTGCCCCAGAGTGCAAGTCCACCAACCTGCTCCATCCCCTCACCTGGGAAATCCATGCTCCTGGTTACTGCCTCCCTCTACTCCAGCATCTGCCAGTGCCCATCTCTTCCCTGGAAAATGCTGTCTCTGAGCAAAACAAAGAGTCCTCAAGCAAGGGTCTGGCACAGCTAGGTTGTGAAGTTGACACCCTGATGGGGCATCTGAGGCATTTAAACGCACATGTCCTTGTGCTCATTGATTATAGCAGAAAGGGCAGGAATGCTGAAAAGATCAACTTTTCTCAAAGAAATTGAAACCAAGACAAGAGTTGGATCAAGCTCAGGGGTCAGGGCTCCCCATCACTGGCAAAGAGATTTCTAAAGAGGGGAAAAGTTAGTGTTAATTCAATCCCAATACTGTGGCCCAGTTTAAAACAGAGACATAACCCTAAACCTGAGATCTAAGATATAGTGGGAGCTTATAAATCATCTGATCTAACATTGCCCAGAACCAAGACCCTCCCACAATGTCCCTGACCTGAGCAGTGAGCATCAGCCTTGGTACGATTTCGCAGTGATAGGAGAATCACTACCTAATAAGGCAGCCCATTCCATCACTGAGCAGTTCTCATTATCAGCCAATTCTTTCTCAAATGATAAAAATAAGAATGATTAATGTAGAAGAAAAGGTGGAAGAGAGAAAAAAGGAGCCCACAAAATCAGAGTATGGAAGTAATTCTGGGTTTAGAATCAGAGTGGAAGAGAGAAAAGTTTGATGGGTTGAGGAATATAGAGAATATCAGAGATGGGGAAATGTTTAACTCTTACTGTACATTTAAACATATAGTTACTTCCCTTGATATTCTTTCCAGAGATACCAGTATAATTTTCATTTAATTTAATTGCTTTTGGTTGCTGGACTGTGTTCCTTGGAGTGCAATTCTTTGCCAAGGTTGGCATGAATTGCCAACATGAGGCCCAGTTTGGGGTTGAGTTATATTAATTTCAAATCTACTTCCTTTTGAATCTCACCCAGGTTATAAGGAAGGGATGTAGGGATGAGGGATAAGGGATGTAGGGATAAGATGTAGGGATAAGACATAGAACCAACCATGGAGTACAGGATAAGAGACTTAGTTACAAAACAGCTAGAAATGAAGTTACCACAAGCAGAGCCTGTGATCAGAGGGGGACTAGATGGAAGAATGGTCAATTTGATGGTGAACCACCTGAGCCAATTAAATTGCATAAGGACACCATTGGTCCCAGCAACTACAGGCTGAATCAAGTATGAGAAGAGGCAAGCTATGGAGATGGGGACACATCAGGTCATCAGAATGTGGATCTGTCAGAGTCATTCATTGCAAGCAACAGAAGCTGACTCTGGTGGATTAAGCAAAAGGAGTTTATTAAAAGGGTATTGGACAGCTTATAAACTCCTTGGGTAGGTTGGAGAAACAGCTCTAGGCTAAGCTTTCAGAAATGACATTTAACACCATGCACAATGATACAGGATTTGCCTGGTTTAAAAATAATAATAAAATAATAAAATAAAATAAAAAGCCTGTGCCTCCCACTCTGATACTACCAAGTCCTGAGTGCATATATGACTGTGACAGACCATCCCCTGCCTGGGTGAAAGCCACCCACGTCTGCTCTGCAAGTTTGACATGCAGCCACTGCCACCCTCAACAGACCAATGTCTTTACTGCCACCCTCCCCAGACCAATGGAATCCACACTGAGCCTGTGTTCTCACATTGCTCATGTCTGAGCCAAAGTCTACCTCTGTGGCTTCTAATGGGTGGAACTGAGGTCACCTGTCTGTGCTCTGGTTGCGAAGGAAGCAGGAAAATTACTTTTCAGGTTTCTATCTTGAGGAAATGGGGCTCTGTACTAGTTTGTTTGACCTTTTGTTATAAAGTATCACAGACTGGGTGGCTTAAACAACAGAAAATTATTTCTCACAGTTCTGGAGGCTAGATGTGCCAGATCAAGGTAGGGTTGGTTTCTTCTGAGACATCTCTCCTTGACTTGGAGACATCATCTCCCTGTGTTTTCACAAAGTATGATTCTGAATTTTATGTGTCAACTTGACTAGATCAACAAGTGCCCAGATATTTGGTTAAACATCATTCTGGGTGTGTCTATGAGAGTGTTTCTGGAAGAGATTGACATTTGAATAGAATTAAGATTTGAACTCAGTAAAGCAGATTGTCTTCCCAGTTTGAGTGAGCATTATGCAACCCCATGAGGGCCTGAATAGAACAAAAGGCAGAGGAAGGGAGAATTTACCCCTTCTGTGTGACTGTTGAGCTAGGACATTGGTCTTCTCCTATCCTTGGACTGAGACTTATTCCATCAGCTTTCCTGGTTCTCAGGCCTTCAGACTTAGATTGAACCATACCACTGGCTTTCCTGGGTCTGCAGCTTGCAGACAGCAGATCCTGGGACTTCTCAGCCTCCACAATCCTGTGACCAATTCCTCATTTTATATGTGTGTGTGTGTGTGTGTATGTGTGTGTGTGTGTGTGTGTGAAGAATTACTGGAAATCGAAAATAAAATATTAATGCACAGCAGCTTGATAACAACAACAAACAAATGCAATATTTCATTATTTCAGTTCACTCCAGAGCTTTTCAAATTAATGTGGCATAGTCTGGTTTGAATCCTACCATTGGTTTAACTAAATCCTTTTGGCTTTCTGCGTATTCAGCCTTAGACTATTTTTCCCACTGTTCTGTATTTAATTCTGTCCATTTAATAGTAAAGCAGTAACTTGCATTTGAATCTAGCTTTTAATGTATAAATTCCTTTTGCATTATCACCTACTATTACCTTCACAGCACTGTGAAACTTTGTACCAGTATTTATCAAGTGCCTACTATGCCTGTACATGTTAATATGCTCATACACTCATTGTCACAGCAATGCTGCAGAACAGGTATTAATTTACCATTTTACAGATGAGAGAACTGAAGCCCAGAGAAATTGAATGACCTGCCCAAGGTCACATGGCTAGTATTTGACAGAACCAAGCCTCAAAGCAAGGCTTTCTGCCTACAAATGCAAAGTTCTCTTCAATGTACCTGGCTACCTTCTGCAAGGCAAGACCAGCAGGGATATACCAATAACACTGACACTTTCAGGAATCTTAGAGGTCCTCTACTCCAGCTTCCCCATTCTATAGACAAAGAGGCTGAGACCAGCAGGAGCAAGTCACCTCCTGAAGTCCACACAGCCAGTTGGTGGCAAACTGGGATGAGAGTCCAGGTCTGCTATTGTCCCGATCTGACATACATGAGTAAGTTTCATGACTGTTAAGGGATTTGGAGACCAGAGCCTGAGAATTAGCCAGGAAAAAATCCCACCTTGGCCTCCTCCTCATCCTGCCTCAACTGCCTCCTTCATTTCTTGGTCAGCACTTCAACTTCTGGACACAGATAAAATGCTGAATGTCACAACCTGGAGCACAGGGCAATCAATTGCCCATGGAGTGACATTTGATACATGGAAAATAGGAGGAAGAAAGAGGTTGGCCATTAAACTCCTCACCCTTTATTTCTTCTGTGGACAACTCTGAGATGTAGTTTCTCCTCAATACGTGGTTTCTCTTTCCAGTCCTTCCACAAAAAGTCCCATTACCAAGCAAATATACCTGCTGAGTGATCTGCCACATCTGTGTTTTGTTGAGGTTCATTGAGAAGCAATGAGCAGTGTAATCATGCTTTGCACACTGGCGTTTCACATCTTTCCTTGCCTCAGTTCTGTTTTTCCTCATCCTCACAGCCCTAAAACTGAACCTCCCAAATAGTGTCAGCACTTTAGCCCTTGCTTGCCTCAGGCTCTTCTTTCAGAGAACTCTAGGCTAAGACAACCATTGTCATGATTCCCAACTTTAATCCTTATGCTACCACTTTCCAACACTAAATGTTGCCTTTTCACCTCTTAAAAAAAAAAAATGTAAGTGCTTATTTCTCCCTGGGCCTGAAACCCAATTCTTTAGCTACGCTCTTGACTGCTTCCCAGGAGAGCTGATATAATTCCTCTCAGGGACTCAGCCTCCTCCCACAATGGTCTGCATTCATAAATCTTCAGTGGCAGTTATGAAGTCTTCTTTCTTGACTTGTTTGACATTATAATTCCTTGTCCCCAAACTCCATGAATATCTATATTAAGATCCTCTTAACTTCAGGAACTATTCATCATCTTTTCTTTTTCTTTACTCCTCACTTTCTCTTTTATTCCTCCCAATCTCTCCTACTCATGCCCTTACTCAAGTAACTTGCCCATCATAGACTCAAGGCTTTCTCTCATGCCATTTTCTTTCTTTTTTCCTAAGCCTGCTAAGCTCCCCTCTCCAGCTTTTCAAACATTTATTGAAATTTCAGCTTTCTAAAAGGTATTCCCTAAAATAAATTAATATAGAAAAAATGTATGGCTACCTCCACTGCTCAATTTCAGGGTTAATAGGGCATGATGCTATACATATAGCCTACATCTGGTACACCTGGTACTCCCACAGCTCCCCAGATATACCTGTCAGAGTACTTATTAGAGAATATTATAATTGATAAAGTATCTATCTTCAAGTAAACCATGGGCACCTTGAGTTTAAGGAGGCTGTCTTTAGTATTTTAGTTTTTCTAATATGTAGCACATAATAATAACTTTTTAATGTTCATTGAGTAAATTAATGAATGAATAGAAATATTTACCTATATGATCAATTGCTGCTGCATCAAGTTCCAAGAAATCCATTCAGATTTGTTGGTTATCTGGAATAGTTTTGTATATCAAATACTGATTAAAAGACATGAGATACCAATCAGGAATTTGAAAAGCTATTATATTCCAATGGAAAATGGGAAACAAAAGTCATAGGCAATACATCAAAATAGAAACATACATGGCTAGTAAGCATGGAAAGATGCTCAGCTTCACTAGGAACCAGAGAAAGGTAAATTAAAATGAGATATGGGGCTGGGCACGTTGGCTCACGTCTGTAATCCCAGCACTTCAGGAGGCCAAGGCAGGCAGATCACTTGAGGTCAGGAGTTTCAGACCAGCCCAACCAATATGTGGCAAAACCATATCTCTACCAAAAATACAAAAATTAGCCAGGTGTGGTGGCATGTGCCTGTAATCCTAGCTACTTAGGAGGCTGAGGCATGCGAACTCGCTTGAACCCAAGAGGTGGAGGTTGCAGTGAGCCAAGATTGCACCACTTCACTCCAGCCTGGGCAATACAGTGAGACTCTGTCTCAAAAAAATAAAACAAGATAAGATTTTTTAAAACCCATCAGATGGACAGAAATTAATAAGAGGAAAAATATTCAATGCTGACAAGAGTGTAGGCAAAAAGCTCTCTCGTGTATCCTTGGTGGAGCATAAATTGGCACAGACTTTTGGAAGGGCAATTGGGCCATGTATCAAATTTTAAAATACATGTACATTCCTTTTGATGGAGCAATTCCAATTTTCAGAACTTGTTCTACTGAGAGACCAGCAAAGATATCTATACAAGGGTGATTATTAGAACACGGTTTATCATAACAAAAATAGGAAATATTTTAAATATTTGTTAATGGAACACAATGAATTATGAATATTTGTATTATAAAATATTAAATAAGAGATTCAAAAGATAAGTTAGAGCTTTTCTCATAGAATGTCTGCCTAGAGATGTTGTTGAGAGAGAGAAGAAGGTCACAGAATGACACGTATAGTATGATCCCATTTATGTGAACAGAAACAACCTGTGTGTGTATGTGTGTGAATGCACAGCAACCAACAAGATCTAGAGAAAAGGGAAAGGAACTGGACATAAGGGAAAGTGGTCACATGGGTTAAACTCTTTTCATTGTGTGTGTGTGTGTGTGTTTTGTGGTTGTTTTGTTCTGTTTTTTGATGGAGTCTCACTCTGTCGCCCAGGCTGGAATGCAGTGGTATGATCTGGGTTCACTGCAAGCTCCGCCTCCTGGGTTCACACCATTCTTCTGCCTCAGCCTCCCAAGTAGCTGGGACTACAGGCACCCGCCACCACGCCCGGCTAATTTTTTGTATTTTTAGTAGAGACAGGGTTTCACCGTGTTAGCCAGAATGGTCTCGATCTCCTGACCTCATGATCCACCCGCCTTGGCCTGTCAAAGTGCTGGGATTACAGGCGTAAGCCGCTGCGCCCGGCCTCTTTTCATTCTTTATGCTTCTGTGTTGTTTGAATTATTTGCAGTGAGCATATGTTCCCATACTACTTTTGTAAGTCAAAGAGATGACTGATTGGTGTTACGTAGATATCAACCTTGTGTCAGTTCTTAGATCCACTAAACCTGGGAGCTGAAATGAGCCATAGCATCATCTATTTTCCAGGGGGTTGTAAATTGCTTTCCCTAGGGTTCCACAGACACACCTACATGGGGCCGAGACCACACTTAAACCCACTGCACATCACCATGTACTTCCAGGAGCTCCTGTTCGTGCAGTCTTCACACCAAAGCTTCTCCTGCCTTCTCTGTTTAACTAGACTGAGACTACAAAATGACCTATTGAAAACAATTACGATTTGCAACTACATACGTAGATAAAACAGGAGTTTCTCATTGATGTATATCCAAAATAATTTGCAGAAATAAATTTAATACATAAGCCTGGATTGCAAATGTTATCCAGAATCCTAATTTCAAATGTATACATTCATCAAAATAGCCCCCATTGTTCTCGGTGACTGAGTTTATAATAGACAAATTTATTTTTAAAATCCATGCTAATAAAATACCATTTATTTCATGTTAAAGTCTATATATGATTTTGTTTTTCGAGAAAAGAAAGAAACAAAGGTTTGAAAACCACGGTTCTAATCCAACTTGCTCATTTTTCAGATGAGGAAACTGAGCAGAAGTAAAGGTGAGTGATGACTAAGATTTCACTATTCATTTATCAGAGCAAGGCAGCCTAGCCCTTGAACCAGAGCTTAGCAGTAAGTGCTCAGTAATGAACTTCCTTGACTACGGTGTGCTCTTTTCACACGTGTTACCTGATCTAATCTCACAGCAAGCCAGTGTGGTAAGGGTTGTGATTTTGCCAGGGAGGTAAATGAGACTCTGAGATGTCAAAACTTTTCCTAAATTACACAGTTAATAGGTGGAGTGGCTCAGCCTCCAGAGAGAGAGACCTCTTCTCACCACATCACTGGGCCCGATTGCTACAGGCAGTGAGTAATCTCTAGTCTAGATTATAAACTCCCTTAAAGCAAGTACTACATTGCCATTTCCACAAAGCTGCTAATAAATCATAGAGTCACACACACAAAAAAAAGACACTCACTAGTTAGATCTACAATCCGCAAAGATCTACTCATCACCCGCCGTGTACCTAGCCTGCGTTCAGTGCAATGGACGCATTGGAAAAGAAGATCCCACCATCGTTAAAAAAAATGTACATCTATGCTGTCCTAGTCACGGTTCCTGGTTGCATAAAATATAAACTAATTTAGTTTAACTTAAATAAAAATGTGTTCATTGGAGGGATTAGAGGGATTACTAGAAAGGCTAGATAATGCAACTCTAAAAACAGGGGGAAACAAACAGAGGCCAAACAGGCAGAACAATATCCAAAATTATGCCATGGAAAAAATCAGGCTACAGATACCATGCACCATCCAAGGGCCCCACCAACTGAAGACACCATTTGCTGCTATTGCTGCTGCTGGAGAAGATAATTCTAAACTGGCCTCTGTTTTATTATAACTCTGAGTCAAAATCTCAAAAACAAGCATTTGATTGGCCTACCGTAGATTAAAACCCCAAGCGTAAATGTCTAACTGGCTTAGTTAAGGTTGCATGCCCAAGCACTAACTGTCAGTTAGTCCCAGTTAATGCCAAGCTGGGAGAGAAAATTTCTACCATCCTCTGGCTTGCACTGTGGGAGATGGGACATGCCTTCCTTCGTATATTAACTATCTATTGCTATGCAACAAATCACCCCAAAATTCAGCAGTTTAAAACAATAAATATGTATTCTCTTACACAGTTTCTGAAAAGTGGGACTCTGGGAGCAGCTTGGCTAGATAGTTCTGGCTCAGAGTCTCTCATGAAGTTGCAAATAAGAAGCTGGGTGGGGCTGTGGTCATCTAGAAGCTTACAGAGGCTGAAGGATGCTCTCCCCAGGTGCTTCACTCACATAGTCAGCTAGTTGTTGGGAGGAGACCTTGGTGCCTCACTGTGTAGACCTGTCCAGCAAGCTGCTGGGGTGCACTCATAACACGGCAGCCGCCTTTCCTCAGAGCAAGGGGTCCAAGACAGCAAAGCAGAAGTCACAACGTCTTCTATAGTCTAGCCTCATACTCACGTACCCTCACTTCTGCCATTTGCTATTGGTCACACAGAATAACCCTGACACAATGTGAGAAGGGGCAATACAAGAGCATGAAGACAAGGGACAGGGGTCAGTGTCGGCTTTCTCGGAGGCTGGCTACTGTGCTTGGATTTCTCCAAAACAAAGAAAGGTGTTAAGAGACTGGACAGCCGGTAACAGTGAATATCCATTGCTGGTACCTCCTAGGTACAAAGCCTGCCTTCTAGTTGCGTACACTTTGATAGAAGAAAAAACTAATAACATAAAATAATGTTTTCTCTGGCTGGGTGCGGTGGCTCACACCTGTAACCCCAGCACTTTTGGAGGCCGAGGCGGGCAGATCACCTGAGGTCAGGAGTTCAAGACCAGCCTGGCCAACATGGTTAAACCCCATCTCTACTAAAAATAAATAAATTAGCTGGGGGTGGTGGTGGGCACCTGTAATCCCAGCTACTCAGGAGGCTGAGGCAGGAGAATCGCTTGAACCCAGGAGGTGAAGGTTGCAGTGAGCCAACATCATGCCATCGCACTCCAGCCTGGGCAACAAGAGCAAAACTCCATCTCAAATAATAATAATAATAATAATGTTTTCTCCAGTTAATATGAATGAATGCCAAATTATGTATGTTCTGGGTGACATCATTCACTACTTTGAGTTATGTAAAGAAATGGAGATAAGATAGCACTAAAGACAACTTTACAATTCTACTTGGACTCAGGCTTAGAAATATTCACACATACAAAGCTGAGATTCGAGTGAAAAATACGTTTCCATTTTTAGTGTGTTCCTAGGTGCTCTTTGTACCTTTGGCAGCAATGATCCCAATAATTGGGGAAATGCATGACCTACTGAGGCATTCCAAATCTTCCAAATCAAGCTCATTAGAGTCCACTGCCTTCATGATGGACTTTCCCATATCTGATAGCAAATTAAAGACAGTGAGGATGTTTCAAAAGCTGGCCAGGCCTAAGGCACAAAAGCAGAAAGCTTATTATCCTTCCTTTCTCCAACTCACTTGCTTCTTAGGCATGAAACACCCAGCCCCATCCTCTCCTGAACTTGACCAGTTAGCTTTACTTATTTCTGTTCTACTCCCCTTCTCCAGTCCAAAATTTCTGCTCCAGTACATTCCTTTTATTTCCTTTACTCAAGAATGAGATTGCCCCAACCTGTCCAACATGGTGAAACCATATCACTACAAAAAATACAAAAATTAGCCCAGCGTGGTGGCACGCTCCTGTAATCCCAGCTACTCAGGAGGCCAAGGCACGAGAATCTCTTGAACCCAGGAGGCGGAGGTTTCAGTGAGCTGAGATCGCACCACTGCACTCCAGCCTGGGTGACAGAGCAAGACTCTGTCTCGGAAAAAAAGAACAAAAAAAAGAATGAGATTGCCTCTACACATTACCAGAAAGTAAAATAAATGGAAAAAAAAAGAAAAAGAAAAAGAAACCCACAAACTTCTTATTTGTGTTCCTACTCAAGACGACCATTGTCATTCTTGCAATTCTGAGCCAAGTGCCTAAGAGATAATGGAGTCCTCTTTAAATATTTGGGCATCTGGGGTGCCAGGTGAACTCGACTTCACGACATTCCTAGTCTACTCTAAGCAAGAAACAAAACATATATTTAAGTTTCCCAGCAAACTAATGTGCACATGACAAGAGCTGTAATCAATAAGTAACTTGATAAAGTGGATAAAAATTGACTCGCAGGGGGTGGCACATCCTATTAAGCAAATTCAACCCAGACCACTTCAACCCAGACCACTTTCAATAAGCCATACCAAGCTGCAAAACTCAACAACCAAAGTCTTTGTGTGAGAAGCTAGATCAATATTTTAAACCCAAACTCCTTAACGTTGTACTACCAACAAACCAGGGGGGAAAAACGATGCCTTCTAAATCCAAAGACAGAAAAAAGGATGGGGAAAGCAGGGCAGAGGCCAGAAATTTGTACGTTGTAAGTTACACACAACTCCCAGGGAATAAATCTGTCTTTCCTGAACTACACAAATGCTTATATCCACCAGTCCAGCCACAAGCGATCCTTCGTGAATACTGAAAGAGGAGAAGGAAATATTCAGGTCACAAATTTATCTGATTGAAAGTCAGCAACTAAGTGAAACCTGCAAAAGTTTGATTTCTTTTTCATTAATATTGGGGGAGGAAAGAAAATACTCTGAGATGCCAGGCACAGAGGAAAGGGAAGCATTGCAGGCTGCAAATTTTTTTTTTCAAATTGCATTAATACCATCATATAAATATTTTCATCTGTGAGGAAAGTGTGATTCTGTATAAAAGAGTTCTCATGAATAAGTATCAGGCATCCAAAGCAGATCTCCATTGGAATTCCAGAAGCATTTCTGCTGCCCTACCTGAACACCAGCCTCTTCTTACCTGGCCACAATAGCCAATCAAAAAAGCAATTCTCAAAATTATAGTCTGCTGACAGAGGATATCAAGGGGCTAAGTTTTGCTGTGCTTTGATTGGATTCCAACTTATGGGGGCCAGCAAACGTCTGCTCTTATAAGGCTCTGACAAAGAGATGAAACAATGTTGGCATGATCGCCAGGGTAAATTATTTTATAGCCATTTCTTCTCCACCTTGGTCCCCCTCCAAAAGAAATCACCTAATCAAAACTACTTCTGATTGTTTTCATTTGCAACTCAATTTTCTGTGAACTCGTTGAGGGCCTACTATGTGTGGAGCACTACAGGGTATGTAGGAGGGGAAAATGCCTATGACATGTCCCTCAGTCAGGTGACTCCAAAATTATCCAGTGAAATCAGGGTGAAAGAGAGGCAGCTGGTAGCTCCTAGAGGCCCCTTGCAGATGGGCAGTGGAGGGTCAGCCTGCCATCGGACATCGCCATTCACACCCTAGGTGTTTGTAAATGTGGCTGAGTAGAAATGGCAAGGGCTTGAATAGAGTCCAAGTCCTGGCCATGCCACTGGATTTTGGCACGGTACTGAATTTATCTGGGTCTCGGTTTCTTCATCTGTAAAACAGACAGAATAATATCTATATCATGGGGGTGCAGGAAAGATTAAAGTCATAGGTAGGATGCTAGGAAAGTGCCGGAAGCCAAGTAGGTGCTGAGTAATTGTCAGCTACTTCTCTTTTCATGAAGAAAGTCGTTAGCAAGGGCTCAAGGGTGGTACAGAGAAAACGTGAACTCTATTCCCCCTGACCTTGTGTCTGGTACAAGGACACCTGGAACAATAACAAGGTAGATAAGCTCCCCAGCTGACACTGGCCCTGTCAGCTCACCTGTTCACTGCTGCAGGGCTGAGCAGAAAGAGAATTGCCTCGGAGTG
This sequence comes from Papio anubis, assembly GCF_008728515.1. NCBI lineage: Eukaryota > Metazoa > Chordata > Mammalia > Primates > Cercopithecidae > Papio > Papio anubis. Next base: position 103,646,905 of record NC_044985.1, on the reverse strand, counting down.
GAGATAAATTGAATCCAACCCTGAGAAAGATGATTGAGGCATTTCAGAAAGCAAAAAGCTAATGTGAATAGACAGTTTCCAAAGCCATTCCTCCCCCTTTGTAACTGAACTGGACAGCTGGCCGATCCTCAGGGAAGGGGAGGGTCTCTACAAAGGGCCCCCTACTCACCCAGACTCCATGGAAACCCATGGACAAAGAACCGGGCAAAGCACTTTGGTGGATACGAGCACAGTCAAGATATGGTTCTGTCCCCCAAGGAGACTACAAGTAAGTCAGGAAGAGGAAATAGATACGGATCAAAAGTTATCTGTTGGGCCAAGCACAGTGGCTTATGCCTGTAATACCAGCACTTTGGGAGGCCAGGGCAGGAGGATCAGTGAAGGCCAAGAGTTCAAGACAGCCTGGGCAACATAGCAAAATCCCATCTCTACAAAACAGTTTTTTAAATTTTTTTAACGTTCTATGTTTTGTACACCAGTGTTTGTAGAAACACTATTCACAATTGCCGAAAGGAGGCAGCAACACAGATGTCCATGAACAGATGAATGAAGGGACAGAATGTTGCATATATGTGCAATGGAATATTTTTTAACCTTAAAAAGGAATGAAATTCTGATATATGCTAAAACGTGGTTAAGCTTTGAGGACATTATGTTAAGTGAAATAAGCAAAGCACAAAAGGACAATTATTGTATGATTTCACTTACGTGAGGTACCTAGAACAGGCAAATTCATAAATATAATAGAGGATACCAGGGTCTAGGAAGAGGAGGAATGAGGAATTATTGTATTAAACCCTCTAAGGGTGCAAAGTTTCTGTTTGGGAAGATAAAAAAGTTCTGAAAATGGATAGCAGTGATGGTTGTACACACTGTAAACGTATTTAATAACACTGAATTTACACACTTAAAAAATGGTTAAAAAGAAAATAATCCTGGGACCAGGTGCAGTGGCTCACGCCTGTAGTCCCAGCACTTTGGGAGGCCAAGGTGGGTGGATCATGAGGTTAGGAGATCAAGACCATCCTGGCTAACACAGTGAAACCCCGTCTCTACTGAAAATACAAAAAAGTAGCCGGGCCTGGTGGCAGGCGCCTGTAGTCCCAGCTACTCAGGAGGCTGAGGCAGGAAAATGGGGTGAACCCAGGAGGCAGAGCTTGCAGTCAGCCGAGATTGCGCCACTGCACTCCAGCCTGGGCGACAGAGAGAGACTCCATCTCAAAAAAAAAAAAAAAAGAAAGAAAGAGAGAGAGAGAAAGAGAGAGAGAGAGAAAGGAAGGAAGGAAGGAGAGAGAAAGAGAGAGAGAGAAAGAGAAAGAAAGAAGAAAGAAAGAAAGAAAGAAAGAAAGAAAGAAAGAAAGAAAGAAAGAGAAAGAAAGAAAGAAAGAAAGAAAGAAAGAAAGAAAGAAAGAAAGAAAGAAAGCAAGAAAGAAAGAAAGAAAGAAAGAAAGAGAAAGAAAGAAAGAGAGAGAGAGAAAGGAAGGAAGGAAGGAAGGAGAGAGAAAGAGAGAGAGAGAAAGAAAGAGAAAGAAAGAAAGAAAAGAAAAAAGAAAATAATCCTAAAATTTGTGTGGGACCACAAATATTCTTGTGAATCTCAAATATCCAAAGCAATATTGAGCAAAAAGAACAAAGCTGAAGATATCATACTACCTGATTTCAATATACACTGTAAAGCTACAGTAATCAAAATAGCATGGTACTAGCATGAAAGCAGAATTATAGAAATATAGATCAATGGAACAGAATAGGGAGCCCAGAAATAAATCCACACTTTTACGGTCACCTGATCTTATACAAAGTTTCCAGGAACACACGATGGGGAAAAAACAGACTCTTCAATAAATAACATTGAAAAAACTTTTATCCACATGCAGAATAAAATTGAACCCTCACTTTATTTTTATTTATTTTTTTGAAACAGGGCTTTACTCTGTCACCCAGGCCAAAGTGCAGTGTCACAATCATAGCTCACTGTAACCTCTAATTCCTGGGCTCAAGCAATTCCTCTGCCTCAGCTTCCCAAGTAGCTGGAACTACAGGCACGCACCACCACACCTGGCTAATTTTTTTTTTTTTAATTTATTTATTATTATTGTACTTTAAGTTGTAGGGTACATGTGCATAACGTGCAGGTTTGTTACATATGTATACTTGTGACATGTTGGTCTGCTGCACCCATCAACTCATCATTTACATCAGGTATAACTCCCAATGCAATCCCTCCCCCCTCCCCCCTCCCCATGATAGGCCCCGGTGTGTGATGTTCCCCTTCCTGAGTCCAAGTGATCTCATTGTTCAGTTCCCACCTATGAGTGAGAACATGCGGTGTTTGGTTTTCTGTTCTTGTGATAGTTTGCTAAGAATGATGGTTTCCAGCTGCATCCATGTCCCTACAAAGGACGCAAACTCATCCTTTTTTATGGCTGCATAGTATTCCATGGTGTATATGTGCCACATTTTCTTAATCCAATCTGTCCTGGCTAATTTTTAAAAACATTTTTGAAGAGGCAGGGTATTGCTATGTTGCCCAGGCTGGTCTCAAACTCCTGGCCTCCAACAGTCCTCCTGCCTCAACATCCCAAAGTGTTGGAATTATAGGCCTGAGTCACCATGCCTGGCCAAGAAAAAGCCACTTGACATTGATCTAGCAAATGACTTTTATTTTGGATATGACTCAAAAGCTCAGGCAATAAAAGCAAAAATAAACGTGGGGTTGCATCAAACTAAAATGTTTCTGCACAGCAAACAATCAACACAGTGAAGAGACAGTCTACAGAATGGGAGAAGATATTTGCAAATCATCCATCTGATAAGGGGTTAATATCCAAACTATATTGTAAAAACTCAGACAATTCAATAGGAAGAAAACAAACAACCCAATTTAAAAATGGGCAAAAGGACCCAGATAGACATTTCTCAAAAGATGACACACAAATGGCCAATGGGTATATGAAAATACGCTCAACGTTACCAATCATCATGAAAATGCAAATCAAAACCACAATGAGCTATCATTTCACACCTGTTAGGAGGGTTATTATCAAAATGTCAAAAGATAACAAATGTTGGTGAGGATGTAGAGAAAAGGGAGCCCTCGTACACTATTGGCGGGAACGTAAATTCGTACAGACATTATAGAAAACATTTGGCGGTGCCTCACAAATTAAAAATAGAGCTATCATGTGATCCAGCAATCCCAATTTGGGGTATATATCCAGAGAAAATAAAATCACTATCTTGAAGAGATACCTGCACTCTCATGTATATTGCAGTATTATTAGCGATAGTCAAGATATGAAATCAATTTAAGTGTTCATTGACAAACGAATGAGTAAAGAAAATGTAGACTACACACGCACACACACAAACATACACACACACACACACACAATGGAATACTATTCAGCCTTTAAAAAGAAGGAAATCCTGTAATTTGCAACAACATGGATAAAACTGGAGAATGTTGTGCAAAGTAAAAAAAGCCAGGCACAGAAAAGCAAATACTGCATGATTTCACTTACATGTAAAACCAAAAAAAAGTTGAACTATAGAAACAGAGAATAGAATGGTGGCTACCAGGGGTAAAAGGAGTGGGAGATATAGGGGGGATTGGGGAAACGTTGGTCAAAGAAGAGTACAAACATTCAGTTAGACAGGATGAATAGGTTCTCATGCCTGTGATCTACAGGCATGTAGATTTTATATACTACAATCTATTTTTATAAGCTACAAAATTCCCAGGAGAGTAGATCTTAAATGCTCTCACCACAAAGAAATGATTGGTATTTGAGGATGTGAATATATCCTCAAATGAATAATGAACATGGATATGTTCATTAGGTTGAATTAATTATTTCACAATGTATACCTATAACAAAACATCATGTTTTATGCCATAAATATATACAGTTTTAAATTGCCAATTAGACCTTAATGAAGCTAGGAGGAAATGGTTAAAATGGTAACTTTCATGTTATATATATTTAGCACAATTTTTAAAAGACCTTGTCCACTACAGCATCTGCCAAGACCACTCCCTCACACAGCGCCCCACCTCACACATTTTGTGCTATGTTACTTTCTCCACCCCTAGCCATAGGAGATGAGACCAAGAGTATTGAACAAATGAGCCCATTTATACGTGTGCAAGGTTTGTATGATGTGGCCCAAATGGAAGAACTGGCTCTGAGCTTGTGATGGTTCATACTGAGTGTCAACTTGATTGGATTGAAGGATGTAAAGTATTGATCCTGGGTGTGCCTGTGAGGGTGTTGCCAAAGGAGATTAACATTTGAGTCAGTGGGCTGTGGAAGGCAGACCCACCCTTAATCTGGGTGGACACCATCTAATCAGCTGCCAGCGAATATAAAGCAGGCAGAAAAAGGTGGAAAAGTTAGACTGGCCTAGCCTCGCAGCCTACATCTTTCTCCCGTGCTGGATGCCTCCTGTCCTCGAACATCGGACTCCCAAGTTTTTCAGTTTTGGGACTCAGACTGGCTTTCTTGCCCCTCAGCTTGCAAACGGCCTATTGTGGGACCTTGTGATTGTGTGAGTTAATACTACTTAATAAACTCCCCTTTATATATACATATATATATATATACACACATATATATCTCCTATTAGTTCTGTCCTCTAGAGAACCCTGACTAATGCAGAGCCCATCTGATACTTGCTCAAAAAATTTAACTAGAAATGCAAAGGAATGGAGAGCCTTAGTAGTAGGAGCTAAAGCTGAAAAGTCATAATGCAGAAGACAGGACCATGATAGACCATGTGCAAGCTAAATTTTGGAGGATATAAAAAGTATTAATAAGAAGGCAGAAAAAAAAAAAAAAAACCACTGTAGGTTGTACCTGTCAACCTAACTGTCAAGGTCCTGGCAGGCAAAGGACTGCACACTCAAACCAAGTAATTGAGAAAGGTTAGATGAAGAGCTTATGTTCAGAGCTGGGGGCAGGGTTCAGGGGAACTAATAAAGGAGGATGCAGTGTCTGAAAGCCAGTCACAGCAAGGTCTCTTACCACCCCTAGGCCTGAGGGGCCAGGCAGGGAAGAGTATCAGAACCACAAGAGAAGAGCTGCCTTAGGCATAGGGCTGTAGCTTGCCCACAGCAACCCCGCAGGAAAGGAGCTGGGGGAATGCTGCCTCAACTTCACCCTCCTCCCGCCTCCTTTTCTCCTGCCCTGCCTCTATTGGTCAAACCAAACCAGAGCCAGTGGGCAATCCATTCAAGTGTGTCCTCCTTATAGTGGCACTTTGCAAAAGAGATAGCAAAACTGGACTTGAGTTGTATGGCAACCGGTTCTGATGAGCTGAAATGGAGAATTGACTGTGAATTTTGAATGACTCAGGTAGGCCAGGCCCTTACTGAACCCTTCTACAGGTTCCTTCTTCACCAATGAACAATGGGACTTGTTTTAACCAATCAGGCTCACACCTAACAAGAATGGTAGTTTTCCATCCTTAATTGGGATAACCACCCTGAAACCCTCTTCCTAAGTCAAAAATAAATAAATAAATAAATAAATGTAAACACTTGACTCTTCATCCTCTGAGAACAACTCAGTGGATTTATTCACTGGTATGTATTCCTTTGTCTGGCAAGTTAATAAACTCAGTTTGCTTGTCTTGGCTTCTAATGGTCTTTGTTTTACATGGTCCAACCTCCCAGGCACAGAGCAGGGAAGGGAAAGGTGAAACGTGGATCTGAAGGGCTAAATGAAGCTACTCAAGTGAACAAAGACGGCCACAAAATGAGCAGATGGTGGGAGGAACAGTCCCCAAAATGATGGTGCACAGGTCTGCATTTACAAATGCTTGTGTTCCCCATGGCCACTTTCAGGACTCTGAGCTCCATCTCCAATCCTGCTCTTCTCAAGGCCTGGCTCTTTGGTCCCTGCCTGGGTTCCCAGGACATTGTCCCTTAAATACCAAGATATCCATGATGCATGAGGTCACCTTGACTGCCCTTCTGGAGCTCCCCGCAGAACCTCTGTCCTCCCCACCTGGGACTTTCTCCCCACAGGATTCAGTGGGCCACCATTTGAGGGTTCTATGCTTTTTTCCTGCCCCCTCCCCACTGAAGTATCCAAGGTGATGAGGAAGGGAGCCTCCCTGCCTCTTTACATGCTGTCCCCTCTCTCTCCTAAAAACCTCTATAAGGCTGGGCAGGGATTTGGGAGGTTCTTTATTAAAGAGTTAGAACAAGTTGCAAAAGGGAATATGACATAAGAGAGGACCAATTTAAGTTCTTAATAACTTAATCTTTCCCCAGCATCATCCAAAAAGAAATGCAGGAGGGTTTCTTCTCAGCTCCATCTTAGAAGCCAAACTCAAGAGGAAAGGGACCTTCTTATCTTTACATGGCTGCCCTTGGTTACCACAGTGGATCATTCTAGAAAGGTCAGGATTTAATTTTCTTCCAGTGACACTTAGAAAAAGGCCCAGGATGTATAGAGGACCCAAGAGGAGTTTGGCCCTTGCAACCAAAAAGCCAGACTCAAGCCCTGAGTTCCAAGGAAAGAGAGAGAACCGTGGATGACAGGTGTCCAGGCCAAAGACTCTGCTAAATATGTCACATTAAATCACCCATCAGCATCCAGGCAGCAAGCAGGGGAAACCAATAACACAGCATGGTTGACTTGAGGATGGAGGGCAAGGAGGATAAATTTAAGTAGACGCATACACTATTTAATCTGCGACTGGAAATTCTACGGCCAAAACATGTGGAGAGCAGCTCCGTGAGCAACATTTCACAGGGTTTTCATCAAAGAAACTCAGCTGCCTACCTCTCTTGGGCTTATTTCCCAGAAGAAAAGAAAGTAAAAGCATGCAGAATGCCCTCTGTGTCCTTGGCATTGCATGTGTGTATGTAAGAGACTGTGAGTGTGTAAGAAGGACAGGGCGAGAGAGTGTGTATAATAAAGTAAGTGTGTGAAGAGCGTGTATGAGAGAATGTGCACGTGAGAATGTATGTGAGAGCAAGTGGAAGAGAGTGTACATGAGGGTAAGAATGTGCAAAACAGAGTGTGTGTGTATTTGGTACGTGGTACTTGTATGTATGGTGTGGTGCATTTGCACATTTGGGGACATGTGAGGGTAAGAGTGAGAACAATTTCAAAGAAGGCAGCCCCAAGAGGGGACACATTCAAGTCATGCTGGAGAATTAGGAGGAGTGACAAGAAGGAGCATTGGGCAGTGGGTGAGCAGGGCAACCTGCTCCCTGGGGAGCCCTCTCAAGGACATATTGACCCTGTTAGCAGCAGCATCACCTACCCAAGGCCAGCTTCACTAAGGATGGCCCCACGGTGGGTCTAACACATGGGCAAACTAGATAGCCATCTAAGGGGCTAAAAAGGGTCCCAGTTGCTCCCCTAAATTTTATCTCCTCCACAGACCTGCTGCAATGCCCAAATTCCCACTAGGAAATTCATCTCTGCCCTTAGATGATTTCCTCTGTTTCACGGCAAATATTGCTCCTAAAAGTCTGCATAGGTGGTTCTCAAACTCCAAGAGGAATAATCAGAAGGTCCGTTAAATCTCAAGGTGCCGGGCCACACCCCCAGAGCTTCTGGCTCAGTAGATCTGAAGTGAGGCCAAGAATTTCCACTTCTGCAACTTCCCAGGTGGTACTGATGCTGCTGCTCAGGGACCACAGTTTGAGAACCACTAGCCCACAATGATAGACTCCAGTGGTTTCACTGAACTGGCTTCTGCCATTTGGCAGGGGCAGATACTGCAGGGACTTGTAGAAGTGGAGATTCTCGGGCCTCACCACAGATCTACTGAGCCAGAAGCTCTAGGGGTGGGGCCCGGCACCTTGAGATTTAATAGACCTTCTGAGATTCCTCCTGGAGTTTGAGAACCACCCACACAGACTTTAAGGAGCAATATTTGCTGTGAATATTGCTCCTAAATATTGACCTTGGTGCTGTAAATTTCAACAGTGTATGCCAAGAAAGGTAGACTGAGGGAAGCTGCTGCTCCAGCCCACCTCATCCCACTCAAGGACCCAATCTGCACCAGCCAACTTGAGGGAGGAGGAACGCATTGGGGGATGAGGTAGGAAGTAGGGAGACCTCTGCTTCTTTTCCCTGCCAGGAGGCCACACTGAGCAAGCTCCCGGCATGGGGGCAGCCTACTGCTGCTATCTGAGGACTCAGATTTGGCAGGTGTGGAGCAATCCCACGGTGGGACTCCAGGGCCACTGCTCCCTTCCTGTTTATGTTTACTGTTCACGTCCAAAGCTGCTTCTCCAGACTGGGCTCTGTTTACCCAAAAACTGTAAATGAGAGCTCTGCATGTGACTTCGAGACATCTGTTTTCCCTTTGCGTGTTTCTCATTCTGATTCCCCTCTCCCGCCTCTTGTCTTTCTCTATCACAATGCAGTTTCCCAGAAATAGAAATTCGACAAGCTCCAGGAAAGTCCGAAGGGTCCACTTGGTTTAAACTACAATTGAAAATCTTCCTGCTTGATTCATCCACTTTGAAACAGAGAGAGCACGTGTTCCTCAGAGTTGGAGACAAAAGGGCTCCCCTTCCCCCAAACCATACGACTCGGCAGGATTGTTTCAGGACTGCAATTTGAACGGGCTCTTTCGATTTTAAAAGTGGATTTCTAAATAGTCCATATGGTACCTTTTTTTTTTTTTTTTTTTAAACAAAGTATAGCTTTCAAAGGTCCGGCTAGCTAATCCTTTGTATATTAAAGAATTCTTTTTTTTCTTTTTTATCTATCACAGGTATTCTCTGGGTCAGACCAGGAACAAGGATAAAAACTTAAAAGATGAGGAATAACTGACTGACCAGTGAAAGATAGTCATCACAGCTCAATACCTAGACACAGAAGGCAGCATTGCTCTAAAATTCATAAGGCAAGATTGTGGCCTCATAGGGTAATGGAAGCGCCTGGGACAGGAAGGGCCAGGTAAATTTATACCTGTTTCATTCTGCAGCTCTTTGGGGACCCAATTTTGTTTTGAGCAGCTCTTCAAGTTGAATACTAAAGCTATGAGCCCAAACTCTCCAGCTCCCACTTTCAAACCCCACATACAGCACCTCCATGACCAAACGCTCATCATGTCCCTACATATGCCCTTGTAGGGGTCCCCTTTGGCAGCCCTTTCTCTACAACCACCAAATCCGTCTTGCTCAAAGCAGCATGAGCCAAGTGAATGCGCCTCCACCCACACACATGCAAACACATACACACACACACACACACACACACACACACACAGCACCTATCTTTCCCTATCCTCACTATAGTCTTCATGAGATGTGTTCCAATAACAAAATCACGGTGCTGTGTATTTCTTGGCATTTATAGCAACACCTTGTCAGGTTTCCCCAAATCCATAAATACCCTCACACAAAAGTCCCCCTTTATAGCCCAATATGGAGGAACTCAACCATCTGCTTTCAGATTTCAACCGTTTCCATTTTGTTTTATGGGAGGGGATTAGGCCTGGATTTCCTCAGGTGCCCGGGTGTCATTCTACTGCCTGTCAGTTTTCCCATCTTTAGCCACATGTGCAGGCTGATAAGCAGAGCGAGACACTCATCCCACCTAACGAATGGTCCTTGTCAGTGAACTTTAACCTCCTTTGTGTTGCCCTTTATGAAGCACATCTTTTACTCTCTTGGGGAAGCTGAGCAAAAAAAAAAAAAAAAAAAAACCCTGCTCAGGAATGATGCAGCCAAATGTTGCTATTCAGCAAAGCACAATGGCTGGAGAATCCCACAGATAAGAAAGTGCAGCTGTGGATGATTCTGAGCTTCTGAGTGAACAGAATGAACAGAGTGGCTTTTGGAGAAATAAGGAGATGTCTCAACAAACAGCAGTGGTGTCCTTAAACCAGGATGAGAAGAGTTTAGATCTAACCCCGGGTGCTAGGCAGGTGTGCTGTGGGTGAAGGGAGAGCCCTATTGCAGCTTAGAGCAGAGATTCTCAAAGTGTGTACAGTCCTTGGATCAGCAGTATCAGCCCCGCCTGAGAGCTTGTTAGAAATGCAGGCGCTACTAATCAGAATCTGCCTTTAACAAGATCTCCAGATGAGTGGGGCACACATCAAAGTTAGAACAGCACAGGCTCATCCGTTAGCGTGGGGTGGTGCATGTTGGCCCTGTTTAGCTAGGGGCCAACTGTGAGTAGTACAATGGGGGAAGAGACTGGACTGCTTTGGAAAGTCCCAGATTACAGGCCTGGTTCTGTTACCAGCTGGCTATCTGGGTCAGTCACTTCACTTCTTGGGACAGCTGCAGAAGAAGACCCCTGGTTTTCAAATTTGACTGCACATTGGAATCATCTGGAATTTTTTTTTTAATACAGGTCGGATCCACCTCCCAGAGTTTCTGCTTTAATTGGTGTTGGGTGCAGCCTGGACATTGGGGCTTTTTTCAGTCTCCCCAGGTGACCATAATGTGTGACTAAGTTTGAAAACCATTATACTAGATGGGGTTCAAGTTTTACTAGTTCTAAAACCCAATTATTTAGCCAATTCTATCTGTTTCTAGATACGTGTCAGAGGTTAAAAAAATTACAAAGACCTAAAGCTAGGACAATCCCTAGGACTTGATTTGTTTTATTACATCCCTGATTTAAGTGGGCTTAATAATAATAATAATAATTGAAAGCTCTGATGAATTGGGTTCCAGTTAATTGAAATGTTACTCTAATATATTTCTTTTAGTAGATTTCATATTTCATACAGGGAGATTCACAGCATGAACTCTTTCTCATTAGAATCTCCACTCTTAAATTTTATTTAAGCAATTGGATGACTTGCCTATTTTTTCCTTTGAAGTCAACTTATAAATGTATAGTGAGTGCTGTCTTCTAATACCAACTTATGATCTTTTTCAAATTCACATGTTCATTTAAGTTAGAGGAAGATATTTTAAAATAAAGATGAGCTGTTTTCAATATCCCTTTTAACCATTGCATTGCATTTCATCCCTTCCCATGTGGATTTCTTGCTGTTTTATTTGGAAAAAGACACTGTGGTTTTGGTCTCTATTGACTGACCTATTTAGCTTCCCCGCTTTGGATAAGTTTGGCTAGGTGAATCAATTTCTATAGTTTTCTCTGAGTTGTCACTTTTAGTGACAAGCAGAAAATTGAAATTTGCAAGCCATTAGCTGTTAAGATGGTACATGAGATTTTAAGATTTGTTTTAAAAAGAAAAAAACTCAACTGTTTAGGAGCCCTTTTTAAAAAGAAAAAGCTTTCTCTATATTACATGATGTATTTTTAAGAGAGCTTTAATAAATCTAAACACATCTTAGCCTTAAGGGAAACTGAATCATGGTTGGCAGAGCCATCAGGAACAGGGCAGCCCCCTCCCTGTTTCCTCAGGTCCCTCAGTGTTTGGGGGCTGCTCTCTCTGAACACCTGCTTCATCCCTGTCTGTCCCAGAACCAGCTTTCTTTGATTTACCATACTTGTGACAAAACATGGTACCCCACTTTTGAGTTAAGTATTATAATAATACCCATATGCCAGCAAATGGCCCCAAATCTACGTGACTCTCTCAGCCACAGCTCCAAATGCCCAGGAGAGAGGATGTGATAGCCCAGCAGGTGGTCAGGTGTCCACACCTGTTTCTATCTCTGGCCACTGATGGGTGGGGGACAAACATGGCTGCCATTAACCACCACATTGGAGAATGAGAAGTCGAGCTCAGAGAACAGGGAACATCAGGAACTGGACAGATTCCCCAAAAGGACTTACCACTACTACCCACTTACTTGGATAATAGAGTTTCAGCAGCAGGTTCTCCAAGACCCACCGTTATTCCTCCAAATTGGGCATTTATCATGGCTATCAGAGACACTGCCCCCATTTAGGCCTCCTATCCTTACTTAGCAGAGGGGAGGCAGTAGATATCCCGTGAATCTATGTCGTCTTAAGCATGATTGGCATGGAAAGCCTGGTAGTTGTCCCCAATATCCATTTCTTCTTCTGTAGAATTAGAACTCAGAGTTAGGCACATGACCAACCAGAATAAAGATTACCCCTCTTAGCCCCTTTGCATCTTGGTGTGGCCATTTAACTAAGTTCTGGCCAGCAGGGTTTAAACAGAAGTGATTGAATACATTTGATCTATGCTTAAAAAGGGGTGGGGCTCTCCCTCTTCTCTTTCTCCTTCCTTCATTCTGCTGCTTAGAACACGGAATATGGTGACCAAACGTCTTGGACTGTGGAGATGAGAGGACACTAAGGTTGGCAGAGCAGCAACACAGAAGTCCTGTCCCCTGGTGACGACAGAGACCAGACCCACCATATCAGTTTCACCTTTTACATGAGAGAGAAATCCAGGTCTACCTTGTTTGAAATCACTATTATTTTTTATTTCTGTCACACACTGCAGAAACTATGTCCTAACAAATATTGCTTGTACAATCATAAAGTTCTAGAACTTGAGTGTTATAATAGAATTTAGAAATTATCCAGTCCAACTCCCTGCACTGTACAAATGAGGATTTTGTGACCCAGAAGAGAGAAGTGACTGTCCCATTACATATATGGGACTAGACCAGGTCTTCTGACCCCCTCCCCACCTATTCACAGACCCAGGACTTTTTTCTTTTTCTTTTTTTTTTTTTTTTTTTTTTGAGACAGAGCCTCACTCTGTCACCAAGGCTGGAATGCAGTGGTGAGATCTCAACTCACTGCAACCTCCACCTCCCAGATACAGCGATTCTCGTGCTTCAGCCTCCTGAGAAGCTGGGAATACAGGCATGTGCCATTGTAATTTTAGTAGAGAGGGGGTTTTGCCATGTTGTCCAGGCTGGTCTCGAACTCCTGGCCTCAACTGATCTGCCCACCTTGGCCTCCCAAAGTGCTGGGCTTAACAGCCGTGAGCCACTATACCCGGCCCCCAGAACTTTTTCCATGGCACTATATTGATAGTATGTAGGTAATGAATATTCAACAATGTATGCTCAAATTTGGCTTTTAGAAACTTTTTTCCACAGACAAGATACTGTGTGAATGAAACAGTAGCAATCGTCTCCTTATCAAGGAACAAAGAGCTCTCTAGTCAAGAGCCTGCCTACTTTTTATTCTTCACAGCATGCACTTTGGGTCCTCACTGTCTCTGCACTCCCTCGAAGCCAGATTTAGCATAAGGTGGGTGTGGTGGGACATGCAGGAAGACATTTAATATCCCTGGCCTCCCATTCCTCCTTTGAAAACTGAAATTGGACAAGATCCATCCGACTCTGACATTCTAAAGTTCTGTTAAGGTTGCAGTCTCTCCAGTCTGATCCTGACAAAAATGTGATTTCTTTTGAAACCATTTCCCACCTTCAAAGGAAAAAGCTAAGCTTTTTAACAAAAAGGCTTCAAGCACAGTGCATCTCATACTCCCCACTGCCCAGGCCTCAGGAAAGCCCTCCTAGAACTAGAGGAATGAGATGTGGTCGGCAGAGTGACAGGAGCCAATCAGGCGGCTCTCGTTGTGCTAACCCTGTATTTGCTCTTTTCCTTTCACTTGTTATTTTGTGGAATAGGATGGAGACAGCTGTGATTCACTGTCCCCCAGAGTGCTTCTTGGAAATTGGGACGTTCCAGGGCAGAGGTGGAAAGGAAAGAGCAATGAAGAACTTGCTTTTGATCTTTCATTCAGTTTGCCCTTTTTGGTGTTTACAATAACGGAACCTGGGTTGGCACTTCCATTTTTACACATTTTATGGGGAAGAAAAGACATGTATAGAATCTCTGCACACACACACACACAATATAATGGTACCTTATCTCAGACTCATCACTTGCTTTTAGAAAGAAAAAACTAAATACATGGAGAGATGAGATCAGAAAAGAAGTAGGAAGAGTCCCCAAAAGTTGTTTGCGTCTACTTCCCAGTAGGAGTGAAGAAGGAAGAACACAGAGGAAAAACAAACCAGCACTCAACAAGGTACACAGAATCATCTACTTCTGGGTTATAAAAATAATTAGAAATTAAGCCTTTAAATATTTGAATCTTTTTTTCTTTGCTTCTCACACTTTAAAGCCGGGAAATTGACATTAAAGCATCAGCAAAGCCAGGACATGGGTAATCACACATCCACCAGAGAGAATTTATAAAACCCCTCAAGAGGGTTTCTTTTTTTTGAGATGGAGTCTTGCTCTGTCACCCAGGCTAGAGAACAGTGGCGCGATCTCGGCTCACTGCAACCTCCGCCTCCCGGGTTCAACCCATTCTCTTGCCTCAGCCTCCTGACTAGCTGGGAATACAGGTGCCCACCACCATGCCCGGCTAATTTTGCATTTTTTTAGTAGTGATGGGGATTTACCATGTTGGCCAGGCTGGTCTTGAACTCCTGACCTCAGGTGATCCGTCCACCCCGGCCTCCCAAAGTGCTGGAATTACAGGCGTGAGCCACCACGCCGGGACCCCTAAGAGAGTTTCTAATCTGTGAAAATGCAGGCCTTGCTCAGAATTGAGGAAGACAAGACACAAAGCTCAGTGAGACTCAGAGGAGTGTTTGTCTCCATCTGGCCCTGGTACAGAAGCAACACCTGGATTAAGCCACATTATATCTCCTGCCAGAATGAGCTGCCTAGGAACCAGGTGACCCACTGTGTACTTCTGCTCTCAGAATGTTTCACCTTTCCCAGTTCAGCTCCCAGGCCCTAGGGAATCATGAGTATTTATCTGCTGGGCCATTCATCTGAGACCCAGAGGAGGAATCCAAATGCCAAGATGCTACACTAAGTCCTAGCCTGAGCCTTTCCTTGCTGGTGGGTGATCACAAGATGCCAGCCTCTGCCAAAGGAGAACATCTCCAAGTGAAGTACAAGGCTCTCTAAAGTAGGCTGATTTATCTCGTCTCTCTTGAAAATAACCCCACTTCTCTTTCTGAATGAGAGGTTGACCAGTTGTGCTCTCGGTGGCTAAAACTAGCAGGGAGCTACAGCCTAGGGTACTTAACACACATTATCTCATTTAACCCTCCACAACCACTTACCAGCTACACATGATTGCTATCCCCATTTTACAGATTCAGAGATTAAGTGATTCACCCAATATGATATGACCTGTTGGTGGTGAAGCCAGGATTCCAGCTCAGAGCTGAGCTCTTTACCACTAAATTACAAGACCTGCCACAAAAGAGTCATCAAAGGGCACTTTGGGAGGCCGAGGCAGGCAGATCACTTGAGGTCAGGAGTTTAAGACCAGCCTGGCCAACATGGCGAAACCCCGTCTCTATCAAAAAGTACAAAAAATTTAGCCGGGTGTGGTGGCGCATGACTATAGTCCCAGCTACTCAGGAGGCTAAGGCAGGAGACTTGTCTGAACCCGGGAGGCAGAGGTTGCAGTGAGCTGAGATCGTACCACTGCACTCCAGGCTGGGTGACAGAGCCAGACTCTGTCTCAAAAAAAAAAAAAAAAGCATCAACGGGGCAGCTATTTGGGCCTGGGCTCAAGGTATGTTGTCATCCTCTACTTCCTGAAGGAAGGCCTCTGGGAATAGTCCCTACGAGGTGTTAGACACTGGGACAGCCTGTTACCTTCCATTTGGGAGTTGCTTTTCTTCCAACACTTTTGCTACATTGTGGATAGAGATAATGAGTTTTTTCCTAGGTTTCTCTTTTGAATATTCTCCGTTGTAAAGAACATCAGTTCTAGCAATTATCAATTGTTTCCATAATTGGGTTTCTCTACACATTTCTGAAAAGCTTTTAAAAAAAAAAGTTGAATGCATGACATTATTTATTTCTCTTGTCACATAGAATCTCTCTAAAACGATCCGTTATTTTCATGCCTCTTAGATACTCAGGCTTTTAAAAAAAAAAAAAAAAAAAAAAATCTCCTTTGCAATCAGGTTTCAAAAATAATGCCAGGAAGATTTTTACGTCCACACACAGGATCAAGATTTTGGTTGTGAGTCAGTCCAACCCTGTGTTTACCCGGCAGGCACGTGGGCAGCAGGGGTCTCAGGGGACGGGTGCAACTCCTACTATCATGGCCTCTGTTTCAAACCCTAGTCTCTGTCCCATCAGTTTCTACCAATTGCAAATAACTGAATTACAATCTTTCCTATTGAATAAATTGTCTTTAAGAAAAAAGACTGTTCTTTATCCACTTGAGATAGCTACTTCAAATTTCAAAGCTAATAGGTTGAAGAATGCTAAGGAAGCAAAAACAATCACTAGGCAATGTTAATTAAACTTGAATCAAATCACTAATTAAGAACAGACCCGGGAAAACAAAACTTTCTTCAGCCAAATTGAAATCTATATGTGAATTACTAGTTGAATGCATACTGTTTAGCCTTTCAACTGCAGGTCATAATACAATTTCAGGAATGTGCTTACTGAGGACAAGCAGCTCTCACGATGCTATTCACTGCATCCAAATTCTAACATCCACTTCTGTGCCAACATTTTATGAACTAAGAGGATAACATTAAAATGGCCTCTGCTTTCATAAATTCAACCTTGCCAGTATTTGTGAACACTGAATTCCAAAAATTATGTCATAAATTTAAAAATTTCACAAGCCACTACCTCTTCTTTAAGCTCAAAGACCATAAAAAGATTATGAAGTTACATCTCTCCAAAATGTGTGCAATCTCCGGGGCCAAGGGAGACTTCACAGATCAAAGAGGAAGGTGTGTGGTCCCAGGGGGCCTGGGTAGCCTATTCCTGCAGCTCAGAGATGCCTCCACATCTTGTAACTCCTGCAATTTTACCCTTAAAAATGAAACTTAGAAACTAATAGATAGCAACAGATATTCAGATTCCAAGTGAACATGGGCATAATAACCATTACCACGTGCTCCTGGTACTCAGATGCAATCTTGGAGACCTCACTCTTCTTCCAGCCATCTTTGAGTTGCTGAGTTAGTGACTCAGTGGCTCAGGGGAGGGGATGGGTGCTTGGTGTGACTGGAGGCTCATAAATAAACTGCAAAATTGGATTGCATTCTTTCATTCTTTCAACACTGATTTATCAAGATCTATTCTGTGCCAGGCAATATTGCATATAAACTTCCGAGTAGCATGAAGATCCAAGCAGGCTCTTGGACCAGCCCTTAGAAAATCTGGGATAGGTAGGGATCAGCCCAACCTCCACTTTCTCTTGGGGCTGCTTTTCCTCCCTCTCCTTCCCTCTTTTCAATGACAAACTCTCTTTCTCTCCCTGTCCCCTCAACCCTGCTTTGAGGAGGATACCTGAAGCCAATCACTTCCATGCTGGGGACTTCCCATACACCAGCTTATTTCACATCCCCGTGGCTATATATGGGAGGCAGCTTAGATTAGCAGCGGCTGCAGATGGCCATGGCTTCAGAATACCTTTGACAGAGAAGCCAGCATGAGCCTGATAAAACCTCAGCCTGGCAGCTGCCACAGGCTTCTCACCTCACTCAGAGCCAAAGCTCAAATGTTAACAGGAGGCCCATGAGGTCGTGCACCATTTGCCCTTTGTCGACCTCCCTGACATCTCCCTGCCTTGCTCTGCTTCCATTCCCAGAACACACCAGCCACATTTCTGCTTTAGGGCCTTTGTGTTGGCTGTTCCTCTGCACACTCTTCCCTGATGCCAGCTGGGCCCCTTGTTCATCTCCTCTAAGTCTTTACACAATTGTCACCCTCTCAGTGAGGCATTCTCTGACTGCCCCATTTAAAACTGCAACCCTCCAAACCCCGCCCATACACACACACATGCACACACACACACACACACAAGTGCACACACATACACCCTCTCTGTCTCCCACCCCCAATCATAAGCTCCTGAGGGCAGGGGTGTTTGTCTGTTTTATTCACTGCAGTAGCTCCAGTCCTTGGAGAAGGACCTGAACACAGCCGGCACTCAGTAAACATTGATTGCATTAATAATCACACGAAGAAACTGTTTAAAACATAGGTTTCCTTCATTATTCTGTGGCCTCTTATGGCACTTCTGATGTGGTATAACATGAATGGACTTAAGTGAGGCAGTAAGTCTGGATCAGGCCACCAGTCCCTTCTTTTCTACCAGTTTTTTCTTTTTTTGTCCCATTTGTTCTTGTGTGAACAGAAAGGATCCATATGAAGAACAGAGGAAGATGCGGGGTGCTGGGAAATTACTGTGGCCTCTTTTCAGGAGCCACCTACAACATCATATGATTTAAGGAGCAAAAGAGATCCTTGTTCCCAAAACCAAATCTCTCTTTGCTCTCTTTAACTCTTGGTAATGGCTAGAGCTGGTTCACAGAGACTGCAAGGTCTCAGAAAGTGTCGTCTATTCTTCTCTTTGTGTTGTGTGGCATATGATACTTCAGTTTATGAGTCCTAGAAGAAAGAAAGGGCTCTCCTGCCTAGTATCCATATAAGTCCCTGAGAAGCATTCTGATTGGCTCACTTCTGCCATCCCATGAGAAACATTATAATTGACCAGGCTTGGATTTTATGTCCACTGCTACGGTCAAGACTAGAGGCAATGTCTCTGGAACCACTTAACGTAGAGAAACAATAGTTATTCTTCGGGAGATTGGCACTGCAATTCAAAAAAAAAAAAAAAGGATAAATAGAATAATGAGGAGATATTAATAAAACCAACAGGAAACCAGTAGAGAGGCGCTGCATGCAACCCGACTTTAGTGAAAAAGAGGTTCTTCTGCATTAACTAAAGATTAATGGTCCTTGAGAATGATGTCAGCAAGATGGTAGAGTAGGAGATACCAGCCCTAATCCTCCTAAAAAAAACAATTAGACAGCTGTCCACAAAGGAAAATAGTGCTGGGAGGGCTCAAGGTTTCATATAAGAATGTGCAGAAACACAAAATAACGAATTGCCACACAGAAAGAATTGCTGGGGTGATAGACATACTTGAGACATCTAGAGATAGCTAGGAAGAAAGAAGAAGGGTAGGGGCTATCAGTATCAGCCATATGGCAGGTGCCACCTTGGTCCCCAGTGGCCTGCTCCGCAGAGGACACTGGCAGCCTTCACCACTGAAGTAACCAACAGCTATCACCACAGAGAACTTCTGGGATAGGGAGACACTGCTGCATACTCCTACCAAGAAAAAGCTATGTTGTACCACCCTGGGACTGGGGCCATCACCCCCCTAACCCTGCCTGAACCCTAGACCCCAGAGGTGCAGTTGCTCCATGCATGACCGCATTCCAGACCCCAAATCCATGGCTGTACCATGCACACCTGAAGCTCAGACACAAGAGTCACCATGACTGTGGACTAGCCTGGCCTTAGGCCCCGGAGCCACTATCAGTCCATGTGTACCAGCATTCCAGACCCTGGTTCTGTGGCTGCTGTATGAGGACCAGTACTGCAGATGCAATAGCAACAACTGTAGCACCATAGCAACTGCTTCCCTGATCTCTGAAGCGGTGGTAGCTCTGCAAATGCCCACACTCCAGACCCTGAACCCACTGTCAGTTCCACGTGAGCACACACTCCAGACTCTGGCTCTGTGGCTGCTCTGTGGGCATGGAGCTTCAGATGCTAGTGCCTCCCATACCATGAGCCCACCGTGAGCCAGGCTCAATGCCAAGAGGAATCCCCTCAGGCACAACTTTCCCCATGTAAGAAAAATATACCAAAAAAACTCCAGCGGCCTTTAACACTGGAGACCCCAATAACCCTCACTATAACTGTGGATACCTACCACAGCCTTGGCCACTGAAGGTCTTTGGACTCTTTGACAAACACAACTTCATCTGACAGAGCTGCATGAACACTATGCCACTGTACCTATATGAAGTGGAAACCCACCCAGCCAGTGCTCTCCTATTCACCCATTGGTGAAGTTCTTTCCCCACTGAAACTAGTCTGTAGTATCTGGAAGAGCTGACTGCTTCATCAAATGTACAGACATCAATGCAAGGCAACAAGCTATGAAAAACTAAGGAAACATGTCACCACCAAAGTAACACAATAATTTTCCAATAACCAACACCAAAGAAACAGAAATATACCAAGAATTCAAACTAATTGCTTTAGAAAGTTCAGCAAGCTACAAGAAAACACTGATAGACAACTTCAAAAAAAAATCAGGAAAACAATACATGAACAAAACTAGAAGTTTAGCAGAGATTTAAAAAAAAAAAAAACAAAAAAAACAGTGAAAAAGAACCAAACAGAAATTCAGGAGCTGAAGAATACAATTAATACAATTAATAAAATAAAAAATAGGTTGGGCTCGGTGGCTCATGCCTGTAATCCCAGCACTTTGAGAGGCCAAGACGGGCAGATCATGAGGTCGAGAGATGGAGACCATCCTGGCCAACATGGTGAAACCTCGTCTCTACTAAAATACAAAAATTAGCTGGGTGTGATGGTGCATGCCTGTAGTACCAGCTACTTGGGAAGCTGAGGCAGGAGAATTGCTTGAACCCAGGAGGCAGAGGTTACAGTGAGCTGAGATCATGCCACTGCACTCCAGCCTGGTGACAGAGTGAGACTCCATCTCAAAAACAATAAATAAATAAATAAAATAAACAGCATCAACAGCAGGCTTGACTGAGCAAAAGAAAGAAAAGACAGAGCATTTTAAAATGTCCATTCAGAGGATAAAAAAGAAAAAAGAACGAAAAGGACAGAAGAAAACCTGCAGAATGTATGAGACACCATAGAGAGCTAACATTGCACTATAGGGATTTTAGAAAGAGAAGAGACAGAGAAAAAAAAGAGAAAGCTTATTTTAAAAAAATAATGGATGAAAACTTCCCCTGAAGAAAGATATTAACATCCAGGTATACGAAGCTCAAAGGTCTCCTATAAGGTCCAACCCAAAGAAGACTTCACCAAGCAAGGCATATTACAACCAAATTGTCAAACATCAAAGACAAAGAGAGAATCTTGAAAACACCAAGAAAAAAGAAACTCCTCACATATAAAGGATCCTCCATAAGGCTACTAGCAGATTTCTTAGCAGAAACTTTGCAGGCCAGGAAAAAACTGGAATGATGTTTTCAATTTAAGCTCTGAAAGAAAAAAAAATTCTGATAACCAAGAATACTTTATCTAGCAAAACTTCATAAAAAATCATTCAGAAATGAAGGAGAAATAGACTTTCCCAGATAAGCAAAAACTGAAGGAGCTCATTACCACTAGACCCGCCTTACAAGAAATACTAAGGAAATTTTTCAAGCTGAAACAAAAGCATGCCAATTAGTAGCATACGTTTATGAAATATATATAATATGTTTCATAAAAACATATAAAAGTATCAAATTAACTGGTAAAAGTAAATATATAATAAAATTTAGAATACTCAGATACTGTAATAGTGATATGTAAGTCATTTATGTCTCCAATATAAAGGTTAAAAGCAAAACTATTGAAAATTATTACAGTGACAATAATTTTATATTTGACAGATTATGTAAAAAGAGTAAATTGTGACATAAAAGACATAAAATGTGGAAAAGAGGAGTAAAAGTGTAGAGTTCTATCAATCAAAATTGAGTTGTTATCAGCTTAAAATACACTGTTATAACTATAAGGTATTATATGTAAGTCTCATGGTTACCACAAAACAAAATCTAGTAGATACATAAAAGAGAAAAAAAAAGAAATCAAAGCATACTAGTACAGGGTATCAAAGCATACCACTGCAGAAAATCATCAAATCACAACAGAACACAGTAAGAGAAGATGGGAGGAACAAAAGATCTATATAACTGCCAGAAAACAGTTTTTAATGGCAACAATAAGTTATTACCTATCAATAGTGACTTTTAAAGTAAATTAATTAAATTATCCAATCAAAAAGCATAGAGTGGCTGAATGGATTATATATATAAAAATATAATAAAATATAATTATATGCTGGCTACAAAAGACTCACTTCAGCTTTAAGGACATACATACCCTGAAAGTGAAGGAATGAAAAATGATACTTTATGCAAAGAAAACCAAAAGAGGGCAGAGATAGCTATACTTACACAAACTCAACTAATTCAAAAACTGACAAGAGACAAGGAAGGTCATTATATAATGATAAAGGAGTCAATTCATCGAGAGGATATAACATTCGGAAATGTACATGCATTCAACATTGCAGTACCTAACTAGTTGAAGCACATATTAATAGATATGAAGGGAGAGATAGGCAGCAATACAATAATTGCAGGGAAGTTCAGTATCCCATTTTCAACAATCAATAAATCATCTGGGCAAAAAATCAATATGGAAATAGAGGATGTGAACAACACTATAGATAAAATGGACAGAACAGACATATACAGAGCATTCCATCCAACAGCAGCAAAATACACATTCTTCTAAAGTACACGTGGAACATTCTCCAGGATAGATTATTTGCTAGGGCACAAAACAAGTCCAAACACGTTTTAGATTGAAATTATATCAAGTGTCTTTTCTGACCACAATGATATGAAACTAGAAATCATTAACAAGAGGAAAATTGGAAAATTCACCAATATGTGGAAATTAACATACTCCTGAACAACCAATGGGTCAAAGAAGAAATCAAAAGGGAAATTTAAAAGTATCCTGAGATGAATAAAAATGGAGACACAACATACTAAAACTTACAGGATCCAGCAAAACGGTTCTCCAGGCATTTTTCCTAAAGAGGACTTAAAAGAAAAAAATTAGATACTGGGTTTCACTATGTTGTACAGGCTGTACTCGAACTCCTGGGCCCCAGCAATCCTCCTGTCTCAGTCTCCTGAGCAACTAAGACTACAGTCACATGCCACCATGCCCCCAGCAAAAAAAAAAAAAAAACAGTTCTACAAAGGAAATTTATAGTGAAAACATCTGCATTAAAAAGAGTAAATATCTCAAACAACCTAATAATGTTATGCTCAATGAACTGAAAAAAAGAAAAAAAGAAAAAAAGCCCAAAGTTAGTAGAAGGGAGAAAATAACAAAGATCAGAGCAAAAATAAATAAAATAGAGAGTAAAAAACAATAGAAAAGATCAATGAAACTGAGGGTTTTTTAAAGATAAACAAAATTAACAAATCTTTAGCAAGACTAAGAAAAAATAGAGAAGACTCAAATAAAATCAGAAATGAAAGAGGTAGCATTATAACTGATAGCACAGAAGTACAAAGGATCATAAGAGACTACTATCAATGCTTATATATCAACAAATTAGATAACTTAGAAAAAAAAATAGATCGGCTCCTAGAAATACACAAACTACCAAGACTGAATCATGGAGAAACAGAAAATCTGAACAGAACAATAATGAGCAACGAGACTGAATCAGTATTCAAAAATTTTCCATCAAAGAAAATCTCATTCTGATGTGTTATAGCACTATAGGATGATGATAGTTAACAATAATATATTGTGTTTCAAATAGCTAGATAGAGGATATTGAATGTAAGAGGAAATTTAGCAAAGAAATGAAAAAATGTTTTACATGATGGATATACTAATTACCTCCAATCTGATCACTATACATTATATGTATTGCAATATCACCATGTACCCCCGAAATGTGTACAATTATGTATCAATATTTTTTTTATTTTTAAGCAAAGAAAGAAAAGCCTAGGACCTGATGGCTTCACTGATGAATTCTACTAAACATTTAAAGAATTAATATCAACCTCTCTAACTCTGTCAAAAAACTGAAGAGCATGGAATACTTCCAAACTCATTTTGGAGGCCAGATTACTCTAATACCAAATCCATATATGGACACTAAAAATAAATAATAAAATTACAGGTCAATATCCCTGAGGAAAGTAGATGCAAAAATTCTAAACAAAATACTAGCAAACTGAATTTAACAGCACACTAAAAGGATCATTCACCATCACCAGGTGAGATGAAAAGATAATTCTATATATGCCAATCAAAATATATGATACACTACACGAACAGAATGAAGAATGAAAATGATACAAACACCTCAATAGATGCAGAAAAAGCACTTGACAAAATTCAAAATCCTTTCATGATAAAAATTCTCAAAAAACTAGTTATAGAAGCAATGTACCTCAACACAATAAAGGTCATGTAAGACAAGCCCATAGCTAACGTTATATTCAATAATAAAAAGTTGGAAGCTTTTCCTCTAAGATCAGGAACACAACAAGAATGCATACTCTTGTCATTTCTACTCTGTATAGTACTAGAACTCCTAGCCAGAGTAATTAGGCAAGAAAGAGAAATAAAATACACCCAAATCGGAAAGGAAAAAGTAAAACAGTCTCTGTTTACAGATGACACAATATTTTATACATATAAAACCCTAAAGATTCTGCCAAAAAAATTTTAAAATAAATGAATTCAGTAAACTTGCAAAATATAAAATCAACATACAAAAACCAGTTGCATTTCAATACATTAAAAACAAATAATCCAAAAAAGAAATTAAGGAAATAGTCTCACGTATAGTAGCATCAAAAAATTAGATTCCTGTGAAAAAATTTAATCAAGCACATGAAAGATCTGTACATGAAAACTATAAAGGAAAACACTGAGGAAAGAAATTGAAGAAGACACAAAGAAATGGAAAGGTATTCTATATTTGTAGATTGGAAGAATCAATATTGTCAAAATGTCCATACTACCCAAAGCAATCTACAGATCAAAACTTCTGCGGCGTTTTGCACAGAAATAGAAAACCAATCATGAAGTTCACATGGAACTAACAAAAGATCCTGAACAGCTAAAGCAATCTGAGGCATCACACTTCCTTATTTCAAATTATATTACAAATCTATGGTAATCAAAATAATATGATACTAATATGAAAACAAACACATAGACCAATGGGACAGAATAGAAATCCCAGAAATAAACCCCTTCACACCCGGTGTTCTAATTCTTGACAAAGGTACCATGAATACACAACAGGAAAAATTATAGTCTCTTCAATAAATAGTGTTGGGGAAACTGAATATTCACATGCCAAAAAAAGGGGGAAATTGGGTCCTTATCTTATACTATACACAAAAATCAGGTCAAAATGAATTAAAGATTTAAATATAATGCCTAAAACTATAAAACTTCTAGAAGAAAACAAAAGGGAAAAACTTCATGATATTGGTCTTGGCAATGATATTTTTGGATATGACACCAAAAGTACAAACAACAAAAGCAAAAATAAACAAAGGAGACTACATCAAACTACAACATTTCTGCACAGCAAAGGAAACCATCAACCAAATGAGAAGCACATCATGCAATGGGAGAAAATATTTGCAAACCATATATCCAATAAGGGCTTAATATCCAAAATATGCAAGGATCTCATAACTCAAGAGCAAAAATAAGTAAATAAACAAACCAATTTTTAAAAGGGCAAAGGAACCAAATGGACATTTTTCAAAGGGGATACACAAATGGCCAACAAATACATGAAAACATGTTCAACATCACTACTCATCAGGGAAATGCAAGTTAAAACTATATCGCCTCACACCCATTAAAACAGCTATTATCAAAGAAGAGATACCTGCGCTACCATCTTTATTGCAGCACTATTCATAATAGCCAAGATTTGGAAGCAACCTAACAGATGAATGAATAAAGAAAATATGGTACATATACACAGTGGAGTACTATTCAGCCATAAAAATGAATAAGATCCTATCATTTGCAACAACATCGATGAAACTGGAGGTCTTTAGGCTAAGTGAAATAAGCCAGGCACAGAAAGACAAACATTGCACGATCTCACTTACTTGTAGGATCTAAAAATCAAAACAATTGAAGTCACTCATGAAGACAGAAAATAGAAGAATGGTTACCAGAGGCTGAGAAGGGTAGTGGGGAGTGGCAAGGAGGTGGGGATGGTTAAAGGGTACAAAAAATATAGGAAGAATGAATAAGACCTAGTATTTGATAGCACAAGATGGTGACTATCGTCAATAATAATTTAATTGTACATTCTGAAATAAGTAAAAGTGTAATTGGATTGTCTGTAACACAAAGGGGATACAAACTATACAACTTGGTAAATACTTGAGGGGATGGATACCCCATTTTTCATTATGTAATTATTATATGTGGCATGCTTGTATCAAAACATCTCATGTACCCCACAAACGTAGATACCTACCATGAATCCACAAAAATGAAAAATAAAATAAAATAAATATAATAAAAAGAATAGCTATTATCAAAAAGTCAAAAGATAACAAGTATTGGTGATGATACAGAGAAAAGAGGACCCCTGCGCACTGTTGGTGAGAATGTAAATTGGCGCAGCCATTACAGAGAACAGTAAGGACGTTCCTCAAAAATATAAAAATAATACTATCATATAATCCATAATTTCACTTCTGGGTATGATAGCCAAAGCAAATGAAATAGTATGTCGAGGGCATAACTGCACTCCCATAGTTGCTGCAGCATTATAAGATATGGAAACAACCTAAGTGTTCATCAATGAATGAATGAATACAGAAATTGCTATACACACACACACACACGTATACATACATATATATATATATATAAAATAAACAAAATACGATTCAGCCTTTCAAAAGAAGTAAATCTTGCCATTTGTGACAATATGTATAAACCTGGAGGACATTATGCTAAGGGAAATAAGCCAAACACAGAAAAACAAATATTGCATGATCTCACTTATATGTGGAATCTAAAAAGTTGACCCATAAAGGCAGAGAATAGAATGGTTGTTACCAAGGGTTGCAGGGTAAGGGAAATGTTTGTCAAAGGGTAGAAAGTTGCAGTTACGAGACAAATAACTTCTGGATACCTAATGTACAGCATGGTGACTATAGTTAATAATACTGTGTTAAATACTTGAAATTCTCTAAGGCAGTAGATCTTAAGTATATGAATATGTCAATTAGCTTCATTTTGAATATCATTTCACAGTATATATGTATGTCAAAACATTATATTGTACACCCTGAATATACACAATTTTTGTCAATTATATTTCAATAAAGCTTTTCTTTAAAAAAAAAAAAGAAAAGAAAAGAAAAGAAAGGTCATGTGCTGTGGCTTATGCTTGTAATCCCAGAACTCTGGGTGGCCGAGGCAGGGCGGTCACCTGAGGTCAGGAGTTCGACACTAGCCTGACCAACATGGAAAAGCCCTGTCTCTACTAAAAATACAAAATTAGCTGGGCATAGGGCACATGCCTGTAATCCCAGCTACTCAGGAAGCTGAGGCCAGAGAATCGCTTGAACCCAGGAGGCAGACGGAGGTTGTGGTGAGCCAAGATCGCACCATTGCACTCCAGCCTGGGTAACAAGAGTGAAATTCCGTCTAAAAGAAAAAAAAAAGAATGGTCTCTATAGTCTTGAAGCCAACCCAAGGTTTTCCAAGGTTTTCACTCTTTCCTTCCCTGCCCTTCTCAAAGATACTATCAAAAGTCCCAACTTATAAGTGATATGAGAACTCAATGATATCATGATAACATTTGTGTATCACTTTACTTTTCCATATGTTTTATTAAACTAGGTGTATAATATATGAGCGATGATACTTACAATTTACCATTATGGAAACTAGTTCAGAGGCTCAAAAAGATTACCTTCAAAGTCACTAGGCTAGCAAAGGCAGGACTCACATTCTGGTCTTCTGGCTCCAAGTCTGTGCTCTTTGCACTAAAGGGTGCTTTTCTTTCATCACAGAAACCTCAAATAATGTGTTCTTAAGTGAGTGAAATATTGTGCCTATTTTAATAGATATTCAGTGTTACAGGCATACGCCAAAGGTAACGTTTTTTTGCTACTCCAGAATTTGACAAGTCGAAGCCAGGATCCTCAAATCAACTTAATATAATATTTTCACATTTAAGACAGAAAAAGCTTTCATCCATTTATTGGGACACAGATGCAGCACTGGTAGCATTTAAATTATAGTGCTATGCCCCGATGTGCCCTGACCCCATCCTTGTTTTTGTTCATTTTAAAGACGAGCATGACATTCCTGAAGATTTCTTGCACACCTTTTAACAAGTAGTTACAAATTCAAATCAGGTGGCAATCCCAGGATCCAGCTGTTGCTTCTCCAGCTCACAAAAATCTCTGCAAACCTCCCAGAGTGCTAAATTACTACCTCACTCCTCTTCGTTTAACCTCAAACTGGGTCACCCTCTAATCAAGAAAAATTAATGACTAGCAACATATTTTTCTTTTCCTTTTAATTAGAGTAATTCCACCCTGGCAGTCACTCTCAGACTGAACTATGCTAATAACCAAGTTTTAATTCAGAAAAAAAGCAACAAGCAATCTAAAGTAACTAAGCCATCCCATTCCTGGTTGACTGCTAGTCGTGAGTTCAAGCCAGTGTCCAATTTACCATGAAGCTAATGAGCCTTCAGCTTCAGGGCCCCAAGAAATAAGTTCACGTAGTCATAGGTTTTTGTAAGTTTTTTAGCAGCAAGACATTTTAACCACAATTGGTTATGACTCACCTCTCTTTCCATTCTAACTTTTCCTCCAGCCTACTTCCCCTCAGGCTGCAGAGTACTGGAGTGGCTGCTGGCATTTTGGGAATCTAGATAAGGATTCATTTTTAGTTTGAGTTTGGAGGACTATATGTATGCAATCTGTAGTCACTTTCGTGTATAGGTAAGTTAGTGCTGGCTGTCCTGGTACAGAAATGGTTTTCATGAATACACCTGCTACTCACTGGGACCACTCCCCCATGCCGCAAAGCTGGGGGCAGAGGTCAGAATTCACACTGCATTAGACTGCACATACTAGGCAAAGTGCTTAACCTCTTGGAGCCTCAATTGTCCACCTTTAAAATGAGAATAATGTCAGCACCTATATCAAAGGTTGTTAGTTATTAAAATAGATTATTATTATTACTATTTTTAAGACTAACATGACTTACTCTGTATCAGGCACAGTGTTACTTGCTTAACATACACAATCTCAATTAATCCCAGGTTTAGAGAAATGAAGTAATTTACCAAAGGTGCCACAGCTTATAAACTGGGGAGCCCAGAGATAAATATGAGCATCCTTTAACCCACGATGCTACTTGTGGGCTAAATCTAGACACTCAACGTCATCATCAAACTGGGTCAAGCCATGGCCAAGTGCTCGCTAGAGATTGATGACAATCAAGGTCAGGCTGGGAGCCATGTAGGACTTTCTGTCTAGAAAGTCTAGGGTGTAGTCCAAGGATCAGGACAGGTATCATAAGCTGCAGGGAAACATTAGCAAAAACGACGAGTGTCAAGCACACTGCTAGGCATGTTACCTATGTGTAATTGGTATCATTTTATATTTATTAAATGAGCAAAAGAAGTTTGAAAATAAAATAATAACATCCAAAGCTGGCAATATTTTGCCAGCCTGCTACACTCATTTATTCATGTCAGGTATATAAATTGCTACACTCTGCTGGAAAGCAATTTGACAATATATATCAGGATCCATGAAGATATTCATACCCTTTGACACATTAATCCCACTGTTGGAAATGTATCCTAAAGAAATCTTTGAAAGGAAGCAAAAAAATCTATTTATACAAAGATGCTCACTACAATGTTATTTGTGATACTGAAACTCTGAAAACCTCCACAGTGACCAAAAAGGATAATTGATAGGTAAATGATGGCACATGACCTTGATGGATGACATGGGTTCACTGAAATGATTCATGGGGGACTATGTGAGAACATGAACAAGCACATCATATTATGTGAAAAAGAACTCAATGGCAATTACATTATTTTTGTAACTATGGATCCGAGTGGATAATAGCAGGAAATAAAACCAAACAACTGTCCTAGGGAGAAGTATTGTGGGAGATCTTATTCTCCTTACACCTTATAATGTTCTTATTGTGATGATTAATGAATGTTGGGGTGCTATGGTTTGAATGTGTCCTCCAAAACTTGTGTTGAAATGTAATGGCCATTGTGACAGTATTAAAATATAGGACCTTTAAGAGGTGATTAGGTCATAAGAGCTCCACCTTCACGAATGGATTAATGCCATTTTTGTGGGAGTAGGTTAGTTATCTCAGGAGTGGGGTCCTGATAAAAAGGATGAGTTTTGCCTCATTTCCTCTCTTGATCTCACATGTTCACCAGGTGATGTCTTCCTCCAGGTTATGATGCAGCAAGAAAGCCCTTACAAGATGCAGTCCCTCATCCTTGGACTTCCCAGCCTCTAGAACCTTGAGCTAAATAAGCTTCTATTGTTTTTTTGTGATTTGTTTGTTTGTTTGTTTGAGACGGAGTCTCGCTCTGTCACCCAGGCTGGAGTGCAGTGGCCGGATCTCAGCTCACTGCAAGCTCCGCCTCCCGGGTTTCCGCCATTCTCCTGCCTCAGCCTCCCGAGTAGCTGGGACTACAGGCGCCTGCCACCTCGCCTGGCTATTTTTTTGTATTTGTTAGTAGAGACGGGGTTTCACCGTGTTAGCCAGGATGGTCTCAATCTCCTGACCTCGTGATCCACCCATCTCGGTGTCCCAAAGTGCTGGGATTATAGGCTTGAACCACCGCGCCCAGCCCGCTTCTATTGTTTATAAATTACCCAGTCTCATATATTCAGTTATAGCAGCAGAAAACTGACTTAAGATGTGGGGAAAAACAGAAAAACAACAAATAAAAACAGCATGGGTGAGAGGAACAGTCCAGTGGATAAAGGGCAGGACTGGCCCAGGACTAGAGACAATGCCGGCAAAGAGCTCAACTTGGTCCACCAGCCAGAGCAGGACTCTGGCTTTCTACCCTCCCAATCAGTAACATGTCTGGACAGAGCAGCACCCTCAGTTGCCCTGGATTTGTTTCCTTCATTGTACTGTTATACGTCAATGTGCTATTGCCTTTATCAGCCAACTTCACAGGGTTATTGGGAGGGTCCATTTAAATAATGTTGCCCTTCACTTAAGAACATTTTCTGACAGTAATCCAAAGATATTTTTTGCAGAGTCAGTGGTACAGCTTAGTCCTTCCATTCCAGATTTTGGGGTAGAACAGGTTTAATGACTTGCACCTAAGTCTCTACCTCTGAGTGTTCATATGTAATGATCTGGCCACTTCATATACTGTTGTAAGCCACAGGCTCAAGTTAATTTACTTATTATGGGAGATGTCTTCTCTGCTCTTTCTCGCGTGCCTTTCCTGGCACACTGGCCACCCATCCTCTTCAGAATCCAACTCTGAACCATCCAGGAACACCATCACTGTGAGCTGAACCTCCAAACCCAGAGCCTTATCTCTTCTTGGTGTTGTTTCCTCTCTGGTCCACAAAGCTAGTGGTGCAATGAAGCGTTTGAGCAAAATGACCTTCCTGAGTTGCTGCTTAGCAGACCAGTCATCTTCAAGGTTCAACTCAACCATCACCCTATAGCACTCTTTCTCAACCTTGACATTCATGACATTTGGGACCATGTAAGTTTTTCCTGTAGGAGGCTGACCATGCATTGTAGGTTATTGAGCAGCATCCTTGGCCTCTAGATGCAAGTAACAAATTCCATTCCCCTAGTTGAAATAACCAAAAATGTCTCCAGACATTGCCAAATATCCTTTAAAAGCCAAAATCCCTCTGCCACCTGCCTCTTCTCCATCACCCCAACCAGCAGAAGTGTCATTCAAGGCAAACCTTGGTTTCCCCAAGGTAGAAGCTGTATCTTGAACAGCAATGCATGCCCAATGCATAGCACAGGGCATGGCACAGAGGAGGTGCTCAGCACATTCTGTGACGTTAAACCATGACTCCATTCATCTCAGGAACTTCCAGTGACAAGCAAACATGATATCAACCTGGGGTAATAACACTTCCTTCTCTCCCAAACTGGAGTGGAAAGGAGGACTGGATGGTGTGTTTATTTACTGGAGAGGGAAAAAACTAGATTTTATGTTAATAGAGATGTTCAAGAAAGTCTGGACTTGTGTTGGGAATTATTTTCAATAAACTTCTACTTTGAGACCTTGCTAAACCGTACCCACAGGGACTAAACTGCCTAACTCCAAGAGAAAAAAACCAAGAAGGAATAATCCCAAAGCCTCCAGGCATTGATTTATAGATGGTGAGACTCCCTAAATCTCATCTGATGTTATTTACAATAAGATCTCCTGTGTGTCCCCAGTGGATAGACTGACAAGCAAAAACGTGCTTAACCCAGGACGTGAGGGATTTGGGTGAGCCATGGGTGAAAGGCCACTGTAATCAGGACACAGAGCCCAGAACCAGATTCCAAGAAGATGGATGCCGAGTTGTGTCAAAAGCTCTTGAGAAGAAAAAGCATTATCCTCTAGCAAATTCTACATAAATAATCTTGACATAGAGCAACTCTGAATGAAATTGACCTTCTAATAGATAAATAAGACTTTGAGGAATTTTCTTAATTTTAAATGAGCTTAGAGAGTTTGTAGGCAATATCTCTGTCCCACTGTGGTTGGATTAATGAGTGTGCATGCACGCATGCATGTGCACATGGCCACACCTCTTTTTCTTGGTGGTGGGTTGGCTTCCCCCACCTTCATATATGGGACTCAAGGAAAAGAAATAGGTGGTTTTAGTGAAACCAGAGCCAGCAATGGGGTTAGAGAGCCCTGCTTCCTCAGGGTTCTCCACATGCTTGAGGCCTACGCCCCTTTCCACCAAGCTCTGGGATGGCAAATGGCCCCAGGGGGAGCCCCTCCAGCCTCAGTGTCCTGCACAGACCTGTTGGCCCCAAAGCTTCTTGGCTCTTTTCTCCTATAGAATCACAGTCAGCTTACATTGAAAAAAAAAGCCGACATTTGGGAACCTGGGCTATAGTTGAAGAACTCCCGGGAGACTACCCCAAGTTCAACCTGCCTGTAAAGATGAGAGCAAGTGCCCTCAATCACAAACAAAACATCTTCCCCAACTCCACTGGGCCTGGAAATCTCTTCAGATGAGACACAGCCTTTCATCCCCCCATGAGAGCCAAGACTCAGGTGGTCAGTCCACCAAGGAGATGTAATAAACCTCCCTCAGAACATTCACTGTGAAGCATAAACCACTCCTCGTTGAGATTGTCTTCCCCTTTCCCCCACGCTGCCTTTTCTCAAAGACAGAACCTTCTTATCCTTCAGGCTGGAGGTTAAATGCCACAGGCTCAGAGAGGCCTGTGAATCTTGATCATAACTCGTTGTGCATGTCCTTCATACCCCTCTGTGCTGGGCCACACTCTGGGTGTAAGTATCTACTCCCTACTCAACTCTAAACTCCTTGAGGAATGAGATTACATTCATCTTGCTCACCCATCCTACACCTATGCCCAGCATGGTGCCTGGGGCATAATAGGTTCTTCATGAATGTTGTTAATTTCATTAAAAAACAATAAAGCTTCTTCTCCAGAGAAGATTCTGATAAGTGGGTAGGAAGAGATAGGGCTGTGTGGTATGCCATCGCCAGGCCTATGGTGCACAGTCCTCCCAGCTTCGTGCCACCATAGGTAAATAACTGGGTGTGCTAACAGACCAAACATCACTCTGTAATCACCATGCTACCTGGCATATGCACTTTATATTAATGCTTACAGCATAGCCTATGACTAATGCAAGAATATGGCACTCTTCGCATAGCATGGGTACCCAGAGCCATAATAATAAATCCCAGGTAACATGGTTTGCTAAAGAAAGTTTTTGCAAGGCTAGAATTTCAGAGAAATGTGGATGGGAGCCCAGGAATCTGGGAAAGCCCAGCATCAGAGCTTCTGCCCGCTTGTGGCATCTCCGCATGGATAGGCTGGTAACCCTCATCACCATCTGATTACCTCTCTTATGGTGGAACCCAACCCAGTGTCAGCCCATCTCTTTTGCTTTATCCTTTAAGCTCAAGCTGTAAAGTATAATTTGCACACGGGATATCTAAGTGTCTCTTTTTTTTTTTTTTTTTTTTTTTTAGACAGTGTCTTGCTCTATCACCCAGGCTAGAATGTAATGGCACAATCTTGGCTCACTGCAACCTCCACCTCCCAGATTCAAGCGATTCTCCTACCTCAGCCTCCCAATTAGCTGGGACAACAGGCGTGCACCACCACGCCTGGCTAATTTTTGTATTTTTAGTAGAGAAGGAGTTTTACCGTGTTGGACAGGCTGGTTTCAAACTCCTGACCTCAATTGATCCACCCGCTTCTGCCTCCCAAAGTGCTGGGAATACAGGTGTGAGCCACCGTGCCTGGCCTAAGTGTCCATTCTTAAAGCCAGACCTCCATTAGACTGATTCAGTGGGAGGGGAGGAAGGGAAGAAAACATGAAAGATTAAAGGAAAAAAAAGGCATCAATTGATTCCTAAAAGGGTTAGAAAACAAACTCATTAAATTGGCTTGTTGCCTGTACCCCCGGTTGCCCTGGGGAGCTAAATAACTCAAAAAAAGGAACTTTGTGTTCACATCCTACTTCCCTGCCCCATTCCCACACGCATGGATTAATATGAAGGAGGACTGGTCTTCTGAAACATGCGTAAAACCACAGTGCAACCTGGAAATTGAAGAATGGGGCTCAATGAATCTATTTGAGACAACCTCTGAATCAGACTCATATCTCTAAGCCCAAATACTGGATCTGCAGTGACCAGTGACCCCCCACAGAGGACATGTTAAATCATCCAGCTACAAACAGGCTACCCAATTTAGCAGCCAGTTAGAACATGGTAATAACCATGCCTCCAATGTGAAAACTATTCCAAATAAATCTATGGGCCCACAGAATATTAAGACTCAACAGGTTTCATTAATTTCCTGAAGCATACTTGTTTGTAAAAAAATCTGAATGGAAATTCTGTTTGGATAATAATTTCTTTGAATACTTAAATCCCACTTTTAGTTATCAGTCTCCAACAAATGAAGGAAGAAAGTGAAATTACTCAACTTCAAACCCCAAATATTTTGGCAACTTTGAGCTAACTGAAGGCCTCAGATGGGATTATCTTTTGTCTTTCTCCAAATTTCCGAGTTCCATGGAAGGTTTCTGGATGATAAATTAATATGGCACCAACTCCATGTAGCACAACCCAGCAGCATCTTGGCCAATAATTTTTAAAAACAGTAACGTCAGACTCTATTAAAGAACTTAGGGACTTTTTTTTCTTTACTTACTTTTTCTCTTTAACATGGCATTGCTATGCAACATTCTTCAGATGGCTTTAACCAACTGCAAATAATTGAAAGGCATTTTAAATCTTACTTAAAGAGCTGCTGTTCTTATTGACAATGCAAGCAAGTGACCTCTAAATTTAACCCATTACATCTGAGCCTTCCCAGCCACAAACATTTGTGAAATGCCACAAAAAAATATATAAACAAGAAAACATCTAGGCAAAAACATGGGGAAACCAGTGAGGAAACTTTGGGGAGCTTTGTTGAAAATTTATATTCTCTCTATCCAGACCTCAACACAAAACACTTTTGGCAAAGTAAAGTAACATTTTATTATGACCTGAGATTTTCACACTAAACTCCTCATGTTGAGTGCATCATTTTCCTAAATTAATTAGTCCTAAGTAAGCCTTCAATCAAAGCAGCATAAAGCTGATTCTCTCCACCCCCCTAAAATCCTAAATCAAGGCTCAGATTTTAACTTACTGATGCAAAGGTTTACAAAAAGGCAACTCTACGCACCTATTCCGCATAACAAATCCTTCAAAACTTAGTGGCTTAAAACAACCAGTAAGATCTTTTGCTCACGATCTTGTGGATCATGAATTGGGGAAAGGATCAACTCAAGACCTTTCATCAGTTGCAGTCAGATGGTAGTGGGACTGCAGTCATCAGAAGGCCCGACCGGGCTGGATATCTAAGGTGGTGCACTCCCATAGCTAGTAGTCGATGCTGGCTGTTGGCTGGGAGCTCAGCTGGGGCCATTGCCTGCAGCAAGCACCTACATGTGGCCTCTCTATGTGGTTTGGATTTCTCACAGCATGGTAACTGGGTTCTGAAATGAAGCATCCCAAGAGTAAGTGTTTCAAGAAACAAAAGCAGAAGGTATATAGCTTCTTCTTACCTAACCTCAGAAGTCATGTTTGTCACTTTCACTGCAATCTGATGGCTAAAAGTGGTTCACTGAAGCTGCTAAGATTCAAGGGGAGAGGAATGTGTCCTGTGTCTCAATTTGAGAAGCATCAAAGATTTTGTGGCAAGTTTTAAAATCTGCTACAGTGCTATCAGAAGTGATTGCACCAATGCTGAGGACAGAGCTAGCCTGAGCTGCATCTTTCTTAGTCAATACCACCCTTCCCCCTGTGTACTGTGTTATCTAACAATCTCCTGGCTATCTCTGGGAGCCAGGCAACAGTTCCTTTCTTCTACAATTCAATTGCATGTATCCCTGATCCCCTCCCTGGACCCAGCTCAAGGAAGAATGTACCAGTAGCACCACAGTGTACAGTTGTGAAGGTTGTACACTACACAAAGGCAACCAGCCAAGTTGTGTGCCCTTGTCTAGTCATGCACCTTGCTCAGAGCAGCATCCATGCAGAGAGGCTGTTTTGCCTAATTTGTACCAAGGTACCACACAGGCTAGCAATCCAGGCTGCTCAGCTCTCTCTCAGAGATTTCCACCATTCATTGCCATCTACTTTCTAGTTTCTCATGTTCCTATGAAACTTACTGCTGTGTGAATGATAAGAGGAAGGGCAGGGAGCATGTAGTCACTGCATTGCAGCAGGTAGTGATGCCACTAGAATGTACAAAGCTCTGAGGAGTACAGATGGGAAGATGCCTCTGACTGAGGAGGTATAAAAAAGGGGGCATTCTTGCAAAGTTGACCTGCAAACAGGCAAAGGAAAGATGCACAGTCTTTGAGTTAGAGAAGAGGAGGACAGGGGGAGTCATTCCCAGCAAAGAAACTAAAAGTATAAAAGGATAAAAGGGAAGATATAAGTAGATAATAGTATAGCAATGCCTTTGACTGGAGCACAGATAGGCACAGAAAGGAGGGGGATATTAGTCAAGAGATAAATTAGATGGGCCCCGCACTTCTATGGACAAGGGCTCTCCTATAATAGCACCTACCGGTGCCTCACCCAGATCCCCTCAGATCTCATGTAGGTTCTGTGTGCTCCTCCCTAGCTCCCATGTGCTTTGGTTGCCTGCACCTGCGGGTGACAGCCCACGGGTTTCTAGCGCCATTTTGGCCACAACATTTGGCGACCCAGAAGTACCTGGGAGCTTACAGAGGGTTGCACATAGCCAACACCAGATTAGTGAAGGAATATGAAAGCCCAGCACCCTCACCTTAGTTGGTGCAAACTCTGTGGGGTGATTTATGCTGCAGATCACTTCACAGATGAGGCTGAGGCTAGAAACATCACCTGAAATCTCACCCTGCTTAGCTTCCTGCTCGTTCTCCCTTGTCCTGCTTCCCACTCCCTTTGTTATCTCCCCTGAGAGCACACCCTTCATTAACACTGCACACAAACCCTCATCTCAGGACTAGGAGCAGGACCCAAGCTGTAAGGAATGTGCCCATGTTCATTTCTGGTTTGACTTTAGCCTAATAAGGCCTAAGTAACCTCAAACCAAATCAGCACAAGACTGACTCTACTATCCTTCCATCTCAGCCCACTGGGGCTGCTACAGTAAAATAGTTGAGACTGGGTAATTCATAAATTACAGAAATTTATTTCTTATAGTTCTGGAGGCTGGAAAGTTCAAGATCAAGGCACCTTCAGATTCAGTGTTTGGTGAGGAACCTCAGTGAAAATTGGTGCTTCATTGCTGTGTCCTCGTGTGGCAGAAGTAGGGAGGCAGCTCCCTTCAACATCTTTATAAGGGCACTAATCCCATTTATGGGACCAGAACTCTCATGACATAATCACTTCCCAAAAGTCCCCACCTCTTAATTCTATCACATTGGGTATTAGGTTCCAAAGTGTGAATTTTGGAAGGACACCAACATTCAGACCATAGCACCCTCCTACCTCCACCCTGCCCCACCACCCCCTCCCCCACCAAAAAGAAAAACATTTACCTCACCAGATACATTTGCTCTTATACCATTATGGCACATTGAAAGAACTAGAATAGCTAGAATAGCTTTTCAACGTTGGCATCCTCTTCATTCCAGGGTTCCATAGAACCTTAAAAACCACAGAGAAAATAAGACACCAGTTACCATGCTTTGCCTTAAGCAGATGTGATAGTCAAAATGTTTAACAATACCATGGCATAGGCACTAGAATTAGAATAGACAACAGCTATAAACAAACAGTATCTTGTGGCTTTCTAATTGTTCTTGGTCAAAGAAGACGTCCATTTATAACCTGAAGTTTCCCAGAGCTCAAAGACAACATCTTAAACTACCTTGTGACTTCCCAAGTGCCAAGTTAAAATAATATCCCAGGTCTGTCATTTACTATCTGGGAGCCCTCAGGTAAGTTACTTAATCTTCTAAGCCTTTGTTGCTTCTTGTGTAAAGGAGAAAAATAATAGCACCCTTCGTAGGGTTGTTATGAGGAAAAAAATGAGATAATGCATGGAAACATTATAGGGGTAAGCTAAAGGGATACAAAAATGAACCCTAAAGGTATAACACCTCAAATACAAAATATTTCCTGTTTGCATGATAGGCCCAGGAATGTGAACCTGGTTGATGTTGTCCTTACTCTACATGGTAATTCAAGGGCCCATTCCCACTCCATCTTGTGTCTCTAGGGCCTTTCTTCAATCAGCAAAAAAAGAGAGAGGGGAAACAATCAGAGGATACACACCCATTCTTTTGAAGAGCTCACCTGGAAGTGGCACACATCACTTCCCCTCGAGGGGAGGCGCCATACCTCACTGCAAGAGAGTCTGAGAAATGTATAATAGTTTAGCCTTGTGTCTGGTTACAATCACATTACTCTAGGGGAAGCAGGGACTAGATTCTGATAGAGAGCTTGCATCATCTGCCCTAGTACTCAATAAATATAAACTATTGCAGTTATTGTTTTCTTGTTAGATAGCCAGTGGGTGCTTGCTGGATGCTCGAAGGATTCAGTGGAAATAAGAAAGAAAATGGATGTTGCAGGGCAGAAACAACAAGAAACGCGAATACGGATGAGTGACGATGGAGAGCACTGTGTAAAGGGAGGTACACACAGTGCCAAGGTTAGAGGGGGCAACACAGCATGTCTGCTGTGTGAGGAAACACTACAGCCAGACCCTTCCTGGGACTTCTCATCAGCATCTCACACAAGCTAAGTCCACTGAGAGCCACAGCACCAGACGGTCTGAGAGTCCCCTTATGATTACCACACTCAGAAAATCCTCTCTTGCCTTAAACAACGTAAAGGTTGTTTTAAGTATGCAATCTGAACTAATTTGAATTCTCAGCTTTGAGTGGGTTAAGGGCCAGAAGAAAAAGCTTGCCACTCTAACGGCATCTGAGGAGTGTACTAAATTCTCGTTGATGGTAATTAGCATCCCGCTTCTTTACTGTGCCCATACAGTATTTCCAAATCAATTGCTCAGCGTTAGTGATTTCTGCTGGGATTGATTTAATAGTCTGATATGAAGTCTCAGCCCTTCTGTACAGGTTAATTACATGTGGTCTTATACATTCTAATTTAAAATACTGCCTTTGCAATTATCATCAGCACTAAAACACAGCACTAGTAATGAAGATGGGCTTGAATTTTTTTTTTTCCAGAAGTAATGAATTGAAAAACTGAAATTACTTTTAATTTCTTTGGCACTTACCATCTCAATCTCTCTTCTGTTCTGCGGAAAATATAAATCAGGGTCTCCTCCTTATTCCAGATTTTTATGAAAACAGGCAAGATGGCCTTAGAGAAAACAGAAGCCTTTCATTTTGGAACAGCCAAGACTTGACTATCTGGTCAAGGGCTACCTGGGAAGGGCTGCCTTCCCCTACCCTAATCTCCTGGTTATGGATATATTTACATGTAATTATATGATGTTTCCTATAAGGCAGGTATTGCCCCTGAGCTTTAAAAACAGCAACTACTGGCCGGGCACAGCGGCTCACGCCTGTAATCCCAGCCCTTTGGGAGGCTGAGGCAGGCAGATCACGAGGTCAACAGATTGAGACCATCCTGGGCAATATGGTGAAACCCCATCTCTACTAAAAATACAAAAATTAGTCGGGTGTGGTGGTGGGTGCCCGTAATCCCAGCTAGTTGGGAGGCTGAGGCAGGAGAATCACTTGAACCCGGGAGGTGGAGGTTGCAGTGAGCCAAGATCATGCCACTGCATTCCAGCCTGGCAACAGAGTGAGACTCCGTTTCAAAAAAAAAAAAAAAAAAAGCAACAACCACACAGGTACTATATGAGTTTTCTAGGCTGTGTAACAAATTACCCTGACATATAGTCACTTACAACAGCAAAGTCTTACCGGCTCATAGTTTCTGTGGGTCAGGAATCTGGGAAAGGCTTAGTTGGTGATTCTGGCATAGGGTCTCTCATGAGGAGACAGTCAAACTACTGACCAGGGCTGCAGTCCTAAGGGGCTAGAGGATCCACTTCCAAGCTCACTTAGGTGGCTGTTAGCGGGGCCCCAGTTTCCCACTGTAGGGGCCTCTCTATAGGCTGCCTCACCACACATGACATCTGGTTTCCCTTAGAGCAAGTGATGAGAGAGAGAGAGAGAGGGAAAAAAAGATAAAGGACAGTAATACAAAGAAGAAAGAAAGATAACAAAATTGAAGATTCAATATCTTTTATAACCTAATATCAGAAGTGACACACCACCACTTCTGCTGTGTTCTACGGGTCACCCAAAAATACCTGGTACTACATAGCAGAGAACAACACGTGGGTGTGAATACCAGTAGGTGGACCGTGGCAAGCTGGGCTGGCTATGAATTGGTGTTATTATTGGTCCTGATTTACAGATGAGGCACAGACAGGTGAAGTCACTTGCCCAAAGTCACTGTTAATAAATGGCAGAGCCAAGATTTGAATCTGGCTGGTCATTTTGGCTTCAGAAACCAAGCTCTTAACAATGACTCACACACAGAGAAAGGTGTCCATTCATTTAATTTAACACATGGTTCAAAAGCAGTGTATAAGCCAGCCAATAGTGTTCAATCTAAATGAATAGCTGATGGGAAACTTGCTGAGGATAAAATCTCTGAACTACTCAGCATCATCATCACAAAACACTCCTCAGCGTCTCCTGGCCTCTGTTGTTTGAGGTAAAATAATTCCTTTTCCTAGGAATTCCTTACTTTCTTGGCAAATTAATCTAACAGCCATCATTATCACTATCACTAGATTCTTTCTAAATGTTGCACCTCACACCACGCCACTAACCATGTCTTCCTGCTCAAACCCCTAAGGAGATGACCGCTGTAATCATGGTCGGTTCTACGCAATGATACTGCTGTGTTAAAATCCCACAATTAATCACCCTCAGCCTTCACATCCAAAGGCCACATGACCCAGTCTCTTCAGGTGTCCCTGTTATCAGTTCCAGCTTCAAACGCACATCTGTACCTGTCTGACATTGTGGGTAAGACTGGATCACAGACCCGGGTCCGAGGAGGATTGAGTATCATGGGATCTTCCACTGGATCATGAAAGAGATTTTGCTAGCCAGTATTCTAGGCACTTCACACGTATTATTTCACTTAATTCTCCTATATCCTAGAAATATAATAATGACAATAATACTAATAACTCATAACTGTGAGAGATTGCAAGCTTGTCACATGCCAGGCCCTATGCTAAGTGCTCTATAGACTTTAATTCATTTTATCTTCACACAAACCTGAGAGATAAACTCTATTTTTGTTCCCTCACGACAAATAAGCTCAGAAATGTTAAATGACTGGCCCAAAGTTACGCAGAGCTGGAATTCAAACCTGTGTATGTCTTATCATAAATGCCATCTTTCCACCTTGACAAGGAACTGGCAGAACAGCTGGGTGCTGCTCCCGTCCCACCTTCACACCTGTCCTTTCAGAATCAAATGGCCAATCCAAAGATTTTTCTTTCTTTTTTTTTTTTTAATGGAGTCTCACTCTGTCACCCAGACTGGAGTGCAGTGGTGCAATCTCAGCTCACTACAACCTCCGTCTTCTGGGTTCAAGTGATTCTCGTGCCTCAGCCTCCCGAGCAGTTGGAATATAGGCATATGCCACCGCAGCCAGCTAATTTTTGTATTTTTAGTAGAGATGGGTTTCACCATGTTGGCCAGGCTGGTCTCAAACTCTTGACCTCAAGTGATCCACCCGCCTCAGCCTCCCAAAGTGCTAAGATTACAGGTGTGAGCCACCACGCCCAGCCACATTTTTCTAAACAAAAATAATTTCCTCCCTTCAAGAGATTCTGGAGCCAGGAGTTAAGATGCCTTTTTTGTTAACACTTCTCCACTAGCAAATAAAACAATATATTATCAGGGATTAGCAAGCCTTCTTAAAGGGCCAGATAGGAAACATTTTCAGCTTCATTTCTGGGCCATATGGGCTTGATCACAATTCCTTAATCTGCCATTGTAGCTAAAGGAGCCATGAACAATACATAAATTAATGAGCATGGCTGTGTTCCAATAAAATTTTATTTGTGGACACAGAAAGCTGCATTTCATATAATTTTCTCATGTCACAAAATATGCTTCCTTTGACTTTTTTTCAACCATTTAAACATTTTAAATCCTTTCTTAGACCACAGACCATACAAAAATGGATGGCCATAGTTTGCTGATGCCCACAACATACAACACAGGAGGTCAGAAGTTCTCCCAATGAGTCAAGCAACTGGGTTTTATCAAATCAACAAAAACCCAATTATTGGGCAACATATTGTCAAGAGGGGCTGTTCTGAACATAAATGTGTTATGTCAAAATATAACACAAGAGACAAAATCAAGTGGATGAAGAAATCTCTCACATTTTATACCCTTCCTAGAAGACTGGCTGGGAAAAGTTGATGAGGAATGTGATGTTCACTCCACCAAAATATGCCTTAATGACAGAGACTTGGATTTCCTGATCATGTCTCCTATTAGACTATAATAGGGCTGGGCCTACACAACTCTGTATCCCCATGCCTTCCCTCATGAGGTCTCTCAAAAAATGTTAAATTAATTAAGAAAGAAAGAAGAGGAGAGAATGGGGAGGGAAGAAGAAAAGAAGGAAAGGAGGAAGGGAAGAAGGAAAAGGGAAAAAGGGAGAAAAAGAGGGAAGGAAAGAAAAGAATATAAACTATTTCCTATCAGGTTCTGTATTAGTCCATTTTCATGCTGTTGATAAAGACACACTCAAGACTGGATAATTTATATAGAAACACTGGTTGAATGGACTTGCACTTCCACGTGACTGGGGAGTCCTCACAATCATGGTGGAAGGTGAAAGGCATGTCTTACATGGCAGCAGACACGAGAGAATGAGAACCAAGTGAAAGAGGTTTCCCCTTATGAAATCATCAGATCTAGTGAGACTTACTCACTACTACAAGAAGAGTATGGGGGATACAGCCCCATGATTCAATTATCTCCCACTGGGTCCCTCCCACAACATGTGGGAATTACGGGAGCTACGGTTCAGAATGAGATTTGGGTGGGGACAGAGCCAAACCATATCAGGTTCTTTCCTAATATATTTCAATAATTCATTTAAAAGGGAGCTGCTATCTGATAAAGTAAAAGTCAAGGACTCACTTCTCGTCATTTTTGAGCAATATACTATTTTTCAGAGACACCATCTTCACATTATGCTTGACTACAGAATAAGGAAAATTATTTCTATTTATGCCTATGTCTAGGAATATACCCTGTAGGATTTTAAGAATATCGAAATTGTGTTCAATTCAGTCAATGTGTTAAACTGTCCCCTGGAACACAGAATATGAAAACCAGGCTTCCCACAACACACACTACAAGTTCCTGGGACAATGGGACCAACCCCATTAGACACTAGGTTTTTGGACAGCAGAGACTGTCTTATTCACTTTAGTACCCTGGGGATCTGGCACTGCAAGGCACTCAATGTTTGTTGAATGAATGAAAAGTAAACGAGGGAAATGTTTCACTTTAAGAGAATTAAAACCTATTTTCCAACAAGGCAATAGCACTTGAACAAGGTGGGTGTTCCTGGGAGATAAGAGACACTCAGGAGAATCGTATAGCAGAAAACAAAAGTGAATGTTACTAAATGTCAGGGAGAGCAAAACCAGAGGGCATTCCTATGCTCAGCACAAATACTCCCCATTAGAGATGACTTGAAAATAATCCAACTAAATTTACTTCTTTGTTAAATGAGAAAATAAAATCCTAAATTGCCCTAGGCTCAAATGGACCTGAGTTAGAATCAACATTTTTCAAGATGAGGGGAAAAGCAAAGGAGTCAAAAGACCACTGTCACAGCAAAGGTGGAGCTACTGTTGAAGTCATGTTCTTATTCAGCAAAGAAAATTAAACCAGGCCACTAACATTAAAAATAAGAATAACCATTTTTTCTGAGTGTGTGTTTAGGTTTTTCCTTTAGCCAATATTCAACTTGTTTTAGCCATAATGATCCGATGCTTTTCTAACCTCTTAACCATGTCTGGGGCTCAGTCAATTATCACCAAATAAACACAGGTCAGAAATGAAAGAGCCAGTAGGTTTTCCATCTAGAAAACAGTGCAGTTTCTCAACCAGAGCACCTGCAGGGCAGGGAAGGTAACTTTTGTATCAGGGAAGAGACATACCCTTCACACCATTGTTTATCTCAGCACCAAAATGATTCTTCACCTGACTCAAGTCAGTCAAACCACCTTGGCAGGTGGATGATCCTGCAGATGAGGCCACAGGGATCTGCCACATAGGGCTTGCACTCCAGTCTCCCCCCATGGCCTGGCTTTGGTAGAAACATTATGAGATAAGGCTAAGACAAGCTATCTGATCTCCACGTCCATTTCCTCCTCTTCCTGGGTGCATAGTCAGACCATACTTCTCAGCATCCTTTGCTTTAGGTGTGGCCATGTGACTGCATTC
The DNA here is from genome assembly GCF_008728515.1 of Papio anubis. Classification (NCBI taxonomy): domain Eukaryota; kingdom Metazoa; phylum Chordata; class Mammalia; order Primates; family Cercopithecidae; genus Papio; species Papio anubis. The sequence continues at coordinate 103,602,114 of NC_044985.1, read as the reverse complement.
CAACCAGTAGAATGTCAGTGGACATGGTGTCTACTGCTTCCAGATGTGGCCCATAACACCACTCTCTTGTGATCCTCCATGCTCTCCCTCCTCCGTCATCTTCTGGTAGACCAGCCCAGGGATCTTGGAAGCCATGTGTTGAAGATGGTAGAACCATAAGATGGGAAAAGCCTAGGTCCCTGATAACTCCTGGATGACAGCCACCTACCAATCATGAACACTCTTTCGGATGTTGTATTAGTTTGCTAGGGCTGCCATAACAACATACCACACACTGAGAGGACTAAACAACAGAAATTTATTGTCTCACAGTTCTGGAAGCTAGAAGTCCAAGATCAAGTTATTGGCAGGGTTGGTTCCTTCTGAGAGCTATGAGGGAAAATCTGCTCCATAGCTCTCCTCTAACCTTGGATGGTTTGCTGGCAATATTTAGCATTTCTTGGCTTGTAGAAGCATCACCCAGTTTCTTGCTTTTATCTTCACATAATGTTCTCTCTCTGTGTGTGTGTGTGTGTGTGTGTGTGTATGCAAGTTTCCCCTTTTTATAAGGAGACCAGACTTATTGGATTAGGGACCACTCTGATGTCCTTATCTGCAACAACCCTATTTCCAAAACAAGTCACAGTCTGGGGTAAAGGGGGTTAGGACTTCAACATGAATTTTGAGGAGATTGAACCCACAACAGATGTCATGTGTTAGGTCCCTGAGAGTTTGTGGTTTATTTCTTACAGAAGCCAGCATTTCATTAACTCAAACAAATAAGATAATACATATAAAGCACACGGCACAGTGCCGTACAAATAAAGTTTACTCAGACAGACGGTGTCTGCTATTATGGCCCTCTGGCAGAGCTGGATTTACTGTGAATCTAATAACACTTAAGCTTCAGGGCACCTAACTTCCAAGGGACTCTTCCAAGGACCTGTCCTTAATTCTATACTCATAAGTTTGTATTCATTGACCTCCAAAGAAAGCCTCCAAAATGATCTAAGCTTCAGACTCCACAGGACCTGAATTCACCCCACTCTCTGGTCCACGTCTTCATTACTTCTTCCCTAGACAACCATATCTTAATTGGTCACCATCCCTCTAATCTGTTCTGTATATCACTGCCAAATTAAGCTGCTCAAAACTCACATCACCTAATTGCTTAAAAACCTTCCTAGTCTCATCCCTCTTTGTGCATAAATTATAAAAGCATTTACTGAGCACCTACTGCGTGCCAGGCACAGTGCTAGGAGCTGGGAATACAATCAAGCACAAGTGAGTCTTGCCCTCAATGAGCTTACAGTAAAATGGAGGAATGAATGAGTCAATTATTGCTCAAAAATGCTGCATGAGGAACAACCCCAGAATTTCAGTGGTTTGTTTTTCTTCCTCACAGGTCTGTATACTGGCTGGGTGGCTCTACTTTAAGCTACAAGTTGGATTTGGGTCTACTCTGCTCTCCATGGCTCTCTTTCTGGGGTCAGCCACTGTCCAGGGCATGCTCTTCTTATACGGCCTGGCAGAAGCCAAGAGGGGCAAGTGGAAACAAGTAATGCCTCTGAAGGGCTGCATTCAGAGCTGGTTCATTGGCACTTCCACGCACATGCCTTGGGCCAAAGCAAGCCACATGGTGTATTAATCTGCTAGGGCTGCCACTACAAGGTACCACACGCTGGATGACTCAAATGACAGAAATTTATTTCCTCACAGTTCTGCAAGCTCCAAGTCCAAAATCAAGGTGTCAGCAGGTTTGGTTTCTTCTGAGACCTCTCCCCGTGTCTTGTAAATGTCTGCCTACCCCTTGTATCTTCACCTGGTCTTTCCTCTGTATGAGTCTGTGTCCAAATTTCCTCTACTTGTAAGGACACCAGTCATATGGGATTAGGGCACAGACTATTGACCTCTTTTAACTTAATTAGCTTTTAGAAACCTTATCTCCAAATACAGTCACATTCTAAGGTCCTGGGTGTTAGGACTTCAGCATATGAATTTGAGGGGTATGCAGTTGAGCCCATAACACATGGCCCAACCCAACATCAATGAGGTGAGAAAGTGCACTCCATCCAGCATGGTAAGGGCGGGACAAGAAGCAAGAACTGTGAACAAAGTAACTGATATGGACAGCAGACAAGGAAATAGAAAAGGGCAGTTTCCCAGCAAAGACCCCATCCTCAAGGCTGGAGACCCACGGCCCTAAATGGGGACAGGGATTCCTGTTTTTGCACCCAAAAAGTTGCCTTTTGGCCTGCCATGCCCCCTATCCTGTACCCATACAAACCCCAAATCCCAGGCTTCAGAAGCAGATGAGCAGATGAGGAGACTAGGAGACAAGCAGACAAACAGCAGAATGACACAGCAGGAAAGAGAGAAGAGGAGGAACATCTGAACGCCAAGAGGAGTTCAGCTGGGGGCGATTGGAGAAGAGTCCAGCTGCTGGATGGCCAAACTCCAGAGGAAGATCATCTCCCACTTCATACCCACTTCCAGCTCCTCATCCATCCCACTGGCTGCCACCACCACCAATCAGTAAAACCCTGCATTCGTCTTCAAGTCTGTGTGTGACCCAATTCTTCTAGGATGCTGAACAAGTACTCGGGATACAGAAAGCTGTCACACTGTCCCACAGCCCTTGCAGAAAGGCAGAGGGTCCACTGAGCTGGTTAACACTCAAGCCATCCGCAGACGCGAGGCTAAAAGGGCACACTGTCACACATGCCCACTTGGGCTCCTGCACCTGCCGATCTGTGTGCTCCCCCTCCTGTCAGGGGTTTGAGCAGTGGTGGTGACTGAACAAGTAACCCACACCCCTGTCACATGTCCTGAGAGGGGGATCAGGGAACTCTACTGTTTCAACAGCAGCTGCCACTGGGAGACAATGATGATGCAATGTCATAAGCACCAAAATGGAAGAATAATGCAACAGGATAAAATCCACACATGCCTGACATTTGAGCCCCCTTAAAATTTGATCCCTGATTACCCCTCTCCTGATCTCTGAGTTACTGTAGAATAGCATCAAGCCCCTTCCTCAGAGGCACATAAAGCAACGATGACAAATGCAGTAGGATGTAGTAGAAAGAGATGCCTGGATGGCTAAGACCTGTTACCTTGCATGTGACGCACTGGGTTCTCATCCAGAGTGAGCCAAAAACCACCTGTGTGCTCCTGGGAAAATCATTTTCCATCTTGGAGCCTATAACCTGATTTCTAAGATGAGGAAACAGACTAAGGTCCCCAAGATTGTTTGACCTGGTTTCTTTCCTTTGTGTTCCACAGAACATTAGTCCCAGGAGATGTCATGCAAATGAATGGTTCCATGAGCAAATACACTTGGAAAATGCTGCATGCAATATCCCTTCCCTAGAATAGCAAAAGCTACGAGAAGGCCTGAATTTTTTTTTTAATCCGTTTTACTTAAACTGTCCCAGATGTATTTGCTCTAAGAATTTCTCTTTCTGCCCCTTCTTATAACTGGCTCAGAACCAATGACCTAACATCCTTAGCATGCATAGACTTGTAGAGTTGGGGGGTTTTTCGTATCTATGTCTTGTCAGGACATAGATTCCCTACACCTGGTGCTTTGTGAATTCTTGCATCTAAGTTGCAATGTCCCACAGACTACAACACAGCTACCTCTCACCAGGCCCCACAGGTCTTCAGCCCAGTCTTCTTCATTTTCTGAAAGCTCCACGAACAGGACACAAAAATCACCAAGCATCACCCTCCCATCCCCAGAGAGGCCAATCCTCACTAGATACCTGGTGACTCAATGCACCTAGTCCCTATGTTACTCAAAAGAGTTTTGTGTCTCCTTTTTTAGAAATTTTCTCCAGAGTCTGCAGTGTTTTTCCCAAATATCCTCACTAATGGCATATACTTTGCGGAAAGATTTGAGTTTGGGAAACAATCAAAGTCTTCTGGAGCCAAGTTTGGTGAATAACTTGGGCGATGAAACTGAGAAATACTGTTTTGCATACAAAATGTAGAGTACAATTCACCTCATCTTCCAGTCAGGCCCGTTCCCATCTGGCTCCCAGGTCTCTGAAACCAGAATAGTCATTCCAAATGAGATCTCCCACGCATTCCAGAAGCTCCACACACCATATGCTGAGTGGTCTCTGGCTCCCTTGAATGGCAAGCAATTATGTCCACTTGTTTGTTTTGTTCCTTTACTTGGCCCCTTGTCTGAACAGAGACGCATAATCCAGTGTTTCTTGCATTGCGAGTTCTCGTGGGGCCATTCACGTTTCTGTTGCCAGCTATTGTTCTGCATTCAGAAGACCATCCCCAAATTGCACATTCACATCTTTAATTGAGCCAAAGCCATTTTAACACCTCCCTTTCTTCCCCTCTCCCCTGATCCTCTGCACACGATCGTTCTGCCTCTCTCTGGCTTTGATCCCAGGGTAAGGATTGTTTTGGTTTTTAATACTATTCCTGTAATTCAGTAGTCAGCTTGTGCTTTCTCCTTCCTTCAAATAACATTTAATTGCTTTAACACAACTTTTTCAATGTGCCAGAGGAGTGTTCTTTGAAGATCTAAATTATCCTCAGAGCTGGTCTCTCAACGTGGCTGAAATTTGTGCTGACTTTTAATAACCAGAACATGAAACAAAAGAAAGAAGTTTTATGCCCCCTTTCTCTGAGAGCAGTTTAAGAGTGGCTATATAACCAAGGATTGTCAGAGCTAGAAGGTAATACTGAGGTCATACATTCTTAGCTGGTCCCAAACTTCATTAGACATAGAATTTGTTTTAAACAGAGGTTTTCAGAATCCCAAAATATTGAAGAAATAAAAGCAATGAGGGGTTCTCAGGACAGTTTAAATCTTCAGATTAGCTTTAAACGCTTCACTATTTACAAAGTATCTGAAGCTGCTCTGTCCTTGGACTTTGATTGCAGCCTAAAAACACAGATATTTTACTGATAAGGAAAGTGAGGCCCAGAGAGACTCCGTGAATACAACAGAGCAAGAGGTAGAACCTTGGCCTCCTGAAATCTGCTACCACTCATGGCCCTAAACCTAGTCATGTGTCTGAAGCACTGGTAAAAACACAAATCTGGGCCAGGCACGGTGGCTCACAACTGTGATCCCAGCACTTTGGGAGGCCGAGGTGGGCAGATTACGAGGTCAAGAGATCGAGACCATCCTGACCAACAAGGTGAAACCCTGTCTCTACTAAAAATACAAAAATTAGCCAGGCGTGGTGGCGGGCGCCTGTAATCCCAGCTTCTCTGGAGGCTGAGGCAGGAGAATCGCTTGAACCTGGGAGGTGGAGGTTGCAGTGAGCTGATACCACGCCATTGCACTCCAGCCTGGCAACAGAGTGAGACTCTGTGTCAAAAACACAAAACAACACAAATCTAGTTAAAAACACAGATTTGGGGTACCCAGCCTCTGAGAATTCTGATTCAGTAGATCTGGAGTAAGAACCTGGAATCAGGGCCGGGAGCAGTGGCTCACACCTGTAATCCCAGCACTTTGGGAGGCAGAGGCGGGCAGATCACAAGGTCAGGAGATCGAGACCATCCTGGCTAACACGGTGAAACCCTGTCTCTACTAAAAATACAAAAAAATTAGCCAGGCGTGGTGGCAGGCGCCTGTAGTCCCAGTTACTCAGGAGGCTGAGGCAGGAGAATGGCGTGAATCCGGAAGGCGGAGCTTGCAGTGAGCCGAGATCGCGCCACTGCACTCCAGCCTGGGCGACAGAGCGAGACTCCATCTCAAAAAAAAAAAAAAAAAAACCGAACTTAGAATCAGAATTTTTTTTAAGTTCTCTGAGAGTCTAATGGAGATATGGGTTTAGGAACCACTAATCCATACCATCCGGTCCTCTATGGTCAGGTACTTTGATAACTGTTCTTAGGGAAAGAAAATACCCACTCCCCACACACATACAGAGAGAGAGAGAGAGAGAGCCAGAGAAAGAGAGAGCCCCTAGATTTGCTCAAAAAATGACTGTCACTAAAAATGATAGCGTGCATTGGGACTGTTTCAATCAGACCCAAAAATTAATTCGTGGGTAAATGGGTTATTTATAAGGTACCACTCAGAGGGAATTTGGCCAACATTTTCTGCCCCTAGATATTTGCCTTGGCATTTTATAGGCACAATCCCTGAACAGTATCTTAAGATTGATCATGATTTGCCTTTTGTCTTTTACAAAGTAGCCTGCTATGCATTATCTTTTTCAGTGCATTCAATAATCCAAAATATGGGTAAAGCAAGTCTTATTTTTCCCATTTTACCTACAGTACAACTGAGACTCACAGAAGAAAAATGGCATACTAAGGCAACATAGCTAGTAGGACTTAGGGCTAGATCAAAAACTAAAATCTTGGATTCTGTATCCAGTATGCTTTCTTAAAGCATTAGAAAATAATCTATATTACTGGAGCTTCCTCTTTTTTGCTCACTCTAGCATAATCACAAATAATATTATAAAATGGAGAACTCAATAACTCTAATAGCTATTTAAAAAAAAAAAAACACTATTGATGCTCACAGCCCAGACTTCATGATGTTTGTTCTAATGTCCTCATTTGCTACTACACTATCATTGTAAAATGAAAACCACTCGACAGAATTGTATCCTTTCACTTTCTAAAATCAATTTCTACTTAGTCTGGGAAGTACAGCAGTTGGTTAAAACTCAAATATGGGAAAAATCTGCATCACAAGTTATTCATCAACAACCATAAAAAGTTGATATTTATTTGAATTGTAAAAGGAAGTAGAATTGCTGGAAATCAAAATAAAAGAACAATCTGCTTAAGAAATGTGAGCATTTCACACTTGGGTTACATTCAAGGGAACCAGGTTAGCCACGGCCTGAGTAAATTGATTATTTTTTTCCCTCATCATGATCAATTTTGCATCAATGAACTGCACTGAGGATGTTGCAATTCAGTTTGAGTATTAGGCTAGCTAAAGTCATTGCTCCACTCCAGGGACAGATCATTTCAGTCACAGGAACATTGCTGTTGCTTGCTCAATTCTTTTTGGATATGAGAGGGAAGCAAATTGCTTTGACTGAACCTGAGGATGCCCCAGGCTTCCTACATGTGAAGTCAGCACTGCTCCCTCCCAGGAAGTGGGCAAAATTCTCTGGGTACCAAAATATTTTTAATCAGAAGGGAGTTCCCCAGCCCCTCTAGAAATCCCTCTAGATTCCCCCCTTTCTCCTGATACTTGCCGTGTTTCTCTGGTTTTTCTGTTTTGTTTTGTTTTGTTTTGTTTTGTTTTGAGATGGTGTCTCGCTCTGTCACCCGCGCTGGAGCGCAATGGCGCGATCTCGGCTCACTGCAAGCTCCGCCTCCTGGGTTCAAGCAATTCTCCTGCCTCAGCCTCCCCAGTAGCTGGGATTGCAGCCACCCGCCACCACACGCAGCTAATTTTTGTCTTTTTAGTAGAGATGGGGTTTCACCATGTTGGTCAGGATGGTCTCGAACTCCTGACCTCAGCTGATCCACCCGCCTCAGCTTCCCAAAGTGCTGGGATTACAGGCACGAACCACCATGCCTGGCCCTGTATCTCTGTTTAACTGATTCCTTTAAAAATAGTTCTAAGGGTCTTGCCCTGCTCATATTAAAATATACTATAAAGGTACAATATGTAAAACAATATAGAAGAGGTTCAAGAATAAACAAATGAAAAAAATCTCAATATCTTAGTGTAAGTCTCTCTCTCTCTCTCTCTCTCTCCCTCTCTCTCTCTTTCTCAGTCTTCCCTCTCTCTCTTTTATTGGTAAGCTGCTGGAGGACCAGTCATCTTTGGTTCCCTTCTGAACCCCTAAACATAGAACAGGACAAGACCTGGTAGCACTTAATGGGTATTTTTTGAATGAATGAATGAAACATTGACAACGTTTCACATGAAAGAGGAAACATTCTATCCATAATAAAAGAGGTAAAAGAGACTCAAGGGAGTAGCTGAGTGATACAACGGGGAAGGAGTGGGGAAATAGGAGAAGTCAGAAGAAAAATGCCTAATAGGAATTGTTTCTTCTTGTTGTTGTTGTTACTGTTTAATGAATGATTATCTTTCTTGTGTCCCACTAATCTTGTGTCCCACAGCCTCACAAAACACATGCAAATATGCCACACCTTCTACGGGGAAGAGAGGGGCTGTAGTTGGAGGAGCATTTTCTTGAATTTTTGTAACAGGCATATATTCATATACCTTTCACTCAGGAATTCTAAGATTCATTCTATAAACATAATTGGATAATTTTTTAAAGGTATAAAAATGATGTTTATCTCAGAGTTATTTATAACAGTGAAAAATAAAAAACAACTTCAATATGTATCAATAGAAAAGTTATTAAGTAAATTCATCCGTATCCATACAACTAGATTCTATGCAACCATTTAAAAAATAAGGTGTAGATTTTTATGTATTTTCATAGAAATATATCAACAGAATATTGGTAAGTTTAAAAAAAGCAGCTAATGAAACAATAGTAAGTGCAGTATAAGATGATTTTTGGAAAAAATATACAGATACTTGCATAGGGAAAGTCTGCAAGAATATCAACAGTGGTCAGCCCCGGGCGGTATGTTCCTCCCACTTGACCTTTCCTAGAAAAACTATTTTCCTTTTTCCAGGACATACAGCTAAATACACTCTACTACATTTTTGCAAAGAAAAATATAGTCATTTTTTCACCAGCCATCCAACTTTCTACATATAGAATTCTATTTCCTCTCACCAACTATAAAAAATGTACCCCATCGATTATAAGGTGTTGATGTGAGAGGAAGATTCAAATACAGCTTCAGATTCAGTCCATTTTAAGGCCAGAAATAATTGTCCCTTTCCATCAAACACAGCATGCCTAGAATGTCCAGAGGTAATATTTTAAGCGTTAGGATTAAAGATTTGCAAAGTAATTGATGGCGAAAGTCCCACGTTGGAAGACTGAAATAGCTGAGCCATTTACTTGGGAATAGCTAGCTTAACTCAAGGAAAGTTACAGATTCCTTGTTTTCAACGGGGAAGAGGCCCCAGGAGAAAACAGAAGAGAATCTTATGGCTTCTTATCATTCAAACCTACTCCTCCGCAGCAAATCTGAACTTCACAGTTATTACAACCTCATAGCCACCTCTTCTGCTTGCATGTGGGCTGTTACCAGGGGAGACATTTCTTCGTTTCACCCCCACCCCCTAAAAACATGGGGAGAATGTTAGATGGATGAGCGACAGGAGTTCTGGAGTGTTCTCCTCCCTGAACCAAGGACCGGCATCATCAACACCTACTCTCCTGGGTTTAACGGAGGAAAACAGATCCCCAGAAAAGTCTTAAACCCTTCCTTTGGTTAGAAAGAGGGATCAGAAGGAAGGAGAATGAGGGATGAAGGGGTAGGAGAGAATCAGGAGGAAAACAGGAAAGAAGGGAGGGAGGGACAGAGGGAGGAAGAAAGACACCCATTCCTTTCTCCTGATACAATGTCCTGGCTGAACTTGTGTCAAGAGCAGAAATTGGTTTCACAAACACGACAGTGCTAAGAAACAAAATCATCATAAGCTCATATGTTCCACTGATTTGATATGGTTATAAAAGTAGAATAGCCTCCGGATGAAAACCTGGTTTCTGAGATCATAGGCCCTATTACAACAAAATTTCCCTGTAACAATTCAGACCCAGGTATATGGAAAACACTTCACTTGCACAGTTTTTCCCAGTGTAGTAAAAATTTTATTTCATCCACAATAGAGCCTGTTTTCTCCCGGAAAGAGATATGAGAGGTTTAGTAAGGGAGTGGCTCTGTGGTGGTTGCTGACCCAGTTGATCGAGGCCAGTTTTCTCCTATCCAGGGACCAGGGATTCCTGCAGACATTGAGAAAGTCACCATTTGTGTGTTTCCCTAAGACAGCCTAGAACTGAGCCTACAGACAGCTTCAGCACCAAGCTTCTCACCCCAGAGATAATCCCTTCCACACGCTGTCTGCTCCAGGGGTCTCCTGCTACTCTGGGCCGAGCAAGTTATGAAACCTAAGAGTTCTGGAAATGCCTAGGCAAGACAGTATTGGTAAGCCTCCCTTTCTATGTCCTTTTCCTTATTCTAGGCACCTAGGATCCTTCCCATGTTAAAGCTTCCTCTTAGGAAATGAGCTTATATCAGTCATTTCTACTTTAGTGGGAATTAAAATATCCCCACTTCCAAAGGCACTTTAACTTATAGCCCTTTACAGTTTACAGTTCCTTACAGTGTGAGAAGGAACATGTTGTTTCTTATAGGAATCAGGCATATTTGATTAGACTGTTCTGGGGGTGTGAGTGAGAAGGAAGACTTTTCCAGCTCCTTGAAATCCCACCATTTTCTGAGTGGATACCTAAAACAAACATGACCCCAAAGCAAAAAGGTCACAGCCATAGAGCTGCCCTTTGGAAAACTGCTTCATGGTCATATCAGAGGGAAGTTTTTTTGTTATTGTTTGTTTTTGTTTGTTTGTTTGTTTGTTTTTGAGATAGAGTCTTGCTCTGTTGCCCAGGCTGGAGTGCAGTGGTGTAATCTCAGCTCACTGCAACCTCCACCTCCCGGGTTCAAGCGATTCTCCTGCCTCAGCCTCCTGAGTATCTGGGATTACAGGGGCCCACCACCACATCCGGCTAATTTTTGTATTTTTAGTAGAGATGGGGTTTCACCATGTTGGTCAGGCTGGTCTCAAACTCCAGACCTTGTGATCCGCCCACGTCGGCCTCCCAAACTGCTGGGATTACAGGTGTGAGCCACTGTGCCCAGCCAGGAAGTTCATTTTTACACTATCTCTTTGAATGGCCACCTCCCACATAGACAAGCTCCACTTCTGTTGCCCCATAACCCTAAGCATTTCCTCCATGCTGATGGCTGGAATGGATTCCACCCTCAAGGAAATATAGTCTCACCTGGAGAGTAGATGCCACATAGTACAATCACCTGTAACTTTCAATGATGAATTGCATATTTACAATTATTTTAATTACACTTGAAAGGACAAAGATCAGGAACAGATGTCAGACATTCGAATTAAAATTAATGATCATTTGTTAATGGAGTGAAGAGCCATTCATCATTTTATTAGAACAAATTCTTAAGGCCATATGGGACCTTTTACAATGGAGCAAATCTTTATTCTCTTAGTATATTAAGATTTTGATTAATAAAAGGCAAAAACAGGGTTTCCCCAGTAACATTTGTTATTCTTTAATGTCTGTAGTTACCAACTAGTATCAAAAACCAGATATGTTCCAATAAAGTAAATATACAAATGTTGACCATTCGTTGATCAAATGTTGACCAAGATGTGGTGACCAAGATATGTCTACACTTGCCATCTCTTCCTTTTTTTTTAGACAGAGTTTCACTTTTGTTCCCCAGGCTGGAGTGCAATGGTATAATCTCGGCTCACTGCAACCTCCACCTCCCGGGTTCAAGAGATTTTCCTGCCTCAGCCTCCCAAGTAGCTGAGATTACAGGCATGCACCACCACACCCGGCTAATTTTTGTACTTTTAGTAGAGACGGGATTTCACCATATTGGCCAGGCTGGTCTCAAACTCCAAAGTGCTGGGATTACAGGCGTGATCCACTGCACCTGGCCCCACCCTTCCTTTTAAAATTAATTTATTCAATGAATGTTTATTGAGTGCCGAACACTGTGATAGGCAAAGAGATCTGATGATGATCAAAAGTAGGCATGGTCTTGCCTTCCTGGGTCTAGCAGTCTAAAGGAAACAGATATTAATCAAACAATTTCACTCACAACTATAAAACTGCAACTGTGACAGGCAATAAGCATGTGCAAAGGCCCTGTGACAGAAGGTATCCTGGGGCATGCAATGAAAGGACCAAAGGTCAGACTGATTGGATAAGCAAGCCACAGGAGAGACCTGGTGTGAAAAGAGCTAGAAGAGGTAGTTAGGGACTTGTAGGTTATGGCTGGACTTTTCTATTTCCCCTAAGAACAATGAGAAGTTATTCAAAAGGGAGAGAATCAGACTCAGATTTGAATTTCAAGATCACTCTGGCTGCAGTGTGGAGTCTCAACGGGAGGGTGGGAGACAGAGCTGGTGTGCAAAGACCAGTCAGGTAGGATCTGCAGTAGTCCAGGTGCAGAATGATGGAGGCAGGAGAAAGACCAGGGGGTGGTCTTGGCAGAGTGCTGGTTGTGGGGCTGGGGATGGAGATGGAGAGATGTGCTTGGATTCAAGAGATGTTTAGAAGCTCTCCAGGACCAAGTAGTGGATTGGATGGGGACCTCGGTGAAGACAAGCAAGGTGTTGAGGGATGGCTCCTGGGCTTCTGCCTTCCAGAACCCGATGGGCAGTGATGCTGTTCACTAAGAAACAAATGGCTGGGGGACACCCAGTTTAAAAGGGAAGGTTCTGGATCTCTGGGGGATAGGTTCATGCATGCCCTTCCCTGACCATGTCACCTCATCCAAAGCCACAGCTATGGTGGGAGGATGGTGGTGTTAAAAAGGAACAATGAGTGTGGCCACCTTTATTTGTTTGAGGTCCCACAGTCTCCTTCCCTGGGTATATTAGCACTGGGAAGCATTTGGGGATTATCCAGCCCTGACCCCTCACTGGACAGGAAAGTGAAGGGATCTTCCTCAACGTAACAGAGCAGAGGGGCAAGAGCACCAGGGCCAGCCCAGAAGAGGGTGCCATAGACAGAAGGAATCACAGGAGCGACCCTCAGAGACCGGCCAGCCACTCAGCAAACATGGCTACCCAGCACCAGCCCTGGAAAAGACAGGTATCTTTTTTTTTTTTTTTTTTTTTGAGATGGAGTCTCGCTCTGTTGCCCAGGCTGGAGTGCTGTGGCGCGATCTCAGCTCACTGCAACCTCTGCTCCCAGCTTCAAGCCATTCTCCTGCCTCAGCCTCCCGAGTAGCTGGGATTACAAGCATGTGCCACCACGCCCTGCTAAATTTTGTGTTTTTGGTAGAGACGGGGTCTCACCATGTTGGCCGGGCTGGTCTCGAACTCCTGACCCCAGGTGATCCACCCACCCACCTCGGCCTCCCAAAATGCTAGGATTATGGGAGTGAGCCACTGCGCCCAACCAGACAGGCATCTTATAGGCAACTCAAACCCAGTGTGATCAGTGCTGTGATGAGAGAGACAGAGGGTGGCATGGGTGTTCACAGGAGCACAGACAGTTCCCAGGAAGGAGTCAGACATGAGTTCTTATGCTCACACCTGAGCTGAGTTGTAAAGACCAGTGGCGGGTATTTGAGCGTTTCCAGAAGAGCAAGCCGCGGGCCAGAAAGGATGGAGTATAACCCTGAGCAGGTTAGGCCCCTGGTGATCCTCTTTTCCTCCTCCTCTTCCGTGATCCTTGCTAGCATAATCCTCTCAAGAAGTTTGGGCTTTCAGGAAACAAAGCTAAGAAGAGCGTTGCTTCTCTTCAGGTAACTTTTGCTTTCTCCCCAGAAAACATAAGCCTCTCTTGGGGTTAAATGCAAAGTCTGGGTACCTCCTTCAGAGCGCAGGAGTCACAGTGACAGGGAAAAATATAGCAAAATAAAACACTAACGACTCTCTCAATATATCACCCTTCCACGAATGTTCTGGAAAGTTTATGGGGACTGCAGGGTACAGGAGAGACTGGGGAGAGGAATAGGGGAATTGTTTAAAATACAGTGCTTCTGGCACAAGATGGAGGGCCTGGATTAGGGAATTTAAGCACTTTTCTGTGACCAGTGAGCAGATATTTGAACAGGCCTGCAACATCGAATCATTCCACATAATTTGCCACTCTGGTCTTCCCCACAGGGAGCTGTACCTACCCAAATAGGACACCAAGTTAGAAAAGAAGAAAAGCATAAGGCAAGTGGGGAAAGTAGACTTAGTTTCCACCCCAACAGAAGTGAGTATATGAAGATGTTTTCTCCTCTCCAACCTCCAAACCCAGGGAATTGAAAGGAGATCGCAGTTCAGCAACAATAAAAGACAGGTCTCGCTCTGACTCCAGAGCAGCGTGTGAACTGGGTACAGAGGAGGGTTCCCTGGCTGACAGTAATGAAGTGACAGCAGATGTCAAAGTCTTGCCTTAAGCTAATCAAAAGGCTGCTGGCTGCCTTCATCAGCAATGCCTGTACCTCATACAATCAATCTCCTTCTCCCTCCCACCTCCCCTTACGTACACACATGCACGCACACACAATCACGCATGCACACACATTTATTTGGGGAGTTTAAAGAGGAAAAAGCCTTTGTTCTCAACAGACTCCAATACCCTTCCGCTACCCAACTGACTACACCCCCTTCCTCCTTTCTCTCCCTCCTGTGGTCATACAATGAGGAAACTTTAAGATCGCCTCTTCACAAAAAGATGTGGGCCCCTACTTTAGCACATTGTGGGCAACGTGTGGGACAATTCTCTGAGGCTTAGGACCAGCCCAGCCACAGGATACCTTTTCTCCCACTGCTGCCGAGAGATGGGGCTTGCAGAAGCAGAGCTGACAACAAGCACCAGTCCCTTGCAGGTCCCTGGCCTCCAAGGTAGATTTGCCCCAAGGACAGGGCACTGGTATTCTTTTGAGATTGATGCCTTATCCTTCCTACCCTTGGTTTTCCGGAGCCACTCAGGAATACCATTGGAATGCAGCCTGTGCTTGTGCGGTTCTCCCTTTTCAAATGCAAGGCAAAAATGAGTTTGTCAAGATTGAGCTGTTGAGCCGGCTAAAAACGTTCCTGAGAATGAATACCCCAGGGCTCGAGCAATCAATCCCCCGTTGCAGGGGATGGGCCAGGCAGCCTCAAGTGTAATTTAGGGCTTTGCTTATTATAGGCTCAGACCTTGTTTGATGCGCTGGAGTGGAAAAAAGTTCCTTCTCTGCATGTGGCCGTGTCCTATGTGTCTATCGTATCTTTCACAATGTAAACATCAGAAACAGATGGGGAAATCCAGGCCGGTGCCAGGCCAAACAGTACTCACTACAGACAATACACCATGGTGCCAAGACAAATACGCTCTGTCGATATCACTAATTTATAGCGCACTGGAACCAAGCAAAACAAATAACAATTAAGGCCCAGAAATCTTAAAATGAATAACCTTTCTGTACGCAAACTCAATGTCACTATTAAAAGGCCATCAACTACAACGAATATGTGAAACATAACAATGAAATCCTTCTTATGTGAATAATTACTGAATAATTACCAGGAAAGGGGGCATTTCTCTAGCTTGCAGAGTCTGTGGGTTTTGAACATTAAGCCTTGCTTTTGCAGAGCACACAGACGCCTTCAAAATGCTTTTGCAGACTCGGTGACACTATGATAACACTGGTGCACAGGCCCTTATGCCCCCATTTTCCAGATGGGACACCTGGGGATAGACTGAAGGGGGAAATGGCCCAGTCATATTGCTTTAATGGACAAAACAAGGTCTCAAAATTAGGTCTCCTGATCTCTAGTCCAGTGTCCCTTCCACCACCATTACTTCCTCCCATGCCCCTCTCTCCATACTAGTTCTCTTAACTAGGGAAGCAAGTGCAAGAAACCTCTTAGACCCTGAATGGGCAAAGCTGATGGTACAGCAGGGACCCAGCCTTTGCAATGCCCAGGTATCCTTCCAGGAATATTGGAGCCCTTGGGTATTCACTCCCATTCAACCCATTGTCGCTCCTCAATAGCTGATGCAGGTGCCTTAGCAGAGGTGAAGGCTACCTATGTAGCCACAAACTATGAAGCCAACAGGGTTCAGCTGAACGGCTTCCTATTTCAACCAGGTATAAGCTTATCTTAGGGGTCACAGCTCAGTCTAGGGACTGAAAAGAATTCACCTAGCCAGGCATATGGTGGCTCACACCTGTAATCCCAGCACTTTGAGAGCCAGAAGTAGGAAGACTGCATGAGGTCAGGAGTTCGAGACCACCTTGACTAACATAGCAAGATCCCGTCTCTGTTAAAAAGAAGAAGGAGAAGAGAAGGCGAAGAAGCAGCATTTACCAGAAAATGCAGCCAATCCCCTCTGCCTGCAGTTAGCCCACCTGATGGTCACTTGCTTTATCTGGGCACAGCCCAGCAGCAGTACTGCCCATCTTGCATGGGTCATGCTGAAGAGATCCGGCTCCCACCAGAAGAAGGACCCTCTAACTGCACATACCACACAGCTCTGAGAGTCATTGGCAAGCGCAGTGAAAACTGTTCTTCACCCATTAGATTCACAGAACGTGTATAACAATGATCATTTGAGCAATGGCAATGGTATGGGGAAATGGGAACCCTTATAAATTGGTGGGAGGAGAGCAAATTCCTACAATATATTTATAGGCAATTTTGGAATTTTAATGAAAATATATTAGGCTGAACCATTTGAAATTGCCAATAATCAATCATCTTTGGCCTACAAAAATGTCATATGGTTCAACAGAAAACAGTGTGCTTGCCCTTCAATTTTGCATATTTACTTCTTCGTAGCTACCATAGAGAAATGTTGGCACATGTGCACAAATATCTCACACGGTAGCACATGGGTGCCGGGAAGAGTTTGAAAATAACCAGGCCAGGTGCAGTGGCTCACACCTGTAACCCCAACGCTTTGGGAGACGAAAATGGAAGGATTGCTTGAGCCCAGGAGTTCAAGACCAGCCTGGGCAACACAGTGAGACCTTTGTCTCTCCAAAACAAAAAACAAAAACAAAAATTAGCCAGGCATGGTGGCCCATGCCTGTAGTTCCAGCTACCTGAGAGGCTAAGGTGGGAGGATCACTAGAGCCCAGGCGATGGAGGCTGCAGTGAGCTGTGATTGTGCCACTGAACTCCAGTGCGGGTAACAAAGTGAGATCATCTCAAAAAAGAAAGGAAAAAAGAACAACTTAAAATGCCCATGAATATGAGAATGGGGGAGAAATGACAGATCCCCACTGGGGAATACTATGCAGCAAGTAAAAACATAGACCTTTTCAACAAATTAATTGCAAAGAGAGAGGGAGAGAGAAATGGAAGGGGGACCTGTGGGTTAAAGGAGACTTAAGAGATGTATCAATCAATGGCACTGTGTGGATCTTAATAGGATCCTGATTCAAACAAATAGTTTTTAAACTAGATGAAGCCTGATATTAAGGAATTATTAATTTTTTAAGTGTGGCAATGGTATTATGGCTTTTTAAAATAGCCCTTAACTCGGGAGAGAGGAGGGAGAGGTATGGAAGACAGAAAGAGAAAGAGAAGAAGGGAAGGAGTTATGACAACTCACTTCAGCTCTCTGCTACCCAAGAGCAAAGGGGTCCCTGGCAAGCAAAGAAAACTTTCTTGAACGCTTCTTCTAGTAACATCTACTCCAAAGTAAGATTCTCAGTTTGGAAGCCTAGGCTGTAACCCTGAACTAAGCTGATGATTCACTGGTTTGATCTGCACCCAATCTGCCCTCCATTACTCAGGATAGCAAAGAATTGGCTGGAAATTGCATGCTGGATTCTGCATAGAAAATAATGTGCACATCTGAAATATTATTCAGTTGTCTGAGAGCTGCTAGACTACATTCTAAGCTGACTTCATAGAGTATTTATAACTGCCAAAACAAGTTATTTCAAAAATAAATATGGTATTTTTAGCCCAGTGTCGTTGATAACCTATTCCGTGAAGTCATAAGCTCAGCTAAGACGCAGTAGCACAGCTCCAGTCCCCGCTGGCTGCCAGGGATCATCTGCAGTGCAAAGGCTGTCCAGCTCACCGGGGTGATGGACCGAGGCCTGCCCGCCTCCAGAAGCTTGCACATTAACTCTCGACGGGCAAAGGAAGTCAGGCCAGATCTCTGCAGAAAGCAGCACTCGCCCTCAGCTCCCCATCCTCCCCCGTAGGCGATCAAAATTGAAGAATAAAAGGGAAAGGGTAGCAAGTATAATGGAAAAGGAAAAAGAAGCATGGGGAGGAGAAGGGAGGGAGGGAGCCAACACTACCTCAGCAGATGCTAAGGGCAGCCAAGAAACCAGAGGGGAAATGAAAGAAGAGAAGGCAGAGAGGAGGGAAACCTAAGCAGGAGGTTGCTCCATGACCAGAGTTAACAGGGCCACTTAAGGGTACAGAAGACACTGCAGGGACCCCTGGCCCTGGACTGAAACCTGTGCGCCTGAGATGGAGCTTTCTGCAAGGGGAGCGAGAACCCAGGGAGGCTGGGTCTTCAGCTCGCTCTAGTTTTTTGCCAACATTTTCCTCTCTGCTGCTGCTCCTCCTGCTGCACTGTGATAAAGACTCTCCAGGAGGAAAGGATCAGAAAGTGTTGGCTCAGGCTAATCTAGTTTTAAGCCTCAGCTCTTCCACACGGCTGTGTGACCTTGGGCAAGTTACTTAACCTCTCTTGGTCTCAGTTTCCTCAACTATGTAGAGATGACAGTAGCACCTGACCTCCAGGGAGGCTGGGAGAATGACACACAGTGTTTATACAGTGTCTGCTACATAGTGGGACCCCAGTAAGTAGAGGATCATGTCCTCATTACCCTTTGGCCTCCTATTCCCAGTCCCTCTCTCCTATACCACTAATTGACCCTCTTTATATAAGGTTAATATACATAATTTGTAGTCATTTGGCTAAAGTCTAGACAGGGACTATGGGAGGAGAGAGGAGAGATGAGCTCAGGAACTATTGTTTGAGAGAGGTCAACAGCACTGGTGATGATAATAGCATTCCATGTTTCAGGCCATGGAGTCAGCCATACTTGCTTTCAAATCCCACCTCTACCATTTACCAACTACATGACCTTAGGCAAGTGTATTAGCTTACTATGGCTGCTGTAACAAATTGCAGCAAACTCGGTGGCTTGATACAACTCAAATGTATTCTCTTACTTATTACCTCTTTCTGGAGGCAATAAGTCCAAAATCAGTTTCACTGGCTAAAAGCAAGGTGTTGGCAGGGCTGGCTCCCTCTGAACACTCTTATGGAGAATCAGTTTCCTCCCCTTTTCCAGCTTCTAGTGGCCACCTGTGTTCCTTGGCCTGTGCCCCCTCTTCCATCTTCAAAGTGCATGGCTCCAGTCTCCACCTCCACCATCGCACCACCTCCACTGACTCTGACCCTCCTTCATCTTCCTGGAAGGGCCACTTGACTACATCGGGCTCACCAGTATAATCTGGGATCATCCCGTATCTCAAGATCCTTGCTTTAGCCACATCTACAGAATCCTTTTTGCCATAGAAGGTAATATTTACATGTTCTGGGGAGTACAACATGGACATATTTGGAACCATTATCCAAACTACCATTGCAAGTGAATTTGTATCTCTAAGGCTTGTTTTCCTCACCTATACAAAGAAAATGATACCTACTCTAGTAGTTCCTGTTACATGTCAACTTGGCTATGCACAATACCCAGATATGTGGTCAAATACCAGTATAAATGTGGCCATGAAGGTATTTTTTAGATGAAATTGGCATTTAAATCAGCAGACTTTGAGTAAAGCAGATTATCTTCCATAATATAATGGGCATCACTCCATCAGTCAAAGTCCTTTTGAGAAAAAAGACTGATGTGTCTCAGCCCCAGTAAGACAATGAGGAACAGTTCCATGGCATGACGCTATGAGCATATATGGAGATATAAGCAACGTTCACCATATTTAGGGAGTGGACATATTATAGCTGCTTTGTTCTCCCTGCTTCTGTCCCTCCCTAGCCTTGTGCTCGAGAAAAAAGGGATTTTGCCTCCAGGTTGCCTTCGGACGCAAGCAGCAACTTCAACTCTTCCCTGGATCTCCAGGCTGCTGGCCCATCCTGCTGATTTCAAACATGCTAGTCCCAACAATTACATGAGCCAATTACCCTTTTAAAAAAATTAAAATACACAAACAGACACTCACACACACACACCCACACACACGCATACACACAGTCCTATTGCTTCTGCTTCTCTGGAGAACCCTGACTAATACACCTACCTTGAAGCTTTGTAGTCCAGTTTAAATGAGATAAAACATGCAGAGTGTTTAGCTCAGTGTCCAGCACATAAAAGTCAATAAATATTAACCGTCAGTGTTGTGCTTTTTTTAACACACACACACACACACACACACACAAAAAGCCTCCGAATGTGAATTGCTGTTATGCCACAATGGCCATTGAGTTCATTGAGTTAGTTGTGAAGAGCAGGACCAAACCTACCTACCTTAAATCACTCTTTAGGAACCTCCCTACAACAATAGACATGCCTCAGGGCACTTTCTATGGTCCCCTGTTTGTCCTGAAAATAGGGATGTGCCCTCATAGAGTCACTTCCTACAAATAAAAGATGAACTGAGTGCTCTGAGCAAGCCGACAATCGGTGGCTGTCAACCCTCATCAGAAACCACAGCCACCACCTCAGCATGCGGACAGCAGGCTTCACCATCGCAGATGTCGCCATGGGAAGGAATGGAGGCAACGAGCCAGCAAACAAAAGTCAGAGATGTCTGCCCACAAGAAGATACCCTGAAGTCACACCTCTTGGTCACAGGCTCAGGGACAGGACTAACATACCAAGCATGCCAGTCTCAGAGATGAAGGTGACCTCCCACATGAGCGCTGACCCAGTGAATGAGATAAAAGGGAGGGAGACAGGGAGGAAAGAGAAAAAAAACGCACAGCAGTTATGTCCCCTACTAAATATGGTGGACTTTGCTTGTGCCTCCAGACACACTCATAGCATCACACCATGGAACTGTTCCCCACCGTCCTACCAGGACTAGCTTTGAAAGAGAAAACCTGCTAAAAGGTAGGGAAACATCGTTTTAGGCATGCTCTATTTGGGTTGTCATATTTTAGCAACTCTCAAGGGTATTTCTAGGAGCTCACTGGAGTGAAGCATATGGGGCTGTTTAGGGGGTTAGCGGCTCAGCTCTGGTAGGCACTCACATCTTCTCTACCGTGGGAGTCGCAGAAGCTCGAATTCATTGAGCTAAGGCAGGCAAAGGTGTCTTAAGTTCAAACACTGTGGCAATTTGCATGGTAATTTACACAACAACCCTTTGTCCCGCTGTCATCCCAAAGAAGCCCTCCCAAAAGTTGAGGGAAAGCAGCTCAACTGTCTACAGTCTGCTTGACATATGTGATTTCCCCCTGCCTTTTGCCAGACAGAAGGGGAGGGGACCCGGGGTGTGGGTTTTACCATGGCGGCTGGCGTTCTTTGACATTGTTCAGTGGAGAGGCTGTTTAGAGGAAGACGGGGAAAGTCATCATTTGGCTGCATTGTAAGAAAACCTAATATTGGAAACTATTTGTGATTAGCTAGGAGTTAACCTTTCAAATAGTACTAAAAATGGTTACTCCGTTGGTATAATGCTCTTCACTTTTCAAAATATATTTCCATTTATTGTCTCCAGTGGGGATAAGAAAGTTTTGTGTTAGAGGTCGAGATAAAAAAAATTCTTTTCTGAAAATGAGAAGACTTAGAAGAAAGACCCTTCCAGAGTTTGACAGTGGGATGGAAAAGCTCTACAGAAGGAGGTGGAGGGTGCAGGGGGAAGTCCCCTGTGAACTTGGACAAGTCACTTCCTCTTCCTAGACACCAGATCGTTTTCTGGAAAATAGAGGAATTGAATGAGACAACTGTGTTAAAGCAAACTAAAAATGGCCTGAGAAGGACTCAGTACTTCAGTATTTGAGTCTTTTTAGACAAACTTAACCTAACTTAATAGACAGATGAGATTGAAAACCTGACTTAGGAGTATGTGTCTGCAGCAATGGCTGAGTGCTGGCCAATCCCAGCGGCCATGCTTCAACCACTCACACATTGCCGAGTGTTCAAACTGTCTTCAAATGAGGCAAACGCCAAGCTGTCACCAATCCAGCTGTTTCTGTACCTCACTTCCGGTTTCTGTACGTCACTTCACTTCGCTTTGCTTGTCTACAAATTTGTTCGATCACGAGGCATCCCTGAAGTCTCTCCGAATCTGCTGTGATTCTGAGGGCTGTCTGATTCACAAATCATTCATTTCTCAATTAAACGTCTTCAAATTTAATTCTGCTGAAGTTTCTCTTTTAACAACTGAGATGATGACTGGCGCCCCTCCGCAGTCAAAATCCCCCACAATCCCAAGAATTATGATGGCATGAGGAAGAATGCTAGCCATGTTGTAATGTCCCTCACACTCTGTGTGAATTTATTCATTCATGTAACCAATATCTACTGAGTGTTGACTACACACCAGGCACCAGGCACTATTCCAGGTGCTGGAGATACCACTGTGGATAAATCCAAGTCCCTGCCCCATGGAATTGGCATTCTGAGCGGGGAGACAGACAAGAAACTTGATACGTAAGTGAAATAAATGTTTACCATGTTTGACGGCAGTAAAAGGGAGGAGAAAAAAGTAAACCAGGAAAGAAATGAAATTTTAGGGGAGAGGAGAATAAGTTAAATGTGATAGAAAACAAAGTCTCCAAGTTTTTTGAGGAAAGACCTGAGGGGAGAAAGAGAAAAGAGCCATGTGCAGATGAATGAGGGAAAGTATTCAGGGCAAAGGAAACCAGAAGTGCAAAGGCCGTGGGGCAGCCTCAGGCCTGGTGTGCTCCAGTCACAGTGAGGAGGCCTATATGGCCAGGGCAAAGTGATCAGGTGGAGAAGAGAAGGAAGTAAGGTTAAGGTAGAGGAGGAGGAGAACCACGTAAGGCCCCAAAGACCACTGCGAGACTCTGGCTTTTACCCTAAATGAGATGGGAAAACACTGGACAGAGGAGTAACGTGATCTGACTCAGGTTTAAACAGAACCACTTCAATTTCTGTGTTAAGAGAAAGGAGCCATGGGCCCTCATCCATGACTAGGGGCCTGGCACTGGAGACCTCCCAGTGGACCTGGCCAAAGCATATGGCAGGGTTATGGGCTGAGCTGTGTCCTCTCAAAATTCATGTGCTGCAGTCCTAAACCCCCAGACCTCAGAATGAGGCTGTATTGGAAGATAAGATCTTTAAAGGGGTAATGAAGGTTAAATGAGGACATTGGGGTGGGTCTTAATCCAATATGACCCATGTCCTTATAAGAAGAGATTAGGACAGGAATATGCATGCACCAATGGAAGACCATGTGGAGATATAGGGAGAAGACAGCTTGGACTGCTCCAACAAAATGTCATAGACTAGGGACTTCACCAACAGGGATTTATTTCTCACAGTTCTGGAAACTGGAAGTCCAGCAGGGTCTATATCTGGTGAGGGTTCTCTCCTTGGTTTGCAGAAGGCTGCCTTCCTGTTATGCCTTCACATGGCCCCAGGTGCAGGCAGGTGGACGAGGCACATGGCGGGAAGAGAGAGCTCTCTGGTGTCTCTTCCTATAAGGAAGTCAACCTCATCATGGGGAGCTCCACTCTCACGACCTCATCTAAACCTGATCACCTCCCAAAGACCTCATCTCCCAATATCATCACACTGGGGACTAGCGCTTCAACATATGAATTTAGGGGGATGCTATGCAGTCTATGGCCATCTACACACCAAGGAAAGAGGTCTCAGAAGAAACAGCCCTGCTGACACCTTGATCTTGGAACTCCAACATCCAGAACTGGGAGAAAATAAACTTCTGCTGTTTCAGCCCCCCACCCTGTGGTGCTTTCTTACAGCAGCCCTGGCCAACTAATACACAGCAGATTTACCCTGGGTGTTCGTCCAAATGCCCTCTTTACATTGAGAGGACCACTTTGGCCCATAGGGTCAATGAGGAGAACAGGCCTAGACCCACTTCCTTCAGAGACAGTGGGTATCAAAGAGCAAGTGGAGGGGGCCTGGCGCAGTGGCTCCCACCTGTAATCCCAGCACTTTGCGGGGCCAAGGCAGGTGGATTACCTGAGGTCAGGAGTTTGAGACCAGACTGGTCAACATGATGAAACACTGTCTCTACTAAAAATACAAAAATTAGCTGGGTGGGTGGTGGGCGCCTGTAATTCCAGTTACTCAGGAGGCTGAGGCAGAAGAATCACTTGAACCTAGGAGGCAGAGGTTGCAGTGAACCGAGATCACGCCACTGCACTCTAGCCTGGGCAACAGAGTGAGACTGTGTCTCAAAACAAAAAAACAAAAGAGAGAGAAAGAGAGAGAGCAAGTGGAGGGGGCCCAGGAGTCCAGGACAAAATACAGAGTGGAGCAGGTTGAAGGCAGAGCAGGTTCAGACCAAGTGAAGACGGTCAGACAATCTTGCCATTTCCATAGATCCTTTACTGGTAGATAAGCCTCGATGGCCAGGTGGATCAGGCTAACTTAATAGGCATACGTCAGCATACTCTTTCTTGGTGCCGAATCTTAATGTGTTGCCTTTTGCCATTGTCACAGCAGGAAGGTGGTCAGCCTGAATAGTGCAATGTTTTTTGTACCAAAATCTTTCTCCTCTTGCAAACTCCCGCAAGAAACTCATTTGCAGGTGATTCTGTATGCCCACAGGGATGGGCTCAGAGGAAGTCCAGCATGCCATGCTCGGTCAAGAACAAAGCCCTGGAGAAAGGCCATCAGGCGTCCCTCCTGGTCTGACACTGGATTTACCATCCAAGTCTTCCTAGGCCTCCCCATACCTTGAGCACCTCTAGGGCTCCAAGATACATGTGACAACTTCAATGCAAGGCAAGGGATGGATGAAGTGGGGACATGCCCAACAGGACCTGGAGTAGCAAGTAGAATTGCTCCTGATACCCCAAAATACGACAAGCCTGGCAGGAGTGATGGTTCCCAGCAAAATCAGAGCACCTTGCTGGGATCACCATTCCACCACAGCTGATCAGTCTTGTAAAGAAAGCTCCCATCGTGAACTTCTCCAAAACTTTCATAAATACTGCAGGGGACTGGAGTCTTATATAACATGTGATGGCAACAATAAGAAAACAATACTGATAACTGAATGTGGTGCCTTTGTACCTCCAGGATTATGTAGGAAATCTCCTGGGAGAACACTAGTTTACATAGAGTACAATTATCAGACATCTTCTGTGTCCTGTGATCCCACAAAATTAAGCAGCTTGAGTCACTGTGCTTTCCAAGAACAGGCCTTGTGCAAATCACTGAAATTCTCTAAGATTCCATTTCCTTATGCCTAAAATAGGTATAATAGGAGCATCAGCTTCATAGGATTGAAAGGATTAAATAAGATGATATACTTAAAGTACATAGTATATTATCTGTCATATGATTTTTAAGCTGTTTTTTTTGAGACAGTCTCTCTCTGTCCCCAGGCTGGACTGCAATTATGCTATCAAGGCTCAGTGTAGCCTCTACCTCCTGGGCTCAAGCAATCCTCCCACCTCAGACTCCCGAGTAGCCGGGACTGTAGGCATGTGCTACCACTCCCAGCTAATTTTTTAATTTTTGGAGAGATGGGGCCTCACTGCTGCCCAGGCTGCTCTCCAACTCCGGAGTTCAAGTGATCCTTCCTCCTCAGCCTCCCAAAGTGCTGGGATTATAGGCATAGGCCACCATGTCCAGCCTAGTAATTGTTTTTAAGGAGAGGAGACTGGAGTGAATGAGGATGGCCAGGGAGCAAGTGGAACACAGAGCCTGAGCTCTACCAGGGGGCAGGCCAGTGAGCCAGTGTTACCTAAACAAGCCAAAGAGGGCCTGTGTATATTGGCTCCTAGGTTGTTGACTTCTTTACAGAAACTGAGACTTGTTAGCTCAAAAGCCTACTGATGAGAAACTCAATTTTTTACACATTCAACTGTTTTCAGTGTAACCCAAATAACCATATCAGCAGCCATTTAGAACCTGACTGCTTTGCATGCCCTGCAAAACTGCACCCAACATCTGCTAGCCATACATAAGAGAAACCCCATGGCTATGAAGACCCCCAGTCACTGCCACCCTTTGGAGCTCTCTGACCCAAATCTTCCCCTCCAGACTGCTGAGCAACTTCATGTAGACACCTAAGACCCCTCTCCAAATCCCCACTCCTCTAGAAGCTCCCTTGCCCTCTTACCCTTCTGAGGAATGACCCTAAACCATAGCCTCTGGGCAGTCTCATGCTGCAAGGGACTTCCCCTGCATGCCAACCAGTCAGGGCGTCACCCAAATAAAGCTTGCATGTGCCACTACCACGTCACAGTCATATCTTTTTCCTTTCTTGATCAGCCCCAGAATCCTTCAAACTCCCTAAAACCAGTGTCTCAAAGAGTGAAATCAGCACAGGTCTGGCCTAAATCCACAATGATATGAGTCTAGGAAGCAGCCAGTTCTCAGAGTTCAACAGGCAGCAGCGGCAAGGCTCAGAGGACCACCCTCCAGCCACAGCCTGACCAGCGACTGGACCAGTCTCTCAAGAGGGGCTGGCCAATGCCAGGCAGAATGTGTGGACCCCAGACAAATAGAGAACTATGAAAAGAGGGACAGCAAAGAAGGGGCCATGCATCATGGCTGGAGGAAGGAAGGGGCTCACACTCCTCCTCACAGGTTCAGTGGCTACAGGCAAGGATAGGGCAAAGCAGGAGCATGGGATCTGCCTCACTGTCAGATATCTGACAATCTGGCTACATATCAGCTGCCTAGACAGAGGATCTGGGAGGGCAGGGTGCTGCTGAGGATGCAATGGTGATGGTCATGAAATAAAGATGATGGTGGCAACGATGACGATGGTGATCTTGGTGATGATGCTGATGGACATAGTGATAATGGCAATGATGGCCCTGGTGATGATGATCATGATCATGAAGACAATATTATTGAAAAATAACATGTATTAAGCACTTATCATATACCAGGCACTGGGTTAAGCTGCGTTATTTAAGGTGCATAATTTAATTTAATCCTCATAACAACACTATCAGGTTGTTTGTCCTCCCACTTCACATATGGGAAAACTGAGTCCTAGGGAAGTTAACAAACTTGTCCAAAGAAATATTGGAATCAGAACTCAATGCCAGATAGCACCCTCCAATTCCATAGTATTATTCCATACTATCATAGAGAACCAGTGGCCCTCTGAGAGATAAGACAAAATCTGTTCCATGTCCTATTTTGAAAGTTTCCAAAACCACACAGTCTCCCAGGAAAGAAAAAGAAACATTGAATGTGCAGTACATAACAGCGCTTCTAACATCAAAGAGGCCTGAAGCTCAGAGGCTGTACCTCTGTGACCCCTAGATATCCAGGTGCAAAATGAAAGTTTCAGCCACCTGTGCAGATGTGCAAGTTCTTGGAAGGCAGGGCTGTTACTTCTACACTGTGGGCAACACCCCCAGAATAAGGCTGTATAGAGAGCACGGCATCATTGCTTTGTTGGCACCAGCAAAGAACATGTCAAAGAGGAGCATTAGGAATTTATCCACCCAGGAATAATGAGCTAAATAGATGCACTTTGAAAAAGTACATGCAGCCAGTGACAGCATCAACCAACCTGTCAGAAGTACAAGCAGATAGAAAATAATTCTAGCTTTCCATTAATGGCAGGGTACTTTGTTTTACTTTCAAATGCAGAAAAAAAAAAAAAAAAAAGCAACCTGCTCAAGGTGGGTGGCAAGCTATGTTTCACATGCTATGGGAAACTGTCATGAAAGATGTTCACGTCTTCACCAAAAAGTTCCCAGTAAGAACTAAGGAAGAATGCAAAGGCCAGTAAAATCCAGCTCTGCACCACTGCTGCTCAGAAATTTGTGCCTCTTTCTGTGATCTAGACAGATAAAAGGAAAGGCCTTCTTTGTAAAAAGCCCAGTGATGGCAGGAACAGGAAGTGAACATAAACCTGTGATGTAATTTAAAATGGGGCTCTATTCATTTCTATCATTATCCAGTCATTTCCTGATGTTCATCTTGTCTCCTCAATGAGATGAGAAGCTCCTTGAAGCCTAGGATTATACAATTCCTTGCTCTAATTTCCCCAACAGCAAGCAGCACAGAGGTAACACAGCATGGACACCGGTTGCCTATGAAGGAAAATTGATCTTATGCCAGCCCACATTGGAGGCCCCTCAAGTCACTTGGGACCAGAGACAATCATTATTGACACTACCCATTTTTCCCATAATGGCAAGCAGATGACTGCCAACTGATATTTTCCCTTAGCAACAATCTCATGATTGGGAGTTCTGTTCTCATCAAGAATTCAGCATCAAATCAGTCATAGCCATGACTACAATCACTTAAATAGAACACACATCATTCAAAAGAGTAAAATTATTCTCCAAGCTGCAGAACTTTGGAGCTTGCCTGGAAGGTGCTTGAGTCAGCTCCCTACACTCCACACAAGCAGAACCAGAAGCCCTGGGCAGGTGAGGGACTCGAAGCCACCCAATGAGTTAGCAGCAGAGCCGGGATCTGACCTCCAGTCTGTAGTATTCTCTCCCCCACACCTTACTGCACCCCTTTGACAGTCTCATAAAATCAGCATAAATGTATCACCTTCATACATTTTATGGAAGTTCTCAAAGTACCCATTTAAAAAGCCCAACTCTACTATATCGTAAGGCAGAATCCCCCAAAATAGTTTTCCTAATATTCATCCCACCAAATGCTAACAGATGCTGTCCCAGAGACCCACCCATGTGCTTTTAGCCTTCACTCCCACCCTTCCGTACTGAATTATGGAGTATCTGGGACCCGAAAAACTACATTTCCCAGACCCTCTTGCCAATAGGCTTCCAATTGGATTCTATGAGGGTAGGGAATAGTGAGTGATATGGTGTGGCTATGTCCCTACTCAATCTTATCTTGAATTGCAGTTCCCATAATCCCTATATATCATGGGAGGGACCGAGTGGGAGGTAATTGAATCATGTGGGTAGTTACCTCCATGCTGTTCTCGTGACAGTGAGTGAGTTCTCAAGAGATCTGATGGTTTTATAACGGGCTTTTCCCCCTTTGCTTGGCACTTCTCCTTCCTGCCATCATGTGAAGAAGGACGTGTTTGCTTCCCCTTCCACCATGATTGTAAGTTTCCTGAGGCCTCCTCAGCCATGCAGAACTGTGAGTCAATTAAACTTCTTTCCTTTATAAATTATCAAGTGTCAGGAAGTTCTTTATAGCAGCATGAGAACTGACTAATACGATGGGTGATTAGATGGTAGGATGGATTAATTTTCTATTGTGCTGGAACAATTTACCACAAACTCAGTGGCTTAAAACAACACGCATTTATTATCTCACTGTTCTGTAGAAGTCCAGTGGGCTCAGTTGGGTACTCAGCTTTGGGTCTCACACAGCCAAAATCAAGGTGTTGGACAGCCTGGGCTCCCGCCTGGAGGCTCTGGGGGAGAATCTACTTCCATCTCTTCTGGTAGGTTGTGGGCAGAATTCAGTTTCCTGAGGCTATAGGACTGAAGTCCCTGAATTTCCTTGCTGCTGTCAGCTGGTGATTCTTCTCAGCTTCTAGAGGCTGCCCACATTCTTTGGTTCATGGCCCCTTCCTCTGTCTTTGAAGCCAGCTACGGCATATTGAATCCTGTCATGCAATGAACCTCTCTGACTCCCTGTTCTGCTTTCCTTTTTCACTTTGAAGGGCTCATATGATTACTTATGTTGTGCCCACATCAGATCAGCCAGCATATTCTCCCGATCATAAGGCCAGTCGACTAGTGACCTTAATTACATCTGCAAGGCCCTTTTCTCCAAGTAGTATGATGTATTCATGGGCATAATACCAGAGGGCAGAGATCATGGGGGCAAAAATTCTGCCTACCACAGACAGCAACACCCCTCCAGGAGTAGCAGGGGGCTGTGGGGTCCAGGAGCCTCCCATAGATCCAAACTCATTGCTCAAGCCTCTTTCTGCATCCTAGCACTAGCGCTTAGCACCTCCCCAGTTGTCCCACCATCTGCTGGGTCCCACCATGCTCTGCATCTTTCTTTTTGGTCTCAGCACCCTGTGAACTACCCCCAGGATTGCAGAAACAAGTGTGTTTCCAGGTTCTATAACTCCATGTCCACCCTCTGGCTACTTCCTGTCATTGTGAATCTCTAGATCACACCGACTTTTTAAACTAGATCTCTGTCTTCAATCTGAATTCTTAAAAGGCTTCTATTTTCCTGAGCAGATTCTGACTGGTGGAGGTACCCTATGATGGAAGGGCCCTGCAGCCTTGGGAAACACAAAGTCAACCAAAGTTAAGCAGTTTTTCTTCCTGCAGAACTTCTCAGAGCATTGAATCTATGAAGGGGCATTGTGGATATCGAAAAGGGGGATCAAGCAGAAAGCATCACTATTTCCAAACATTGTTTCTCAAAGCAGCACTTGTTTTGTAGAGCATCTTGTGGACCTGGCGTTCGTAAAACTTTGACAAATACTGTCACCATTTAAATCCTCTCAAGTTATCACATAAGTTCTAATCAGCACTCAATATTTGATTAACAAAAATTGTACCTATGTTTATGGAATTTAGAATAGCATCTGGGAGTTGATTCTGATGGCTAGGAAACTTAAAACTGATATAATAAACTTATTTTTGCAAACAGTTTCCAACAGTTACCTTTCTATCAGGTGTGGAAGATCCCTCCAAAGGACTGTCATCTCAAAAATAATGATCAGTGAAGGGGCTTAACCAGGTAAAGGCCAGATTTCCTTCTAGTTATTGCTTTTAGGAGGCTTAACTGTGAATGTGTGTACAGCAGGTTTCCTTCCATGCCCTCTGCTTGCTCCTTCCTCTGTGGTTTTTCTTCTCCTCCCTAGCCCCATCCTGTTGGCTGCTTGGGCTCCCCCTCTCCCTCACCCAGGGAAAGCAGATAACCCCAAAGGAGAAACAGATCAAAGGAGTCACAAAGGGTCCCACGGCAGAACAAGGGTTAAAAAATCTACTCCCCTCTTGATGAATTCTTATACAGTCATTAAAAATGATAATTACGATGACTTTGCAGCAACATGAAAAATGCTTATGATATAATTAATGCTAAGTGGAAAATGCAGAACACAAAATGATAGCTACACTATGATTACAACTCTTTAAATTGTATGTTCATGGGGACAAAACTGGAAGGGAACATGGGAAAAAATCAACATAGTATAATTTGTCGGGGATGATATTGGTGTCATGAGCGAATTTTTCCTCTCTTTATATTTGACTAATGGTTATATAACGCTGAGCAAATTTTTACAAACTGAAATAAAGAACAGCCTTAAGAATGTGTGGAAGTGAGAGAGGATAGTCATTCATCCTCATTTTCCTGAGGGTGAGAAAGTGGGATCTATAAATTAGGATAGGAATAGTCAAGCTGTTTTTTATCTCAAAATGCCATTTGGTTTTTGTTGCTTAAAAGATAATGCATCATGCATCCGAGTGGCCAACTATGTCCTATTTGGGGAAGACAAGACTTATGTTACTGTATTAGTCCATTCTCACACTGCTTTAAGGACATACCCAAGACTGGGTAATTTATAAAGGAAAGAGGTTTAATTGACTCACAATTCCACAGGGCTGAGGAGACCTCAGGAAACTTACAGTCATGGCAGAGGGGAAGCAAACATGTCCTTCTTCACATGGCAGTAGCAAGGAGAAGTACAAAGCATATGTGGGGAAAACCCCTTATAAAACCATCAGCTCTTGTGAGAACTCACATACTATCATGAGAACAAGATGGGGGAAACCACCCCCATGATTCAGTTATCTACACCTGGTCCCTCCTACGACACATGGAGATTATGGGAACAACAATTCAAGATGAGATTTGGGTGGGGACACAGCCAAACCATATCAGTTACTAATGGTTTGGGGCTCTGTCTTAGTTCATTCAGGCTACAATCACCAAAACACCATAAACTGAGTGGCTTATAAGTAGCAAACATTTCTCACAGTTCTGGAGGCTAGGAGGTCCAAGGTCAAAGTGCCAGCAGATTTGGTATCTGGTGATGGCCCGCTTTCTGTTTTATAGGTGGCACCATCATGCTGTGTCCTCATATGGTAGAAGGGACAAAGAATCTCTCTGGGGTCTCTTTTATAGGGCATTAATTGTATTCATGAGGGCACAGCCTATCAAGATACCTCACCTTCTAACACCATCATCTTGGGGTTAGGATTTTAACATATGAATTTGAAGGTGGGGAGCATAAACACTCTGTTGCAGGCCCTAATCTAAAAGGTGACTCCATCATCCTTAATTGTGGCAGGAAAACAAGAAGAGATCAGAGCTTTTTGCTGGGTGTGGATGGGAACTGAGAAAACTGAGAAGGACTAGCAGGGAAGACCCTGAATAGGGCCCATTTACCCAAGGTCACATCCCAGAATGTTGTCTATGAGGGTTTATAGCAAGGAGATGGCAATGGAAGAAATGCACCAGCCACAGGCCCAGGGTATCTTACCAGCAGGCCAGCCCCACTTTGTGTACGAGGCACTTGTACCCCTTCCCTCAGAGCACCTATGTCCAGTGGTCCAGTGATGGCATAAACAGACACAGTACCCTGCCTGAGCTGTGGTTCTTAGGACTGCTGAGCCCAGAGAGACCTTGTGGACTAGCCAGGTGGTAGAGCAACTCCAGGGAGCACACTGAACACATAGAATATTCAAAGCTGGGTGGACAGGAGTACAGGCTGGAAGAAGGGCTGTTGAGAGTGTTTCTGGTCAGGGAAGCAAGATGAACATGTGACAGTGAGCAGGGCTCCCCTAATGACATTTTGGCCAAGAAAGCAGCCCGGAGGTACTCAGCCAGGAATTCATTGTGGAGAGTGGGACTGTGGGGTGCTCAGAAGCCAGGCAGTATGGAGGGAGGGGAAAGGAGGAGGGCTTATTTCAGGCCATTGGGAGGCTGGCCAAGAATCAGAAGTGTGGCAGGCCCTAGGAGGAGGAAGTGCTTGGCAGCCAGCAGAGCATGAATTGGACAGACTCCTGGGCTACCAAACACTATGGAGGTTGTATTAGTCCGTTCTCACACTGTTAATAAAGACATACCCAACATTGGGTAATTTATAAAGGAAAGAGATTTAATTGATGCACAGTTCTGCAGGACTGGAGAGACCTCAGGAAACTTACAGTCATAGAAGAAAGAGAAGAAACATGTCCTTCTTCACATGGCAGCAGCAAGGAGGAGTGCAGAGCAAAGGAGGAGGAAAAGCCCCGTATAAAACGATCATATCGTGAGAACTCACTTGCAATTGAAAGAACAGCAGCATGGGGGTAACCATGCTTTAATTACCTTCCACTAGGTTCCTTCCATGACATGTGAGGATTATGGGAATTACATTTCAAGATAAGATTTTGGTGGGGACACAGCCAAACCTTATCAGAAGTCAAGAACAGAAGCTGAGGTCTGGATAAGCCCAACTCCCAGGCATCTGATGG
Organism: Papio anubis; assembly: GCF_008728515.1. Classification (NCBI taxonomy): domain Eukaryota; kingdom Metazoa; phylum Chordata; class Mammalia; order Primates; family Cercopithecidae; genus Papio; species Papio anubis. Next base: position 103,568,989 of record NC_044985.1, on the reverse strand, counting down.
CTCTATGGGGCAATGTTGTCTTGAGCTTCCCACTCCCATCTGCAGCAGAGGTGCTGCTCAAATGCTAAATTTGATCCCGAGAAAGGATCACAGCTCTCAAATACCTGTCAAGTGTGCTGGATACCTGCCAGGTGTACCCAGAGCCTGAGCTACCGGCAATGTCTGAGTTCAAAAGGGTGAGTCATGAAAGTGGTGTGAAGAAGGCATGTAGCAAGCTGAAGAACAGTCTCCCAAAGATGTCCACCGCCTAATCCCAGGAAAAGTACATGGCAAAAGGGACTTCGAAGATGTAATTAAGGCCATAGACATTAAAATGGAGAGACTATCCTGGATTATCTACTTGGCCAAATGTAGTATCAGTGTCTTTATGAGAGTGAGGCAAGAGGGGTCAGAGTCAAATAAGGAGATGTGACAATAGAAGCAGAAGTTAGAGTCATGTGAGGCCACAACCAGCCTCTAAAAAGCCGGAAAAGGCAAAAAAAAAATGATTTCTCCCTAGAGCCTTAAGAAGCAACACAACTCTGCCAACATCTTTATTTAAGCCCAGGAAAATTGATTTCAGACTTCTGACCCATAGAATGGTAAGATTATAAATTTGTGCTGTATTAAGCACCTATGTTTGTGGTTCTTTATTACAGCAACTATAAGAAAGCAATGCATGGAAATTAAAAACAAAAGCCCCAGGAAGGCAACAAGTAGAGATCTTTAAACCACAGCTGCAGCTGCTTCAGGGCTGGGGCACTTGATAGTGTCAGACAGTGATTTTGCACATAGCAATGTGGACTTCTGAGTAACAGGAGACAGGCTTCCAGGAAGCACTCAGATTGTCGGGTGTTTGTTTCTGCCTTAGACAAGTTAAAATATACCAGACCTTCTATTACGTACCTGACATACACTTCCTCATGTAATTCTCAGAACAACTCTATGATGCAGGCACTATTGGCATCCCCATTTCACAGAGGTAGAAACTGAGGCTCAAGTAGGTGAGGTTATGCACCCAAGCAAGAGAGCTGGGATTTGAAACCAGGCAGCCTGACCCCAGAGCTTACGCTGAGAACCACTATATTATGTTGTGTGATAAAGAGAAAAGAGTGCTAACTCTACTGTCTGACCCATACAGCAGGAGCAGGCTGTCCAGAAAGTGGGAGCAGAGAACGTGTATTCTGTGGAGAGAGCTGTCCCTCTTAATTAACTATGTGGAGTGTGTTTGTAGAGTAGCAAGTGGGCCCAGAAAGGCCTGGCTTTAGGCACAGAAAGACAAACTTTGCATGTTCTCACTGGTTTGTGGGAGCTAAAAATTTTTTTAAATGAACTCATGGAGATAGAGGGTAGAGTGATGGTTATTAGGGGCTGGGAAGAGTAGCAGGAAAGTGGGAAGTGGGAATGGTTAATGGGGATACAAATATAGTTAGATAGAATGAGTAAGATTTAGTATTTGATAGCACAACAGTGTGTCCACAGTCAACAGTCATTGTTGTATATTTTAAAATAACTAAAAAATTATAGCTGGAATGTTTATAACCTAAAGAAATGATAAGTGCTTGAGGTGGTGGATAACCCATTACCCTGATGTGATTATTACTCACTGTTCGCCTGACTCAAATATCTCATGTACCCTAGAAATATGTATACCTACCATGTACCCATAAATTTTTTCTTAATTTAAAAAAATAATAAATTTTTTAAAATAAAGGTCTGACTTTCTGGAACTCCAAATAATAGACTCCATACAACCTAGGCAAGACATTCTCCGGGCTTTGAAGGCTTACCCTGGTGATCTAAATGTCCAAGAATGTAAGGGATTGACTGAATAAATTATAGTTCATCGATACAATAAAACATTAGGCAGCTTTTTAAAACGATGGTATAGATGATGTAGATCTATATTTATTGACATAGGGAGATGTTCCTAATACATCATTAAGTCTAAAAAGTAAGCGCTAAACTGTCCACAGCAGGAACACCCACACACACAGAGAGAGAAAAGGTCTGGAAATATATATACAGAAAGCGTTCACAGTGATTATCTCTGAGGAGTAAGAAAACAGGTGATTTAGCTTTTTTTCTCCTGCTTGCTTATCTTTTTTCTCAATTTTCTACAATAAAAAGAAATTGCTGGGATAATCTTTAAATGTGGGAAAACTGAACTTTGGTAGTTGCAAGCAAGGAACATACAATGATAAAAAATGTTTTGAATCATTCACTTAGCAGACCAAACACAGATAAATTTACATCAATTTCATCCTTACTACCACCCAGCCAGGTAAGGATGGGAGTTCCCATTGTTCCAGAATTTTTTTTTTAATTGAAGCTCAGAGAGTTTAAGTAATTTTCCCCAAAATCACCCAACCTGAAAGCAGTAGGCTGGGATTTAACATACATCTGTCTGGCTCCAAAGACGATGCTCTCTCTACTACAAGACTCTAATATTTAAGCTCTAGTACCATGTGGGTTTCAAACAAGCAGGAATGTTAGAAGGAATCTAAGTGGACCAGAGGATATTGAGAGAAAATAAGGAGAGGATTGGGAAGGCCAAGAGTTCACGAATACCCTGGAGCAAGGTCTCTCAACCTCAGCACTTCTGATGTTTTGGGCATAATAATCCTTTGTTGCAGGTGAAGGGAAGAGGTCTGTGCTTTGCAGGATGGTTGGAAGCATCCCTGGTCTTTCCCCATAGATGCAGTAGCAAGCCACCTAGCTGTGATCTCCAAAAATGTCTCCAAACATCGCCAAATATCCCCTGGAGAGCCAAATCACCCCTGGCTGAGGGCCACTGCTCTAGAGAATTGTTACCACCAGAATGACATGGCAGTGGCCCTGGAACACTGTTTGTTACTTACTATTCATATTCAGGCTTAAGCCAACCATATAGTACACTCCACAATGTTAGCTCTGTCCTCCTCAACTAATCCTTTAGTCCTTATGTATGCTGAGCTCAAACAACTCCTTCAGGCATTGTTCAAAACAAATGTCCTAATTGGTGAGCTCCAAGTGACATTGTGGCTGTTGTCCTAATCTCCAGAAAGGACAGAAAATTAAGTTGCACCATTCCAAGAACAACCCCTTGAATGGGCCTTTTGCTACCCTTCTGTGGGGGTTCATCCATGCCCCTGCATTCCCTGAATTAAAAGTAAGGGAAGCTGTTTTTTTCTTGTAAATACCAAGCTGTGCAGTCATTACAAGCTTGCTTGGAGATAATCAGGGCTGACACTTGCTGTACGTGCAGGGTTTATTGGAGACCACCCACAAAGTCAACTCAATGCAAAATGACACTACTAAGTAATCTAATCCCAAAATGTAGATTTCATTCCAACAAATTGCACACAAGTGGTCTCCTGCTGGTTTAACTGTTGCCTGGAAAGTCAAACCCAACTGCATCCGTGGCAAATATGTTAGCACAAAGCATCCAACCATAAACAGAGAATGAAAATGCCATGTCTGGGACTGTAAACACTGGATATTGCAGAGAAGAACATGAACTCCTTTATACTGAGTTAAAATATGATTAGAAGATGAGTTTGAATACCCCACCTTTGTCCTAACTCATTCTCCCTTTGAATCAAAGACCAAAAACAGTAACCAAAAGATGAAGCAATTAAGTATATTTCTCTTTGCATCAAAAACTCTTGCATACTGCTTTCTGCAGGGTCTTATGTTTTGAGATTAACCAAAATTTTACTGCACCAGCACCATGATTTTATCCTTACATGGTAAGTACGTATCTACAGCTCCAAAACACACAGTCCCCACCCTCTAATAGAAAGGGCATTTTGGCCAGGCACAGTGGCTCATGCCTGTAATTCCAGCACTTTGGAAGGCTGAGGCAGGAGTTTTTCTTGAGCCCAGGAATTCAAGACCACCCTAGGCAACCCAGCAAGACCCTATTTCTACAAAAAAAAAAAAAAAGAATTTTAAATTAGCTGAGGCCAGGCATGGTGGCTCACACCTGTAATCCCAACACTTTGGGAGACTGAGGTGGGCAGATCACTTGAGGCCAGGAGTTTAAGACCTGCCTGGCCAACATGGCATGTCTACTAAAAATACAAAAATTAGCCAGACGTGGTGGTGCATACCTGCAGTTCCAGCTACTCGAGAGGCTGAGGCATGAGAATCACTTGAATCCTGGAAGCAGAGGTTGCAGTGAGCTGAGATTGCACCAGTGCACTCCAGCCTGGGCAACAAAGCAAGACCCTGTGTCAAAAAAAAAAAAAGGAGGAAAGGAAAGGGAAGGAAAGGGCATTCTATTAAAATATGCAAAGAAAATATCAGGTATACAGTTGGCCTTCTGTATCCATGTGTTCCCATAATAGCGGATTCAACTAATTGTGGATTGAAAATATTTGGAAAAAATAAAAAATGACAATACAACAATAAAAAAATACAAAACAACAATATAGTAAAACAATTATTTGTATAGCATTTACATTGTATCAGGTATTGTAAGTAATCTAGAGATGATTTAAAGTATACAGGAGGATGTGTGTAGGTTATATGCAAATACTAGCCCATTTTATATAAAGGACTTGAGCACCTGTGGATTTTGACATCCAAGGGGGCTCCTGGAACAAATCCCCCAAGGATACCTACAAAATACTGTATAAATAAAGAATTGATGAGACCAGAGAATTTTTTTTAATGTCTCATAGGGTAGAGTTTGACCACAAATTCAGTGTAAGCCAACAATTTGACAAGGTTCCCTAAAAGGTTAATACCATCTTAGTATGCATTAATAGAGTTTACCTCTTGGCTTAAAGGAAGTAGCAGTCTTTGGTCAAGTGATCTGGCCACATGTACAGAACAGGTATTCTAAGACTGACATTAGGGTGGACATCTGTGGTGTTTGGCCCCTTGGCATCATTTTGGGTAGTAGCACACCATAGGGGATGCCATCTTTGAGTAGTAAAGTCTGTCCCAGGTGCCATGACACAGGACTCTCCAGTCTGTGCCTAACTCAGGTCCCCACCAACTCATCACCCTGAAGGCAGGGACTGTATCTTGGCCCTCTTCTGCCTCCCCTCACAGCACTGAAAACAGTGCTAGGCACATTGTGGGCACTCAACAAACGCCTGATGGATTTTCAGGGAAATCTGCACTGAGATCTTTTCTACATTAAGAAGCTAAGAAGGAAAGAAAAATGACTATACCATTTAGACTAGTGATTTCCAAACTGAGAGTCACAACTCATTAATAAAGTTTAAGTAGTTTAGTAAGTCCATAACCAATATTTTTGTCTTGAGAAAATGAAAACAAAATGTGTCTATGAAGAAATCTTCAGGGTGCTCCTCTCCTGTTTTGTAGAGCTACATTAGCAACCCCTGAAATCCAAGTCTCCACCCATTCTGTACCTGTACCCACAACGGAACATGGCTGAAGAAAGTCATACAACCACACCCACTGATCTTCCTGTAATTTGCTTCCATTATCTTGACTGGGTCCATATGCCAGTCATTACACTTCATCCTGGCCCTGCTACCTTCCAAGACAACTACCCTTTCCCATCCTCCAGGTCCTCTTCTCCCATCCTGTCTCTCAGCACCTCACCTGGCTTCTACATCACTGAGAAAATAGAAGTTCTTATAAAAGAACTGCTACCGTCTCCCACCTCCACTTCTGCCACCCACCAGCATCTGTTCCCATCGACTCTACCTTCCCCCTTTCCTATGGAGAGACCATCCTTGCTGCTGGAGAAGGTCAGCCTCTTCACCCATACACCAGATTCCACCCGCTCCCACTCAAGGACATGGCCCCAGCAACCTTCCTCCTCTCTTATGTTATCAAAATTTTCCTTCTCTAGCAGATTATTTCCCTTGGCATGTTATTTCTCCCACCTACAACAAAAACAAACCTTTTCTCCCTCTACTTTCCCTCCAATTACCACTCCATTTGTCTGCTCCCCCATATGATAAAACTCCTTGCAAGAGTTGTCGAATCTACTTTGCCAAATCCTGTTTTCTCATTTCTCTTTTATATTCCCTTCAGTCACGTGATTACTCCCATCACTCCACCAGAATTACTCTTGGCAAAATCACCAGAAACATCCACACAGCTACATCCAACTCCCAATGCTCAGTGTTCATCCTACGTATCACTGGACATGGTTGCTCTCTTCCTTTTCCTTGAAATACTTGCATCGCTTGGTTTTCAGGCCGCCATACTCTTCCAGCTTTTCTCCTTATCTCATGGCCATTCCTTCTCATTCTCATTTATGGACTCCTTCTGAGTCCATATTAGAGCCTCCTGATCTCCCCAGCCTCCTCATTCTGGAGAGCCCATGGCTCAGCATTTGGGTCTTCTCTGCATGCCCCACTCCCCTGGTGTTCTCATCCAGTTCTTTGGTTTTAAATTCCATATGTCCACTGATGATTCTCAAATTTCTATCTCCAGCTAGAACCTCTGTCTCAACTCCAGACTCATACATCCAATGTCTTCTCATCTTTCCCAACCTGTGTAGACATCCTGATACTCTCCACCCCAAAGTCTGTTCTTCTGTAAAGCCTTTCCCATCCCATCCCAGTTGCTGGAAACTCAGCCCTTCCTGCTGCTCAAGCACCAAACCGCAAATGCATTCTTTCCTCCTTTCTTTCACACCGTGATTCCAATCCACTAGAACATTCTGTTTGGCTCTGTCTTCCAAATATAACCAGAATCCAACAACTTCCCACCACCTTCAGCAATACCCCCATACTCTAAGTCATCATCACTGTTTTGCCTTGATTATGTTACCTTGCTCCCTTACTGTCTATCCTCAACACAGCAGTCAGAGCGAATCTATTAAAACACGTCAGATCAGGCTTCCAGCACACTCACTTCTATGCAAAATCTTAACAGGATGCTTTTACGTCTCATCAATCCGGCCCTCTTCTGCCATGAGGGCTACAGAGATGCCACTTGCTCGCAGCTCAATGAATAGATGTCATTGATATGGACAATCTGTTTATTAGGAACTGTTATAGCCAGCTAATCATTTCATTCATACACCACCAACTAGCTCTCATCCTGGAATCCTTTTGACTAATTCAAGTCAGGTGTGATCCTGTGACCTCCAGGTAAGCAGTGGGGTATCCAGTTTGCCACCCCCGGAGCCATCCATTCCTCTAGCTTTAGAGTCCTGATGTTTCGTGATATTCCCTTCCCTGAGAGATCTCCAGTCACCCAACCCCATGCAGGTGCATGCCTAAAATCTGTGGCTGCAGCAGCGCCTGCTGGTATCAGTGCAGCTGTTTCTTTTCATGAGCCTCTTTTGTACACTGATGTATCTGAAAAAAGAGGGGGAGTGTATTGAATTTCAGGAGATAAACCAGCTGGCTTAAGACAGAGGAGGAAGAAAAAGATGACACGGTCAGTGGGACACTTTTCATGAGAACATATTTCCAGAAATCCAGGTCCCTGTGGGGTATTGCACAGTGTTAATCTTGCCCCTGAGATATGGATTAAGGAGATTCTGCCCGTAAAGATGCATGCCTTTCAAATATTCCTCTGAGTCTGGAATGTAGAGACAGCTTAGGAGCTCAGAATCTGAACATTGTCACTGTAGCCTGCTCTCCAGTTTCAAATTCACTTTGCTTTCTTCCCTGTTTTAATTTTTATTTTTTCCAGGTGTGGAGATTGGTTAAGTGGCCACAACGTACTCTTATTTAACAACATCAGCACCGACTGCTTGAGGACTCCGTTAGCTAAACTGGCACTGGGGCCAACATGCGACTTTTTGACCCTGTAATTGCAAATATGGAGCTGTTTGTTTTTTCAGAAGTGTCTAAAACATGTGGAACAGGTATAAAGTTTCCACATGAGCCAACCTCTTTGGTTTGCTCTGATTTAAACAAACTGCTTCCCACAGCTGTGCCAAGAATATCCTTTCCAGTCTCATCTTTTTGAGCAACCCCAAGCTCAGAGCTTTCCAAAATGGAATTTTACCATGTCTCAGATGTGGCAAGATCTTAAACCAACACTTCTCCATGCCAGAATAATAGCAACCTAGCTCAGGAAAATCAAAGCTGCATTTCCATTAAACAAGATTATTCACATGGTAGAAAAGAGGAGACTATTGCCAATTAAAGCTTTGAAGCAAATAATCGTAGATAGAATCCCTCACTGGAGCTAATCATTACAGCAAATGACATTTGAAATCTTCTTTCCTACTAACTATAGGAATTAAACACTAAAACAAGTTGCCAGCACAGCATTTGATCTTCTGAGCTCAAAGTGCACTTGTTCCAAATTGCAGAGCCTTGAACTCAATTGGGACAATGCCTTCTTCTGCCCAAATGAGCTAAAAATAAGTTGCAGTGAAACTTACTAATCTAGTGTATGCTAGTGACAAAAATTGAGGCCTGGCAAAGCTGCAGGGAACAGAGTTGAGTGCTGGGATAAAGCAAGCTCCAAACAGCCTGTCTCACTTCTTGTCTGGAATTACCTGCCCATTCCTTGAGCCAATCGGCCCAAGTGGTTTACATGAGCTAACCAAGTAATCAAGGCTTCTGTGGGCCAGTTAGCTCTGCTGGGGTTTTCAGTCCAAGACTACACCCCTTACTTGGTCATTCACCCATTTAAAATGCAATCTCCTTCTCCCCATGGAGCAACCAGCCTGCAGAGGGTGAGGGAAAAAATTATCTACCTTTGCTAAAACAGCTCATAGGTTTTTGCTAATGATAGATTGGGATCTTGCCATCATCAAAAATGGAGAGAAGAGAAGGCTACTGTGGATTCTAGATTGGTGAATAGACTATGAAGTGAACATCCCATTCCAAAAAGGCCCTATTTTTCACATTTAATACAATAAGTATGCATATGTACCCAACAATTACTCATGGTGAATGTCATAGTAATACACCCTGGCATTTTTATAGTACTTTACAATTTACAAAACACATTCACACATGTCAATATTTCTTAATCCTATTAGATGATAACGGTAAAATAGGCATTATTACCCTACCTTATAGATTTAAAAAAAAAAAAAAAATGCTGAAGCTCAAAGAGATCAAGTCATTTACCCAACATCATTCTGTGAAGCAATTAGAGAACTCCCAAGTCCCATCCAGACTTCCTAACTCCCAGGTGCTCACCTCGACACATACTGTTTCCTGGATGAATAGATTTTCACACCTGCCCCTAGAGAAATAACAAAAAGCTCAAAGTTGCAACTCTGATCAATCTCGTGTGTGCAGATAAAATGGAACACATTTATCTGTAAGGGGAAGAAATATGGATTTTTCCCTCCCTTGTCCCCCACTGTAACTAAGCACAACTGTGTCCACATGTCTATGACCAAAAGTATTAAATTTTCCATTACACTGGTCCTTCTCACCAGCCACTTAAGGATCACTTAAGAGCTAAACAATTATTGTGACCCTTCCTTCCTCACCCAAATGCCACGTGTACTCCCTGGAGTAGAAGCCCCTTGGCCAGGCGCAGTGGCTCATGCCTGTAATCCCAACACTTTGGGAGGCCAAGGCGGGTAGATCGCGAGGTCGGGAGTTTGAGACCAGCCTGGCCAATGTGGTGAAACCCCGTCTCTACTAAAAATATAAAAATTAGCTGGGCGTGATGGCACATACCTGTAGTCCCAGCTGCTTGGGAGGCTGAGGCAGGAGAATTGCTTGAACTCAGGAGGCGGAGGTTGTAGTGAGCCAAGATCGCAACATTGCACTCCAGCCTGGGCAACAGAGCAAGACTCCGTCAAAAAAAGAAAAAAAAAAGCCCCTTCTGGGAAGGGACTCACGATGGTCTGCTGTGCCTAGGAAAGCTCATTTCACTTAAAAATGTTTGCTTTTTATCAGTCTGGAAAAGTAAGAGTCCATCAGGCTGGAGCAAGGAGCCTGGCATAGACCACCTTGCTTCCTCCCTAATGATGCTCACTCTCCTCTGACACAGCATGAGAATTGGGACCTTATGGCAACAGGAATAAAAACAATAGTCCATGTTCAACACAGCCTCTAGGTTTTGAAACTACCTATTGTTTCCTATTTAAAGGATTTCATACATGCAATACTCTTCCTACTGAACATAGTAGTGTATAAAGAAAATAAGTCTTAGACTCCACCCCAGAGAGTAAATTAAAGGAGGTTGCTCATCTCTAAGGCAGCTCCATGATGTGAACAGGCAGGGAAGCACAGTACCTGTTCAGAACACTGAAGGATTAAGGGTGGACAGGGCACACAGCTATAAGCTACAAACCAGGGTTAGGTGGAATAAGGAATATTAGAATACGGACTCTGCCTTGGCCTGTCCAAGCAGACATCATCAATGGATCACAGCACCCTTTAATCCAGCCAAAAATTCTGATCCTCCACACTGGAACCCACGCTTCAGGAAGCCACCACCACTCACTTGGGATCACAAGCAAGATGCCACCTATTTGCCAACTTTGTGTTTAAGGCCATTTTCTCTAAACAGAAGTCTGTTTCACATGTTAAACATAAATCATGGTGCTTCTTCATATTCCTCTGAGTCCAAGATTCCTGATATCAGATTAACAATCCAATTTGATGGCCTGGACTCTTGACCTCAATTCTTGGTTGCTCTCTGCCTCTTCCCAATTGCCAGTCCCCTAAACCCCCTCCTACCCACCAGGGATTCTGACCCAACCTTGGTGACCTGCCCCAACTCCTGATTCCTCCTGGTAGCCTTCTTGTCATTCTTCCCACTCATTTAACTCCCCATCACTGGAGCTCAGCAGGAAGTACCTTGACTAGCTCAAGACTACCCTCCATGCATGCGTAATGGCACAAGGGCACTGAAGAACTGAAATAGGCAGGGAAGACGTAGGAGAATTCAAGAGTCATCAAGGAGAAAGGAAGAAGCCTTAGCTGATGGTTCACAGTCGCCCTCCATGTGGAGTGTATCTGAAGGTGGGGCCCAGTCTTCACATATCCCATCAGAGAAAGTGAAAGATTCCAGTCCTGGATTTTTCTGCTTTACAGTGAAGTTTCTGCCTTCGAGGTAAGGAGCAGATGTTTCCTAAGCTCCCAGGGATTTATCTGCCTTGTTCACACCTTCAGCAGACAGTTCATTGCAGTTTTAATTTATATGGTTCTGTCTCACTGGTAGGACAATAATTCTCGCTCCACTTTAAGTCACAAAATGGCAGCATAAAGGAAAACCAGGCTGTGTCTCATCACACCCAGCTTGCATCCCTCCCTGCTCCTCCTTTTCTTTATGCTTCACATGCTCCCTGAATCCAAACAATACAGTCAATCTCAGGTTTGCAACTTGCTGCCAAGAGAGGCCCCATGGCACAGCAGGGAGATCATAAATCTGGAAGCTGCTTGCTGGGTTCAAGGCCCAGGTCAACCAACAACTCACCAGCCAGATCACCCGCCATCTCTGAGCCTCAGTGTATTCATCTGTAACCTCAGGGTAGGCTGATCTTAATGATTTGTAAGGTCCCTTCCAGCCCTGACATTCTGTTAAACTCAAGTTTATTTGTGAAAGGAGCCTTTCAATCTCTGCTCACCTTGTCCCATCCCAAGCCTAAAAAAGCTACCCAAGTGCCCCTCTGCTGCGCCCACCCTTTAGGCTTAGACCCACAGAGGGAGAATCATTCCCAGCTGCCAGCAGCCTAATCCAGCTGCCATGCAGGGAGTTTCATTATGCCTGTTTCACATGGGTCATGTCAAGTCAATGTGTATTTCTTAAATGCCTCTGACAAGCCCAGAAAGAGGGTGGAGCACCCGGGATCTCAGTGACTTCGTCTGCAAAATAAAAGGCTTGCATTTGCTACACTTCTAAGTGTAGCCTTCAGCGATGCCTCCCACCTCTGAAGTCCTGATATTCAGGACTCCGCTGGGGGAAGGGTGGCTACTGCCCAGGGTTGCCAACTGCCAGCTCCACTCCTGACATGGCCCAGGCCCAGTTCCTTTCAAGCCTGTGCACCTTAGGCTTCATGTGGGCAGGGTAACCCCCAGTCCAGATATAACCACATGGAGATGAGGGGATGTGTGTGTGTCATGAACACAGTCACATACCCAACACTTTCTCCATGGCTGAGTCCCAGCCCTGCCTCCTCCCTGGCCCCCAGCTCTCTGGGCCACTCTGAGATGGATGGCAAAGAGGCAGATGCTTGTCTAGATGCTGTGATTGAAAGGGAGTCCCCACATACCCTCAAACTATCTCCGTCAAAGACCTGCCTAAAATCCTCATCACAGGCACTCCAATTCTTTACATTCAGGAATCTTACTTCCAGAAGTTTCCCTGTTAAATGCAAATATACACAGAAGAGTCACATGCACTCAGCCTTTGACTTCTTTTTCCAATGCCACCCTTTCACTAACATGTACCAGCTCCCTTCACTACTCCCCAGTAGCCTGAGTCCAGAGCAAAGATCTCTGGCAAACACAAGAACTCTCACACTAAGAGAAAGACACGAAACCTAAATTTATGGGGGGGGGGGGGGAACCAAAATAAAAAACAAAAAAAAACTAGATAAGAAGAGGGAGAAAACAAATTGTCATGCTATCTGACTTCCAACCTGATTTATGCCCTCCCACAACTAGGGAAAGAAATAGGAATTGGAAGAGGGATTGGTTGGAAAAGAAGAAAAGGATAAGGGATAACGTAATGGTGATTTTCATACCCATTGCTTCATGGGTGTATTTAGGAATAAAAGTTCTCACTTTTTAGAGTTGTAAAGCCCCATCACATTTTATTTGATTTGGCTACATGCAACTCTCCTTAAATTACTGCACATGTTTATAAACTTGAATGAATAAAAATTAATTTTGAGTGGGGAGACTTAGAGGGATACGTGTAGATACACAGAAGGAAACCACAGATATGCAGAATTGGAATTAGCTCTCTGCCCTTCTCACTGAAGCCAGAAGGAAAACTGGAGTCACCCCGCATGGAGTAGAATTTAGACCACATGGAAGACTTTCCTAAAGACAGAGTTATTGAACTGAAAGAGAGAATTAGAGGAGATTGGGAGATTTCTTTTTTTGTAAATATTTTTTAAACAGAATCCATCCCATTTGTGAAGGGGTGAACTATGAACGCCCCCTCCATCGTTCATATGTTGAAGCTGTAATCTCCAGAGTAGCTGTATTTGGATACTGGGCCTTTAGGAAGGTAATTAAGGTTAAATAAAGTCATTAAGGTAAGGCACTGGGTTTACCGGCAGAAAATACGGCAGCATCCCCTTCAGGAGTCCAGCAATCTCCTCACAATACTCTGGCCCATTGGTTCTAGAATCTATGTCTTTTTTTCTAACATGCCACCTCCAGGCCTACTCAGCCATCCCTTTTTTTTTTTTTTTCCTTGGAGTCTCGCTTTGCCACTCAGCCTGGAGTACAGTGGCTTGATCTCGGCTCACTACAACCTCTGCCTCCCAGGTTCAAGTGATTCTCTTGTCTCAGCCTCCCGAATAGCTGGGACTACAGGCATGCACCTCCATGCTCAGTCAAGGGATCCAGATTTGACCTGTCAAGAAGTAAGAGGATGATGCTGTAGAGAAATGGGAAATAGCCATTGTCCCTCACAAACAAACCCAAGAGGGGCAGGCAGTGTGAACCTGTATACCTGGATGGGTTTTTTGTTTTTGTTTTTGTTGTTGTTTGTTTGTTTTTGAGACAGTCTCACTCTTTTGCCCAGGCTGGAGTGCAGTGGTGCAATCTCAGCTTACTGCAATACCCACTTCCTGTGTTCAAGTGATTCTCATGTCTCAGCCTGCCCAGTAGCTGGGATTACAAGCATATACCACTACACCCAAGTAATTTTTGTATTTTTAGTAGAGATGGGGTTTTGTCATGTTGGCCAAATTGGTCTCAAACTCCTGGGCTCAAGTGATTGGACTGCCTAGGCCTCCCAAAGTGCTGGGATTACAGGTGTGAATCACCACACCTGGCCTGGAATGGCTTCTTGAGTCAAAAAGAACCAATGAAGAGTCTGATGCGTTACGCTGGGGACAGTGTCAGGGGACAGCTGCCTTCAGGAAGCTGGAGGTGCCAGGATGGGGAAAATGAGGGAATTTTAAAAGGAAATTTGGGGGCAAATATCTCAGCTAAGCGTGGGCTTAGGGAAAAGAATTGAACTGCCTCTAAAAGTTGGGACAACTTGCCTGTTTTGAACAAACCTCTGGTTAACATTAACAGTAGAAATCTGTACTTGATAAAGGACTTCTGTTTCAAAGCTTTTGAAGGAGAAGAAGTGAGGCTACTTTTTCTTTTTTTCCTAGTAAATATTTGCATCAAAATTCTCAAGTTTGTTGCTATTAAAATGAGGTGATGTGGGTGTTTGCATTGGTACTAAGTGGAGCAGGTAAGCTGTGGAGTACTGGTAAGCTGCTGGAGGCAGGACTTGATTTGTAGTGTTTGCCAATTTCCGGGTTATAAATACTCCCACCAAGGCTGATTTCAAGCTACCAATGGTTTAACAAGCAGCTTGCAAAATTCCTGTTTAACCAGAGTCTCTGGCAAGTCACCACCAGCTGTCTGCAGCCAACTTCTGCAAGGCATGCTAGCTGGGCAGGTGGCAGGTGACCCAGCACAGAACCAGCAGGGAAAGGCACAAGACCAGAGAGTGGAGGAAAAACCCCAGGGGTGATATCAGGAACGCAGGCAGATCCTCCTTTCCAGGATGCGTCTCTTCACGAGCACTACATGAGGTCCGATGTCATGGTCACCCAGCCATCCCACTTCCTGGAAGGGAGAAGCACATTTCTGTTCTTTGGGATGTGCTACCTTATCCCCCGCACACTGTGATTGTGCCATCTGGAGTCCAAGGGAAGAGCAGCAGCCACAGAGAATCCCCCAAATCCAAAACAGTCTTAAACTGCCAACATGTCCGCAAGAACTTTAGTTTACAGAAGAAAGAAAACAAATGGAAGCAAGGAAATTTGATTTAGAACAGATCTTCACTAACCATTGTAAAACCAATGAGCCCCACTTCCCCAGGGACCCCAAGAAAATTCCTATGGTTTCCTCTATAAAGTGAGGAAGAGAAAAATAGTTCCCCAAATCCATGTTTGGATTTGGCCAGACACGTGCTGAATGTTTTTCCCCAGCAGATAGCAATAGGACCAGAGCAATTCCATCACCCACGTGCCCCTGACCTTCTGTAGATGACACCTCTTGACTGACCTATACTTTGCACACTCACGTATAATTCATTTAGAACTTCATTCTGTGGTCCAGTGTGAGTCTCAAATAAAATACAAACATACATTTTTGTTTCCAAAACCAAACCAAACGCAGAAGCCAAGACTGGGCCTTATGCCTCCCTAGCTTACCCTTCAGTACCCAGCCCTGAGCTCTCCGCTTGGCCAATGTTCCATACATTTTTGTCTTTCTCCCCTGCAGAAATTCACCAGGGGGTTCTCTCTAAAGGCTTATGCCTGTCACTTCCAGGGTGTTATGAAACCTATTTTTTGGCCCATGGGGCAGAGAACTGGGTAGAATTTGAGCCAGCACTGGCAAGCATTAAACTAATGCTTGATGAAATGGATTAGCAAAAAGGATTATCAATACATAACCTAGTGGTTCTTATTATATGTATGTGAGTTATCCATTTAAGAGTCCAGGTAGGGTAATACGTTTAAACAGTGCATACGTAAGAAGACACAGAGGGTGCGAATGATGCATATGTTTCCACCAGCCCTCTGGCTGTGCTTCAAGCTGAAAACTCCTGCATTTCCTCGGACTAAGGAACGACAACTAAGAAGCCATGTATCGGGAACGATAAAGGAGAAAGGGTGACCTCTGCTGGGGAAATGAGTTTGTATCTCGTTATTTTCCCCAATTCTGTGAAGAAAAAAGTGAATAGAGTGGGTGGAGGTAGAAATGTAACAATATCCTCCACGAAAGAATGATCATTTTTCCCCACTAACAATTTTTACGATCTCACCAACAAAAGGTCATTGTTTGTCTGGTACAGGATCTCTTTAATGATGTGTAGAAATGAGATTCGACTAGGTTTTTTAATGTTTATAATCATTCTCTAGAAAAAAATGAAGAAATGCTTTCATTTGGAACTGAATAATTTCCTTTATTTTCCTTTTTCTTTTTTGATATTTCACTAATGAAACGAAGAATTTGCAACTGCTTTTTAAACATGAGAACTACTTAGAATAAATGAAAGTCCAGCCCCCAAATGTCTCATTAAGGTCTACATGTATTTGTTGAATAAATCCATATTTTAGGAATTAAAATATTAAAAACACTTTCAAACAATCTCTACATTTTACAATTGAACATTTTGTGAAAAACGGGAAATACATTACATTGCTTTAAAACTCAGCAATGCTCAGAACAAAATCACTTCCGTGTCGTTCTCATTACATTGCTTGACTTCACTCCTTTGCATATCTTTCATCGCCTTTTGACAAGCAAAAAACATGTTGTGCTACTGATCCTCCAACAGCAGTCAGTTATTAGTCGGACTTTCCCTGATTATAGACATCACTTTGGCCTCTAGCTTTGCCAAGTTTAAAGCAAAATACCTAACTTCAAGTTTTCCATAGAAAAGCTGGGGGAGATCTTTTTAAATCTAGTTTTTTAATTGTGTGATGCCAGTGCATATGTAATTCTTATGTGTGTATAATTAGGCTCGTCGAGGGAGGGAGTGAAGAGGGGACACACAGGAAAGCAGACTTGGAATCTCATTCAGAGTTATAGAAGCTGGATTACACTTTTGGGAAACCATATGTCTTTTGGGAGCCATGACTATAAAAGACATCAGTATCCACTGTAATGGAACCCATGCTCTATCTTTACCAATAAAATTTAACAAATCAACTTAAATAGAGTGTTTCTTTAAATGACTGTTTATAAGCCATACATAATAAAAGATGTGTATCTTTGTCAGATGCTTTGCTTAAACCAGTGCACACTTCCTTCCCACTTCCCTCAGCCTGATGAGACAACAGACTATTTCACGGTCAACAGCTTTTTGGAAATTGGGCAGAGAGGACAGAGAAAGGGAAAAGAGTAGATTTAACGTTTATTGGTTGGGCTCCTGCCTGGGCCTAAACTGGGGTGGGCAGGGAGGAGAAAAGAACAGGAGTGAAAACAGGTCAAACAGGACTCATTCCCAGCACTTGCCATGACCTCTTTATTCCTTTGCTTTTTCGTCTAATATCATAAATGTCTTCATTCTTTCCTCAGAATATCAAGGAGATGTTCCATTCCTTGAAGGCAATGTTTTTGCTTTCTTTTGTTTTATTTAAAAAGTAGACAATGAATTAAGAAATTAATCAATTCTAAATGTTCATATTTATTTAAATGCCAGTAGGCATCAAATTTTTAAAAAATTAACATAAGACCCTAAAAATTCAAGTAATTGTATCTAATATTAATGACAAGAAACAGTAAAGATGGAAGAAACATATTCCTGAAACCATATGTATTTCTTTGACTTTACAGGTGTAATCATTCATATTAGCATTTGATAGACAACCATCAGTTACGGAAGTCACTGCAAAGGCCTAAGTCATTTCTCTCATTTGATTAATATATATTAAGCACCTGCTATATGCCACACACTGCTCTGGGCATTAGGGAGACAACTCTAATAAAGTCAGATTTCTTTCTGGTCCTTCTGGAGCTTATAATATCATGCCAGACATCAATCAACCATCCACAATTGTAAATAGAAAATTGCAATAGCGATGAGTGCTACCACTGAGAGGTAGATGGTGCTACGGGAGCATTGTTTTTCTTAAAGAATCCTGTTCTTAAAATCCATCTGCATAGTAGGAAAATCCAGCATTGTTGAATTCTGGCCTACAGCAGAAATAGCTCAAATCAAAGAACTAAAATCAACATTTTATAGGAACAACATGACCGAGCAAACTCTGAGGTAGTAGTCAAAAAGGTTCTTGATTCAATTTAAATATATTTGTTCAGCATCTATGCTATGTAAAGAAGTGCTTATCAAACTTTCATGTGCTCGGGAATCTCTTGGCAATCTTGTTCAATGCAGATTTTGCCTCTGTAGGTCCAGGGTGGGGCCTGGGATTCTGCATCTCTAACAAGCTCATAAGAGATGCTGATGCTTTGGGTCCCTTGATCATACCCTGAGTAGCTCCAGCTCAGGCAAAGATGCCGAACTAGTGAGGCCACTGGATGTCCACCCCACCTCTCACCCCCATTAATCCCACAGGAGCCAGAAAAGTAAAGAAGAGAACATTGTGAGAAGCTCTTAAGTTGACTGGGAATGTTTTTTCAAATGAGGTTGCGAAGTGGTGGCTTCGTCCCAAGGCAGGAAGCAGCCCAGCAGGGTTGTGGGAAGAGAAAATAGAAAAACTGGTGGAATTCTACTCCTGCTTCCTCTCACCAACCCCATATCACCTTGGGGCAAACAGTGCCTACACCTCACCTGCCAAGCTCAGATATCCTCAGAAGAAACTGACCTCTGGAAGTTATTTCTATGTCTCTTCCCCTTCAAACTCCCAGGGCTGGAAAATTACAATCTGATCTTGATGGTGGGCCTCAAACTTGGTTGCACACAGAAATCACGTGGGGAGTTTGAAAGTCCCGCTGCTTGGATTCCACCTCCAGAGATTCCATTGAAATTGCTCTGGGGCACGACGCGAGCATCCAGATTTGTAGAGGCTTCCCAGGTCATTTGAATGTGCAGCCAAGGTTCAAAACCACTGAATTCTGACTATCTCCTGCAAATCTGCTTCTCTCTGAGGGACAAAACATGAAGGCCTTACCTAAAGGCTTATTTTGTGGGATAAGGAGCAACAGAAAATAATTTTCAGAGCTTTCCACCCTGGGGCTCACCTAGCCCCATCCCCTGAGTTCACTGGAGCTAACAGGCCTGGACCTGCCTTTCTCAACATGTACTGCCTGTGGAGTCAGTGCCCTAGGGAAAAAATGAGCACACAAAACAAAATAACAGGACATTTGAGGAGCACAGACATCTCAAAAGGAAGAGGGCCTCCTGGATGACAAATTCCAACAGAAGCAGAAATATTAGGACAGATGGATCAAGTATTTTTAATCATCCTGGTAAATATATTAAAAGATAGAAGGAAAATTAATAAGAAGCAAAAAATACATAAAAAGAATCAAGCAGAAATACTAGTAATAAAAATATAAAAATACAAATAAAGAGCAGAATTGATACTACTGAAGAACAAATTAGTGATTTGGGATATCAGATTGAAAAAAAATACATCAGAAGGTAGAAGAAAAGGACAAGGAAATAGACAATATATTAATAAAAAGAAAAGCTAAGAGATAAGGAAAACAGATGCAGAGGTACTAACATCCAAACAACAGGAGTTCCATTTAAAAAAAGAAAAAAATGGAGGGGAAAAAGATTTGAGGACATAACAAAGATCAATTATTCTGCCACATCTACAGAGAGAGAAAGAGAAAGCAGAATATACACAAACACACACACACACATGAGAGAGAGAAAAAAAGAAAAACTCATACCCAGGTACACTATAATAAAACTTAAGATTTTTATAAAACAGAAGAAGTTCTAAAAGCTGTCATAAAAAGAGGAGACCACATACAAAAGAACGAGAATCAGATTGGCATCAACGATATTGGATGCAAAAAAATGGAGTCATGTTTTGACAGAATTGAAGGAAATAGAATTTAGAACCTATTATTTTATAGTCAACCAAACTGTCATTCAAATATTAAGGTCAAATAAAAATATTCTCAGGCATAGAAGATTTGCTGCAGAAAGATGTGCACTGTAAACTGTTTTGGCTAAAGTACGATGCATGAGAGAGAAAAATCCAGGAGACTCAGCAAGAGATTTGTGGAACAAGGGTGATCAAACACCTAAACACTTATTGCTTAAAAAGCAAAAAGCAAGCTAAGACCAATGAAAAGGAGAAAATATATCTGTAACAATGCAGAATTAAAAGCCTAGGTTATATCAACATTAACAGGGCAGGGGAGGGAGCAAGGAATCCTAGATTTTTACTTTATTAAGAAGAATTAGGGAGATAAAAATATATTATTAAAAATAAAAGTAAGAAAAATAGAAGAAAGCATTGAAAAAGTAGCACAGCTGAAATAACAAGTTAGAATTATAAAAATTGGTCCATGTATGTCATTTATTATAACAAAGGTAGATGGATTGAGCTCACCACTTAAGACATCAGGTGTGACAGATTCGATTCATTTGTAAAATTTTGACACATGCTATTTACAAAAAAACATACCTCAAACATACAGATATGCAAAGACAGAAAGCAAAAGAATGGAAAAAGACATAATACATAAATATTAATCAAAAGAAAACTGACCTAGCTATATTAATTCCACAAAACATAGCCTTTAAGTAAAGAGCATTATTAAGAAAAGAAAACCCTTGGACACAGCAATTTGCTCCCAGGTATAAGCACAGAGAAAATCATATGCACGTGTAGCAACTGAGGCAGATAGAATCTAAAATGGTCACCAACTATCCCTTCCTTCCGGTATTTATACGTGCAATCTCCTTCCTTTGACTGTGGGCAGGACTGGTGAATTGCTTCTAACCAATAGAATATGGTCATGGTGATGGATGATATATCTGCGATTACTTTACCTAAGAATATAAGGTTTATCATGCCTGCAGACCCTCTTCCTTGCCAGCTTTAATGAAGCAGGTGATCACTCTGAGGAGGCCCACATGACAAGAAACTGAGGGTGCCCTCTGCCAAGAGCAGGCAAGAAAATGAGGCCCTGGCCTGGCAACCTGCAAAAACCTGAATCCTGCCAACAACCACATGCACTTGAAAGTGAATCTTCCCCAATCAAGCCTTGAGATTAGACCACAGCCCTGGACAACACCTTACCCTGGACAACACCTTAACTGCAGACTTCTGAGGACTTGAAGCAGAGGACCCAGCTAAGCCCTGCCCAGACTCTGACTCACAGAAACTGTGAGATAACAAATGTATATTATTTAAGTAACTGAGTTTTGGGTTATATTGGCTGAGCACAGTGGCTCACACCTGTAATTCCAACACTTTGGGAGGCCGAGGTGGGTGGATCACTTGAGGTTGGGAGTTCAAGACCAGCCTGGCCAACATGGCAAAACCATGTCTCTGCTAAAAAAAATTTTTTTAATTAAAAAAAAATAATAATAATGGAGTTATATTGTTATGCAGACATAGATAACTAATACAACAAGAGACATATTTAAGACTGTCAGTAGTAAAACAAAACAATAACAAAATCCTGGAAACAACCAAATGCCCGTCAAGAGGAGACAGGAACAAACAAACTGTGTAACAATATGGATACATCTTAATATTATGATCCTAAGTGAAAAAAATGTTAATTACTAAAAGATTACCTCAGCATGATACCCTTGTAAAAAATTAAAAACAAAATCAAATTCATATATTATTTAGGAAGACAAACATATACAAATTTATTATGAAATTAAACATGGCGTTCTTATAAAGTTATACATAAGCTTACCACATGACCACTATATATGTTTATTATATATAAACAATACCACTCCTAGATATTTACTCAAAAGAAATAAAAACATGGCCGGGTGCGGTGGCTCACGCCTGTAATCCCAGCACTTTGGGAGGCCAAGGTGGGCAGGAGGTCAGGAGATTGAGATCATCCTGGCTAACATGGTGAAACCCCATTTCTACTAAAAAATACAAAAAATTACCCAGGTGTGGCAGCAGGCGCCTGTAGTCCCAGCTACTGGGGAGGCTGAGGCAGGAAAATGGCATGAACCCAGGAGGCAGAGCTTTCAGTGAGCTGAGATCAGGCCACTGCACTCCAGCCTGGGCGACAAAGCGAGACTCCGTCTCAAAAAAAAAAAAAAGAAATGAAAACATATAGCCGCACAAAAACCTGTATATGAATGTTTAAAGTAGCTTTATTTATACTTGCCAAGACTGGAAAAAAATCCCAGTGTCCTTTAACTGGTGAAGAGCAAAATATACTGTAGTACACAACAGAACCCTACTCGGCAACACAAAGCAACAAATGACAACAAACATACAACCACAACAAAGCAACAAACATACCACCACATGGATGAACCTCAAATGCGTTATGCTGAGTGAGTAAATCCAGACCCAAAAGACTACATATTGTGTGATTCCTTGTATATGACTTCCTGGAAAAGGCAGAACCATGGAGATAAGAAACTGAGCTGCTAGGTTGCCAGGGGCTGGAGGTAGAAGAGAGGAATTGACAACAAAGAAGCAGGAGAGAACACTTTAGAGTGACAGACCTGTTCTATATCTTGATTTCGGTGGTAGTCATACAGCTGAATTTATGCGTCAAAACTCATAAAAGTATACTCTAAGAAGGGTGAGTTTTACTGTATGTAAATTATACCTCACTTAAATAGATATATATACACACATCAGGTAAGTGCTCCTTTTGACAATCCCCCAAACCACATCCTCCACCCTGCCATACCGTAGTGTCCCTTCCTGCTCCCTATGCAAAGAACAAAATGAGAAGTTGTGTCATTGGAAATGTTATGGTTAAAATAACTACAGAAAACAACCTGGAATGGGAACCGGAGGAGAAAAAGGAAAGTTTCAACAATTAAAATGATGTCTGGAAAACAGTCAGGAGAATGGAAAGCATGTCATTCCTCTGTTTGCTTTGGGATGTATGTCTATGACTTTACAATAGTGAATCTCATTTAGCTTAAAGTAGGAAGTCACTGAGTCATTGTCCAACCACCTGCAACCCAGGGAGACTTATCCCAAAGTCAGTAGCCCTATTTCTTCCAGATTCACTTTGCCTTGGAACACCCTGATAAACGGCCCATTAGCAGCCCACAAAGAGATTAAGAAACAATTCCGTTTAAGAGAATGCACAGTTTAGCAAAACGATCCTTGAATCTGAATGTTCTGCTTCTGCTATCTTTTATGAACAAAAGGAGCAGAAGTTTTGAGGTCAGTCAGCCTGACCATATTTTGTTCTTATCTCCCTATTTTCTACTCCATAATGAAATTTAAATAGCTCACTATCACTAAGTAAATAATTGGGGCTGTAACAGCCTTCTGGAAGCTTTTAATTGTGTCAAAGCAGCTCTTCAATTCTAAACATTCCTTACAACCGAATGATACTTAGAGCTTTGGGTGTCTTCTTGGCAGATGGAGACGGGAACACAAAATGGGATAAGAAGGCAAGAACTTCCCATTAATCATAGCAGTGTTCCTTTATTCCAAGATCATAAAATGCCTGAAATCACAACTTTGTCTTGGTGAGGGAGGGAAAGGGGCCTGACTGAGAAGCAGAAAGTCTAGGTTCTAGTTTCTGCTGGGCCCCTGCCCAGCTTCCTAATGTGGAACAAGGTGCTTAATTACCTCTTTGGACCTCATTTTCCTTCTGTGTACCCCAGATTCTGTAGCCAGGGCGTCCCCTCCACATTGCCCCAGGTCAAGGTGCTCCACCAAGCAATAGGCTTACCCCCAGTTCCAGATTTGGAGCTTCTCCCCTTCACTTTGCTGTCTGTCCAGGGATCTGTTTTGATCTTACCAACGTCCTAGGGTCCTTGTGGAGAAGTGTCCCCACAGGGTGGCCAAATTATGGCATGCAAGAGAGACTCCAGGCACTGGCCAGACACTGCTAACCCAAGATAAAGGGTTACCCCAGACAACGCTTTCCACGATCAGAAACCACTGGGAAATCCATCTGAAACCAATGAAATAAATTTCTTTGCCGCATGACTTCCCAGAGTCTTTATTTTCTCATGTACTTTGAGACTTTCCTAGAGGGAGGGACTGAAGTATTTGACCAAGGAATCAATTTTTTTTTCAAAGATCTATGCTCAGGTCCGGCATGCCTTAAAAATACTCCTCCAGATTTATGATTCCGACTGTTGATTTTTCATTCATTATCTTCACATCAGGAGGGACTCAAACTTGGCTGCAGAATAGCATCACTTGGGCCCACTCCCTGGGTCGCATCCCCAGGGAGTACAATCACATTTGTCTGAGAGGTGGGTACTGCTTTCAGTTCTCCTACAAAGTCTGATGTGCAGCCAGCATGGAGAGCCGCTAGCTCAGGCAGCAGGGGAAGGGGCTTCCTGCTCCGAAGCATATTCTAGAGTATAGAAGGGGGAGCCCCACTCCCAGCGTTAAGGAGTAAACCCAAGAAAGTGTTTATCTCTCCACTCAGAGTCAAAGTTACAAACCTCCTAAGCCCCCTACCTACTGGGAGGATCTCTGTGGAGGATGTGGAATGAGTAACAGCATTTCCTAACAGTTACTCAATTAGGATTCTGGCCCTAATCATCTCTTTTAAAAACCCTGTGGACTTTTCCTTTCAAAACAGAAATAACTTTACTGATTTTCTGGTTGTAAATTTAATGCCTACTCATGGTAGGGGGTGGGACTACATAGAAGTGTAAAGCGAAAACTAATTGTTCTTAATCCCCCTGCTGTGAGCATTTTGTATTTACTTCTAGGCCTTTATATGTTTTTAATGTTGCTTTGTAACTTGTTTTTTTGTTTGTGTTTTTGGTTTTTTTTTTTTTACTTATCAACATTTCTCAAATGTCTTTTCATCTCAATATAAATAAAACAAAATCATTATTTTTAATGGTATCACCATATTCTAAGTAGACCATAAATTATTTAACTGAACCCTGTGTTTAGCTATTCTAGTGTTTACCATCAATAAAGGAATAGACATCTTTGCACATACATCTGATTGGTTTCATAGAATACATTTTTAGAAGTGGAAGCACCCACTCCAAATCCCAGAAGCCAACAGAACCCACTTAGGTGGGCTTCCCTTTCTATTTACCATCCAGGGGTATTGCTTTTCCTTCTCATTTCCCCACCCTAAGTCCCTCCAGCTTTCTCCACTCCCTAGCTCTTGTAAAGTATTTTCTAGCTGCTGTTGATTCATGCCCCTCCACCTTTTATTGAATCTCCCTCAAGGTTCTCTGTTAAAGCCAGTATTTTACTTTAGAAAGGCTTGGTTCTATGCAAATCTTCACTCTCTTTGCACCCCCATCTAGTTCAGGCTGGAGGTCTCATCCCCCAGCAGAGGTCACCAAATCCTCTTTTAAGGAACGAGCAAGGGGAAGCAAGCTGAGGTTGTTCATTCTGGAAAGTCTTACGTGACCTCCTTTCCACACACACCCTGGCCCCTCCAGCCTTCCCCAGAGCACCTGCCCTTCCCTCTGCAGTAGCACTTGTCACTCTGTGCTATGATTATTTACGCGTCAGTTTTCCCTTGACACTGAGTCCCTTGTCCCCATCCCTGTGCCTCCCGACTCCACCACCACCCTGACTGAGAAGATGCCTTCAGGGTTTACTGAATGTCTGCTATTAAAAGGCCACATTTTTTCCAGGAAAAACTCCAAGTGGTCTTTCTTTATAACTATGACCCACACCCTCTCCTTTTGCCAAAAAAATGACACAGTCTCAAACTCACGCCTAGGCTGAGGCTGACTCCTGTGACCTCGCCACTGTCAGAGGCATTTGAACCACAGCAATTTCATCTTGAATTGGGGCTGAGTAAAATAAGGCTGAGACCTATTGGGCTGCGTTGCCAGGAAGTTAGGCATTCTTAGTCACAGAATAAGATGGGAGGTCAGCACAAGACACAGATCACAAAGACCCCACTGATAAAACAGGATGCAGTCAAGAAACCAGCCAAAACCTGCCAAAATCAAGATGGTGACAAAAGTGATCTCTGGTAGTCCTCACTGCTCATTTTACACTAATTATAATACATTAGCATGCCAAAAGACAGTCCCACCAGCGCCATGACAGTTTACAAATGCCACGCCAATGTCAAGAAGTTACTCTATATGGACTAAAAGGAAGAGGAATCCTGAGTTCCAGGAAATCCTCGCCCCTTTCCTGGAAAACTCATGAATAATCCACCCCTTAGTTAGCATATGATGGAGAAATAACCATAAAAATAGCCAACCAGCAGCCCTTAGCAATGCTCTGCCTGTGGAGTAGCCATTCTTTACTCCTTCACTTTCTCAATAAACTTGCTTTCACTTTACTCTGTGGACTTGCCTCGACTTCTCTCTTGTGAGAGATCCAAGAACCTTCTTTTGGGGTCTGGATTGGGATCCCTTTCCGGTAACGAATACCACTGAACTACGGAGAGCACATTACATCTTCCAATGATCAGGCATCGAAAGGAGCTCTGCTTTTCTTACTGCATTTTCCACACTGATGCCTCCTGATGTCCCCGCCTGGCCTTTGGCAGGGGCAGCAAAGTTGCTGATAAAAACCCTCTCGATGCCAGGGAGTGACTCTACCAGCAAATGGCTTAGTGTGTTTCCTTCTTGCCAGCTCCATTTTCACATGACTCACAAGTTTATTCATTCATTCAACCAGTCCTTTGCGACTGGAAACCCTATGGTAAAGCAGAGACACAGTCCCAGTGTTCAAAGAGGTTAATTTTAGGGAATCCAAAAACCAGTAAACAAACAAATAAAATATGTATGAATTTTGATGAAAGTTTTGAGGAAAGAAAAAGGAGGCTAAAATAAAGAATAAGAAGTTCTTATTATTGATTACTCTCAGTGATCAGGGTGATTAGGGAAGGCCACCTGCCTGCAGTAGGAAAGGAAGGAGAATATCCTTCCAGGACAGGGAACAGCACCTGGAGGCAACTTTGAAGCAGAAAGGGGCCTGGAGCCTGGTGAGGCAGGGGCAAACTGGAGGTGAGTTTGGGGAGACAGGCGGGAGTGTTGATGTGTATATTTAGATACGTGAGTTTTAGATTATCTGTTGGAATTCAGGGTCCAGTTGGTCATTATCAGTAAGTTACCAAGAAATTACAAAATACCTCGGGTTTTTTTAGTATCTTCCATAAACAAAAACTTATTATCTTTGACTTTTCAAAGTATCTCAAACCATGGTCATGTCAAGACCATCCACTTGGATAGAATGAAACGGGGGCACTATATTGAAGGAGAGTCACATAAAAATTATCTGAAACTCTGATTTTAATGTGTTTTCAGTTTATTTGAATCAAAAAACAAAGCACATCTAGAGGTGTCATTTTCATTTTGTTTTTTGTTTTTCTTTTTTTCTAGTTTCAACTTTTTAATTACAAGATCTTCACAGATTCTTCCATGAAGGAGGGAGGATACAAGAGGAGGAGAGGTAAGATAGAGCCATTTTATACAAGTTTCAAAATAGAAATGTGGACCCTCCTTTGGCACTCTAAATAGTATGGCTTAAGCTGCTCTTTCTTAGTTTCTTGTACCTATTTCTGCCCCTCTCTGGAGCCCCACTTCTAGCCATGACTTCTTTCAATGGAGGTATTTTTGCCTTCAGCCTCCTATTTATCTGGCCCCAAAGTTAGAACATATGCAGGCAAGTGTCCATGTAAACAAGGTCTGACCTGAAAGGACTGCATAGATAAGGACCTGTGTTCTGCTTCAGAGAAGGGAGGGCCACACTGGCTAAGGCAAGCAAGTGTTACTGGGAAATACGACAACATTCACATAGTCTTCCTTAGTCGCGGTTGTTTGTGAATACAACATGCATTGAATCCTTCTGAGTGCTGCCTTTAATACGCTGCCTCCCACTAAGAACATCTCCAGCTACTCAGCTTCAGAAAGTTGGTCTTTAAGGATTTCCAAAAGCAACTGAAATCTGAACTCCTGGAGAAGGGGGAAAAGGCAGAGAGATGGAAGGCACAATTCCATCACAAATTGCCTAGGTTAACATGGCTCCATCAGCCTTTTTATTCTTACCCTGAAAATAATTTCAAAAACAAGTGTCTTTGAAATAAGTCACTTTGCAAACACATACTAGGGTCTTAGAAGGGTCTTTGAAGGGGTCTTTGCAACACTGCCAGGAGTGCTGAGAAGACAAAGAAAAGTAAAACACAATTGTCCTTCAAACATTTTTGCTGATTAAATGTTAGAAGATTTTCATCATCTATAGGGCAGGAGGTGGATGAAGGGGAACCTAATGAAAACAAAGCCAAAAGCACTACATAGTTAACCTAAGAGGTTAAAAGGGATTCAAGGGAGGAAAATTCGCCATCCATCTGTGAGTATCAGGCATAGTTTGACAGAGGAATTTTCTCTAAATTCTATTCCGCTTCTTAGGCCTCAGTATTGAGGTAGGTGTTGAGAGAGGTTGGGTCTGCCAGGGTCAAATTTTCTTGGCACTTAAATTACAAGGAAACATTGCAGAGTTTGTGCAACCACAAGAAATTTCAAGGTTCTGAAATTTTAAAAAGAAAGGCTAAGATTCTAAAATTTCAATATGGACATGCCAACCAGCTGAACCCAAACACACCTTGTTTGGTACAGGCTGGGGTGAGGGGTGCACTTCATTTTGCCATACTCTGTACTAAGGGCTCCTTTGTTGCAATGGGTTGGAAATATGTGTGCAGGAAAATCACCCAAAGCCTCAGCAAGTGTTCTCTGGTTCCTTCCATATCTAATATAGGGCAACACAGCCAGGGTTCCTTGTGTAGTAAGAAAGCACATAAAATAGACCAGTGCTCATGACCAATGAAGGGGCATGGTCTTTCCAAACAAACAGAGCCCCTGAGAGTTATTTTTAGGCCAGGAACATCATGTATGCTGCAAACATCTGGATAATGTTCCCATTCCACACCCAAGTAGACATCACAAATCGATCATAACCCTCATTCTCACCAAGCACAGATGCTACCCCAGAAACCTTTTCAACATAGGACTCCAGGAAGTTACTACCATTAACAGGAATTGTCACAAAAGATGAAACCCAGGGATCCTCTCTGTCCTCAACCTTGTAGCAGTTCATGATGTGGGAGTCTCATCTTCCCATGCAAAGACCAATGGGGTGGGTGGCCATTAAGGATCTTGTGGTCTTGGGCCCTGCCAAAAGCTTTACGGAAACTTGAGGTAAATCATTAAGAAGATGGCTGCATCCTCTTCGACAAAATGAATTTGTTATGTACAATCTTCCAAGGCTTCTTGAATAAATAATACTCTTACCTTTTAGGTTGACTCGGGTTTGAGCTATAAAGTAGATATAAACCTTTGAGGTTCCAACTTTCAGAGCAGTTAACTTGAGGGGCTAAGTCACTTTCAAAAGGGCTTTAAATGCCAAGCTTCCCTCCACCAAACATGTTAAAGACTCTTAACTACCTGACAAAAAAGGAAAGGAGGAAGATAGATAAATATAAATTCTACCTGCAGCAAGGCACCATGGCCATTTGAAAATGAATCCCAAATGACCATGAAGCAGCTATGGGAAAATGTGATTCTATTTACATAAGTCTGATCTATACACACTTCTTCAGAAAGGACTCAACTCTGAAACCATCACACGCTGGGCTCGACCTGCAGAGCCTTGTGGCTGAATAGTTGTCAAGTGTGAACCACGGGCCAAGGGCAGAGTAACCTCATGGAAAGGCAGGAAAAAAAACTGGACATTTATCACTGAAAGCACGCATGAGGCCATGTTCACAAAGCACAAGTCAACTGCTCTGAAGTCATTCTGAGGTTTTCACCCAATCAAGAACAGTCATTCTCATTCAGGGGCTGCTATGGTCAGTTGGACTGTGGCCAGTTTAATTTCGAGCAGTGGTTGTCAAACATTCCCTGGAGGTGCCTCAGAGCTGCGCAGCAGGCAGAGGAGAGGGGGGCACAGTGGACAGGACTGATACAACACCCAACAAGCACACACATGCTTCCCTCAGAGCGGCTTCTGTCATCTCCTCTGCAGCTTGATGCCCCACATAAGATTTCATTTGCAAAGAAAACGTTTCACTACCCAAAATAAAAGATTTTTTTAATTCCTGGCGTTATCTATTCTAAGACATGGTCAGACATCAACAGGATCCCCAGAACCAAAACCAACATACGGCATAGTAGGGAGACAAATGTTCCTGAACCAAAGCAGAACATGCAGGACTGAATATTTTTTATTTCAATATAATTTTAAACTTAAGAGAAAAACTGTAAGAATAAAAATAGTAAAAGAATGCCTGTATTTCTAGGCTGAGCACAGTGGCTCTCGCCTGTAATCCCAGCACTTTGGGAGGCAGAGGCAGGCAGATCACCTGAGGTCAGGAGTTTGAGACCATCCTGGCCAACATAGTGAAACCCCGTCTCTACTAAAATCCAAAAAAAAAAAAAATTAGCCAGGCATGGTGGTACACGCCTGTAGTCCTACCTACTCAGGAGACTGAGGCAGGAGAATTGCTTGAACCCAGGAGGCAGAGATTTCAGTGAGCCAAGATGGTGCCACTGCACTCCAGCCTGGTGACAGAACAAGACTCCATCTCAAAAAAAAAAAAAAAAAAAAAAAGAATGCCTGTATTTCTTTTACCAAGATCCACCCATTATTAACAGTTAACCCATTTGTTTTATTATTTGTTCTTCCTCGCTCTCTCTCTCTTTTTCTATGTGTATAGTTGATCCTTGAATAATACAGGTTTGAACTGCACTGGTCCACAAATACCCAGATTTTTTTCAATAAAAACATTGGAAATTTTTTTGGAGATTTACAACAATTTGAAAAAAACTTGCAGATAAACTGCATAGCCTAAAATACCCTAGATGAAGCTATTTTAACCACATAGCTATAAAAATTAAGAAAAAATTAGGTATGTTATGAAAATATATGTAGATACTAGTCTATTTTGTCATTTACAACTGTAAAATATACACAAATCTATTATTATTAGATGATATTTATCAAAGCATATACACACAAATACTTCCAGACCATATGTGGTATCATTCACAGTCGAGAGAAATGTAAACACACATAAAGACGTAGTTTGAAATCGCCACTGCATAAAGTTCACTGCAGTACATACTGCACTATTGTAATAATTTCATAGCTACCACCTATTGTTATTGCAGTGAGCACAAATGATGTGAGTAGATGCTGTGCAACACTAATCATCTTCACGTAAGCAGTCGTCTCTCCACTATATCCTTCATCATGGTAAAATGTGACCTCTCGCGGTTCTCGTATATTTTTCATCATGTTTAGTGCAATACTGTAAACTTTGAATAACACATGGAACCCATACCAAGTGCCACAAGTGATGCTGGAAGTGCTCCCAAGAAGCAGAGAAAAGTCATGACATTACAAGAAAAAGTTAAATTGCTTGATATGTACCAAGATTGATGTCTGCAGCTGTGGTTGCCATCATTTCAGATGGACGATTCATCTTGTAAACAGATGAGGCAAACTTACAGTATCAATAAATACAGTACAGTGCTGCAAATATATTTTCTCTTTTTTATTATGTTCTTCATAACATTTTCTTTTCTCTAGCTTACTTCGTAACAATACAGTATATCATACAGATAACATACAAAATATATGTTCATTAACTGCTTATGTTATCAATGGGGCTTCTGGTCAACAGTAGGCAATTAGTAGTTAAGTTTCAAGGGAGTTAAAAATTATATGAGGATTTTTGACCATGGGAGGAGTCAGTGTCCATAACCCCTACACTGTTCAAGAATCACTGTATGTGTTGGCCGGGCGCGGTGGCTCACGCCTGTAATCCCAGCACTTTGGGAGGCCAAGGGGGACAGATCACAAAATCATGAGGTCAAGAGATTGAGACCATCCTGGCCAACATGGTGAAACCCCGTCTCTACTAAAAAAAATAAAAAAATTAGCTGGGCATGGTGGCACACACCTGTAGTCCCAGCTACTCAGGAGGCTGAGGCAGGCAAATCGGTTGAACCCAGGAGGCAGAGCTTGCAGTGAGGCGAGATCACACCACTGCACTCCAGCCTGGGTGACAGAGCAAGACTCCGTCTCCAAAAAAAAAAAAAAAAGAAGAATCACTGTGTATGTGTACATGTATACATTCTCTTATATACCCAGAGTATCATCCTCAACTTCAGTAAATTTAACAATGAAACAGTACTTTTATCTAATCTACTGTCCCATTTTTGTCAATTGACCCAATAATGTCTTTATAGCATTTTCCCCTCCAGAATGGAATCCAGTCTAGGGTCAGGGATTGAGTTTAGCTGTCTCCATCTTTCATTGATCTGGAGCACTTCCAGACCCTTTCTTAGCCCTTCATGATGATATTTTCCAAGTCTAGAGCCCTGCCCCATTTTTAACAGAATGTTTCTCATTTAGAGTTTGTCTAATATTTCCTCATGACTCGGGTTATATATTCT
This sequence comes from Papio anubis, assembly GCF_008728515.1. Lineage (NCBI taxonomy): Eukaryota > Metazoa > Chordata > Mammalia > Primates > Cercopithecidae > Papio > Papio anubis. The sequence goes on along the minus strand of NC_044985.1, from coordinate 103,536,961 downwards.
TGGCTGGAATACGACAGAGGTGCCATTGTGTCCTTCCCAGGGCATCACATCAGGAGGCACACAACATCCATCTGCCCTCACTGCAGATTTTGAAAACCTAGTCAAGCTGTCAAATTTCTCTACAGTATAATTGCTATTTTTGTTTCCCTTGGAAATAATACTCAGTCTGTAGGGAAATATTTTTAGACCAAACAAATATCCTGCTTCTTATCTAAATTCCTCCCTAGTTTTTGCATCCATTGGTGATTCTCGCTTGATGATTCTTGCTGATCTTTGCCATAATGGTTCTAAAATGCTAACTTACCAGCTCCAGCCCTTCCTCCCAATTTATAAGTTGGCATTCAGCATTTCACTGTAAGCAAGAGCCCTTGCTTTTCCCCATACAAATAAAGTAAACATTTTACCCATTTATTATCAATAGGGACTCATAAATTCTGATTTTTAATAGTTTATAATTCATTAATACTTAATTACTTAAATTGTCGCAGATTTAGCCAGCGGGAGTTCTTTCAGGCTGGCTCCTGTGTCCTTGTGACATGGTCCCATCTCTTTTTGAGCTCATTTTTAAGTTCTAGTATCAGCATAGCAGAACATTCTGTTATACTAGAAATTAAGAAAGTTCCAGGCTCACCTGGTACAGCCTGGCCTAACCTGGAATCAGTTGGTTCTCCCAAGAGCCCTGAGTCCTTTTGGTGGGGAATGGAATTAGAGACCAAGATCTGGGCACAAGGTGTGTCCATTGCCACTGAGGTGTTATGGCTTCTTGGCCCTTTCAGCAGACAAAACTAGGTAATACACACAGGTGTATATATTCATGCAAATTTATATACACACATACGTATGCATTTTAGAAATATAATACACAGTGATATCCCAAATTTCAATCCATCTCTACAGGGCTCTTTCTTGCCTTCTCCCCATTCCATATATTGTCACTTTTTCCTTAATGAGAACCCTGCTTCCCAATAGCAACACATTTACTCATTTGCTCACTCCTGTAATACATATGTCAAACCTAAATAACATAGTGGGAGATTCTCTGAAAGAAAATGATATTTATTAAGGAGTCACATTGCAATGGGAATGCACACGCCATAGTAAACTATGTGCGTATTCAGGGAGGTTGAGACAAATGAAAGTTTTTAAAGGAAAAATGAGGGAAATTACATAAGTTGCTTTGAGTCAATTATCCTTGGCTACAAGGATCAATAACAAGGGTGGTGTCAGTCTGAAGTTGGATGGGCAGTTGCTGGACAGACATCCTTGCAGAAGTATTTTCTGTGTAAAGTTACAGTGACCTTTGTGCAAGGTTGTGGTTTTTGCAGTGTTTTGCAATAGTTCTTATCATCAGGCATACATTCACGAGAACTCTCCCTTCATATCCTTCCCTGGCTCCACTTGTCAGGATTTTAACACAAGTGACTTCCTTTTGATTGTGACAACTTTCACAGATACAAAGTTGTTTCAGAATTGCTTTTTCTCAGCAGGGTGCAGTGGCTCACACCTGTAATCCCAGCACTTTGAGAGCCCGAGGTTGGTGGATCACCTGAGGTCAAGAGTTTGAGAACAGCCTGGCCAACATGGTGAATGAAACCCCTTCTCTACCAAAAATACAAAAAATTAGCCAGGTGTGGTGCCACGTGCCTGTAGTGCCAGCTACTCAGGAGGCTGAGGCATGAAAATCGGTTGAATCCAGGAGGCAGAGGTTGCAGTGAGCCGAGATCTCACCACTGCACTCTAGCCTGGGAAAGACAGCAAGACACCATTTCAAAAAAAAAAAAGAAGGAGGAGGAGGAGGAGGAGGAAAAGGAGGAGGAGGAGGGAGGATAGAGGAGGGAGGAGGGAGGAGGGAGGAAGGAGGAAGGAAGAAAGAAGAAAGAAGGAGGAGGCGGAGGAGGAAGAAGAGATGTAGTAGTAGTAGTAGTATATATGTATGTACAATTCTACATATTCCTTCACCTAAGTCTGGGGGTACATAGTCAAATACTATGTTCATAAGTTACTAGGATTAGTCCTTTCTTTTTTTCTCTTTGAGGTGGTTATGGTATTCATTTGGAAAACAATTGGCTAATTTGTTTCAGCCTGCATTCAGTTTTAGGGATTTTTGCCCTTTTCCATCCTTATTAATTTTACTTTAGAATATATAAAACATTAACATGCTTCTGAAGGTCAAAACTACGCAAAAAGATCTATTCAGAGAAGTATTCCTCCTTCCATATTTCTTCTGTCCTATTCCTTTCACCAACTTTAACGCTTCCTGATTTATCCTTTTTTTTTTTTAGAGATAAACAAATATATGTTTTCTTATTTTTCCTTCTCTCTTACATAAAAGAGAGCATACCATATATATTATTTTGCACTTTGCTTTTTTCTCTTAACAATATCTCTTAGAAATAATTCCACATCAGTTGATAGATAGCTTCCTCATTCTTTGTTGTTGTTGTTGTTGTTGTTGTTGTTGAGACAATGTCTCACTCTATCACCCAAGCTGGAGTGCAGTGGCATGATCTTGGCTCACGGCAACCTTCACCTCCCAGGCTCAAGCAGTCTTCCCACTTCAGCCTCCCAAGCAGCTGTGACTACAGTGATGTGCCACCACTTCCGACTAATTTTTCTTTTTTCTTTTTTTTTTTTTTTTGTAAACACAAGGTTTCACCACATTGCCTAGGCTTGTCTTCAATCCCTGGGCTCAAGCAATCCACCCACTTCAGCCTCCCAACGTGCTAGGATTACAGGTGTGAGCCACCTACCCAGCCACTCATTCTTGTTTACAGCTGTCTAGTACTCCACTGTGTGTGAGTACCCATAATTTAGTCAGTTTCCTGTGCTTGGACATTAAGGTGGTTTCCAACTATAATTAATAACTTTGTGCATTTGTTTTTTTGTATTATTAGAAGTATATTTTCAGAATAAATTACTATCAGTTTAATTGCTGGGTCAAAGGATAAATGCATATATAGTTTTATTAGCTATTACCAAATTCCACTCCATAAAAATTATGTCATTTTTCATTCCTACCAACAATGGATAAGAATACCTGTTTCCCTATAGCCTTGCCAATGAGTGTATTGTCAAGCTTTCAAATTTTTGCAAATATGATGGGGCAAGTTTGGATTTCAAGGAAAGGAACACAGCTATGCACATTAAAGATTTATGATGGAAAAATAAAAACCAGACATAGAAAGATTGTTGGAGAGATTGAGGTCAGGATAGATGACCAAATGCATTTTACATTATAAATATATAAATTAGGGATTAAGAAGTACAATGAGATGAAAGAAGAAAGAGACTAGAACTAATAAAAACCCAAATTACTTCTCAATCTCTGGAATTCAAAAGATTAACATTATATGCAAGAAAGAATCCAGTTTTGCCAAGTGATTGGTGAATTCTGAGGTTACACACTTAGACAGTGATGATACCAACATGTATCTTCTCCTGCCAGCTGAAATGCCAAGGCGTTTTTGTTCCTTCTTCCTGAGATGCCACCTCTGTACCCTGTATATATTTATTTGATGGCATTTGTCTCATGTATTGCAATTATTTACTTTCAAGTTTGTCTTCTCTCCCAGACTATGAACTTATTGAGGACAGGACTACATCTTATTCCTGTCTATATTTTTATTATGGAATAATTACAGATGAGCTTGGTCTCCAGCAATTAAATCTTGGTTGAAGAAAAAGAAAAAGAAGTGGATTGGAAAATGAAAGTATTTAGTAACAACTAGAATAGAGGCACTGTATATCAAAACATCGAGGTTCAATCCAGTGTGAGATTCTTCTTCAAAGAAAGCCCTTTTTTTTTTTCCATTAACTTACTGGCTCTGAAACAATACTTTCTTAACCTATATTTAAATATACGTTTAGAAATCAGGAAAAGAGAAGGATGTCATATACCAGGGATGATGGCTAATGTCTAGTGAGCAGAAACTTCATGAATTTTGTCAAGATTAATCTTTTGGTGCCTAAGTAAATCTTCAAGCTTTGATTACAGGTGTCAGTGCAGAATGGCACCTTGGTGAGAAAAAGAGATCAGTAGGATTCAATGAAGCATGAAATTTAAGCACAGAAGCATTCACTAACAGACATTAGTGGCTAATAAGGCATCATTATCACTAATGTAATAAATAACTAACTTTGAGAGACTGAAAACATTTTACATGTTACTTTTTAGACTCTTACAGCTTCAAGAAATAAATTTTGTGATAGTCATTTTACAGAAGAGGAAACCAGGTCTTACTTACTTTATCCAAGATCATTGGATCCTGGTTTTCTGAACGCTATGGCTATACCCTGCAGGCCAAAGAAGCTGTGTTAAAATCTAGCAAATGATTAGAATTGACTGGAAAAACAGGAACCCAACTCTAATTAAGGAATTTGCTAATTACCCTTCTCTCTGCAGACATTACTCCATTCTTGGTCTTCAGCCCTGGCATGGATTTGGCCTCTATCATGGTTTTTGCAAAACAGCGATGGCAGACAGATTATTGTTTCCAAGTTACATTTGGCTACAAAACAAATCCCCTCTGTCCTTTCTAGAGCTATATCCCCAGCTCTTGGAAAGCAGAGCTGCCCACTGCACCCTAGAAACCATATTAAGCCTAGCTTCTTACCTAGGCTTTCCCAGGCATCAGCTTCCCAAGGCTCTGGGTCCCACTAGCTTGCCTTTTGGCTTTTCCTTCCTCTCTTGTCCCATTTGGACCTGGTAACATAGGCTCTGGGCAATCTACTTCCTGACCAATTGGGATATCTGGAATGCAGCCCCCAGAACCACCCCCAGAAGAAAGTGCCTTCCCATCAGCTGCTGCGATGGGCCCTGGGGACCCTGGGGTCCCTGGTTCGAACCTAGTGGTGCCTTTCAGGCCCACTAGGGGTACCAAAAAGAGGGCCGGAGGCTACTGGGGGGAACGTAAGGTGTGAGGGAGGGAAGGTGATAATGCCACAAGGCATTATCAATGCTTAGTGCCTACCCCAGGCCAAGGCTTGAAATTGTCAATGACCAAAACACAGGACAGGTTGTCAGATCTGTGTGTGCTCTTCCAAGCCCACGTGGGAAAGTCAACTCAACAAGTTTTCTATACTACCTACAACAGAGCACTACAGAAGTTAAATATAATCAAGGAAAAACGAGAATAATGTGGAGAGAATAAGTGGTATCAGCACACAGATCTAGATATTTCTGTGTTCCCTCTCTCTCTATTCACAGTGCCACCACAGGCATAGTGGTTGTCTTAGCCCATTTTGATTGCTATAACTAAAATGTCATAGACGGGTGGCTCAAGCCTTTATTTCTCACAGTTCTGGAGGCTGAGAAGTCCAAGATCAAGGCATGAGCAGATTCAGTGTCTGATAAGGCCTTGTATTAGATTGTTCTTGCATTGCTATAAATAAATACCTGAGACCGAGTAGTTTATAAAGAAGAATTTTAATTGGCTCACAGTTCTTCAGGCTGTACAGGAAGCATGATGCTGGCATGTGCTTATCTTCTAGGGAGGCCTCAGGAAGCTTACAATCATGCCAGAAGGCCAAGGAGGAGCCAGCACTTCAAATGGCTGGGACAGGAGGAAAAGAGAGAGGAGAGGGGTGCCACACACTTTTAAACAACCAGATCTCACAAGAACTCACTATCATGACAACAGCATCAAGGCCAGTGGTGTTAAACTGTGAGAAATCACCCCCATGAGCCAATCACCTCTTACCAGGCCTCACCTCCAACACTGGGGATTACATTTCAACATGATATATGGGCAGGGACAAAGATCCAAACCATATCAGGCCCTCCTGCTGGCTCACGGAAGGCTGTCTTCTCATTGAGTCCTCATGTGGCAGAAGGGGTAGGGAGCTCTCTGGGGTCTTTTTTATAAGGGCACTAATTTCATTCATGAGGACTCCATCTTCATGATCTAATCATCCCCCAAAGACCTCCCCACTTCCAAATACCATCACACTGGAGATTAAGTTTCAACATTCGAATTTTGAGGGGACAGAAAGATTCAGTCTACAGCAGTGGTTAAGGGTGCCGGCTCTGGAACCAGCTGCCCAGGTTCAAATTCTGGTTCTGCTACTAACTGTGATGCTTGGGCAAGCAAATTACCTCAATGTCCCGTTTCCTTCATCTGCAAAATTGAGATAATAATAGCAGGACCTACCTCATAGTGCTGTCATGAGGAATCAATGTGAAATACATGCAAAAACACTTAGACCAGTGCCTGGCACACGTTAACTATGGTTTCCACCACTTCACTTTACTCAGGCTCCAAACTTCTCTTATTTCCAACCCATTTCTAATCACTTGTCAAGCCCAGTCATTATGTGCCTGCATATCTCACATATTCTCCCTCTCCTCTCCATTCTCTTCACCACTACTTGAACTCAGACTCCGAGGCATAACCTACCATTTGCCTTCCCCAACATCCCTTCTCCCTTTTCTCCTTAATGAACTCTCCATTTTAGCCGGGCACATGGCGACTCAGCTAAAAGACTACATTTCCCAGACTCCCCTCCAATTAGATGTGGCCATGTGACTAAGTTCTAGCCAATGGGAAGTAGGCAAGCATGTTATGTGGGACTTCTGGGAAGCTGTTCTATAAAAACATGCTTTTCTACCCAGTTCCTCAACTTTGCTGCTGCAATGACCCTGAGAACGACAGCAGCACTCTAGGGATGGCACAGCAGAGAGCTAGAAAAGGACTAGATCCCTGATAACTTTGTGGTGTGTACACATCAATTCTGGACTGCTTACCATAACTTCTTTTATATGAGAGAGAAATAAACTTAACTTGTAAATGTTCCTAGTACAGGCAGAGGAAATTAATCTTGACCTCTCTGTTTCCCAGATTACAGGAATGGGTTCCTAATTTCTCTCCCTCTATATCCCCATCTGACCTCTCTCCCTACACTGCTGCCAGACTGATTTCCCTGAAGCACAGCTTAGCACCCTCACGGAGTCTTCAATGACCTCCCCATTGTCCAGTCTTCTCAACTACCATGATTTGCCCCCCACCTTCTTTTCCACTCCTACCCCCACTCCTTCCCTCTTTTCCCAACCAAACCCAATTATGTCTCATTTCACGTTCTCATCCCATTCTGTCCTGCCCTCTGTCTTTACCTATACACTCTCCCTTTAGACTTTATGTGCCCAATTCTGGACAGTCTTTCAGGGTTCAGATGCCATTCAGCCTCCTCAATGGAGCCAGTCTACCCCTAAGCCAGGAGTAATTCTCTATCCTCAGAACCTCCCCAGTGCTCACTTCCTGTTTGTGTCAGGGAAGGTAACAAACATGATAAATGTGAAGCAAGTCACAGGATTAAGGAAGCTCACAGGCCTCTTTTTCTTCTTTTTAAACTTTTTGTTTTGAGATCATTATAGATTCACATGCACTTGTAAGAAATAATACAAAGACATCTCCTGTACCCTTTACCCAGTTTTGCTAATCACACCATATTCAAAACCATAGTACAATATCAAAGCCAGAAAAATGACATTGATACAATCCACCAATTTTAGTCAGGTTTTTGTTTTTTGTTTTTTGTTTTGTTTTGTTTTGTTTTTTTTGAGACAGAGTCTTGCTCTGTCGCCCAGACTGGTGCAATCTCGGCTCACTGCAAGCTCCACCTCCCAGGTTCAAGCGATTCTTCTGCCTCAGCCTCCTGAGTAGCTGAGATTACAGGCACGCACCACCATGCCTGGCTAATTTTCTTTGTATTTTTAGTAGAGACGAGTTTCACCATGTTGGTCAGCTGGTCTCAAACACCTGACCTCGTGATCCACCCGCCTCAGGCTCCCAAAGTGCTGGAATTACAGACATGAGCCACCGTGCCCAGCCTGGATTTCCTCATTTTTATGTGTGCTCACACGTGTGCATGTGTGTGTGCGTTTGGGCTTCTACAGTTTTATTACATGTGTAGATTAGCATATCCACTACTACGGTCAAGATACAGAACCATTCCAAGGCTTCGTTCTCCTGTTACCCTTTCATAACTACCTGCATACATCCACCTCACTCCCACCTCACACTCCCATTGCTAACCCCATCCATCCCTAATCTGCTTTCCATCTCTACCATGTGTTATTGTTTATATAAATGAAATCATACAATATGTAATCCTTTGGATTGACTTTTTCACTCAGCACATTTCTCTTGAGATTCATCCAAGTTGTTCCATGCACCAGTAACTCATTCCTGTTTATAGCTGAGCCATATTCAGTGATATAGACGTACCATAGTTTATTTAACCATTCGCCCACTGAGAAACATCTCACTTATTCCCAGTCTTTGGCTATTACAAATGAAGCTGCAATCAATATTTGACTACAGGTTTTTGTGTAGTCTTCCTCTTTTTTTAGAAATACAAATGCAAATCCCGGTGGACTTTTGCTACAAAGATGTTATTTCCTTTAAAGCTGTAAGTTAAACAAGAGAGTCACAAGCCTCCTCAGACCATGATCCCTCCTCAGAGGCTCTGGCATCTTCTTGAGCAGGACACCATACCAGCACTGGGGTTCCTCCTTCTGGCTTCACATCTATGGGTGGGGTTCACCAAACCCCCAAACCACGCCCCCCATTTTAAACCTGATGTCAACATCCTCCATGAAAGCCCTCTTTCCAGAAGCTAGGAAAGAAATAGAAATAAAAGCCCAAAGCAGATTTATCCTGGCTCAAGTAGACATTACATATCTCAGAGAACCTTCAAACTAGAAACTGCCTTTTCAGGGGTTCTCTGCCCCTTATGAGGAGTCATTGGGGCCATTTCCTCCCCATCTTCTTTCATTACATTTTGTCTCTTTCTATCTTAACACACCCTATAGTAACGGTGTGTTTATGTGCATCCCTTCCCATCCCCAGCTATACTTGACTTCTCTCCTGGTAGACTGTAAACTCCTTGGGGAAGAATCTAAATTTGGTTCATCTTTGCAGCCCTACCAAGCATACCTAGACCAATACCACGCATGAGCAGCCACTCATTCGAGCATTAAATTAAAATAGATGAGATTTATTAATTAACTGCATCAATGAAGACCAGACTTGGCAGAAATAATCTATGGAAAAGACAGAGCCCAAAACCATCATACAAAGAAGGGATCCACTTGGATTTGCCGAGGAAAGGAAGAAACACTGTTGATCAGGGTTTTCCAGAACCCTAGATTGATATTCTGGAAAACACTCTCCCTCTGCCTCTCTCATGAGCACATACTGGCCCTCCAAGCTTCATGCGGGAGATCCTCCAGCTCTATGCTGGCTTTGGGAACTCAAGAATTTCTGAAGTCAGGTACCTCAGGGCCCTTCGATTCTACTATTAATATATCTGGGATAGCTGGTCTTCTGGAAGACCAGTGACAGTTTCAAGGGAAACCTCAGACCCAGGCTCTACAACTTGCACAATTTTTCGACTCCCACATTCTCCATTCAGTTTTGGAATTAAAAATAATAATAATAGGCCAGGCACGGTGGCTCATGCCTGTAATCCCAGCACTTTGGGAGGCCGAGGCAGGCAGATCGTGAGGTCAGATCGAGATCAACCTGGCTAACACGTTGAAACCCCATTTCTACTAAAAATACAAAAAATTAGCCAGGCATGGTGGTAGGCACCCAGTCCCAGCTACTTGGGAGGCTGAGGCAGGAGAATAGCGTGAACCCGGGAGGCAGAACTTGCAGTGAGCCAAGATCGTGCCACTGCACTCCAGCTTGGGAGACAGAGCGAGACTCCATCTCAAAAAATAATAATAAATAATAATAGTAGTAGTAATAAAAGGCTATGTGTGTGTTGAGAATATGGAGGGGAAGGCTGGAAGTAAATTTATTGAGTAAATATCTTCCAATCTGCATAATTCGTTGTAAGAAAAGTCATTAGACTCATATCAGGTCATCTTTGTGAAAGCCAGTTAAGTGACATTGTTTGGACTTGCAACCAAGGCAAGAAATGCTATCTTTGGAAAGGAAACAGTTATTTTATTATAAGATAGGCTATCAATCTCAAAATAATTACTGATGGTCAAGGAAAGATTCAAACCAATTAGGTTTTTTGCTCAAGTTGATTCTGTCCTCGCTTCCAGTACTCTTGTGAAGTCTTTATATGATCCAGAGCAAGTCCCTCCTGACCACAGGAGGTCACAGATGAGAGGGGCAGCCTGACCCAGGTTTCATGCAGAGCAGATGTCCCCACTTCAAGCCAATTTGGAAACAGGAACTGTGCTCTCCAACTCTAGCCTCTCATTATCTGTTTATATGAAGTTCTATGTAACTGGAACTGCTTGGAAAACTATGCCATGTGGAAGCCATTTAAAATCATTTCACTTCTAATTATAAACCAGATAGAGTCATTTTCATGCAAGGGCAGGAACACTTCGGAGACTGTCAGGGTTCAGAACATTCCTTGGGTGACAGGTGGCTGGAATATTTAAAGAACTCTCTGTGCCCAAGATAACCTTGACTAGAGGAGCGAGCAAGGGAATTTTAAAGATATATGAAGTTTGCATATGAAGTTGGAGCACGTGAAATACTTACTCAGACCTGATTTCAGAAAATGCATGGGACAGGTGGGACACTGGGTTTCCTTGTGAGGCCACATAGTGGGAAGGATAGACTGGGCGTTGGTGCTAGACCGAGCTGGGCTAAGTAAATGAGCAAGTTATAAGTCTCTCAGAGCCTCAGGTTATTTATCTATAAAAGATGAGAAATGTCTATTTGCAGGATTATTGTTCTAAAAACTAAACGAGGCTGGACGCAGTGGCTTACGTCTATAATGCCAGCACTTGAGGAGGCTGAGATGGGAGGATTGCTTGAGGCCACGAGTTCAAGATCAGCCTGCACACCATAGCAAAACCCCATCTCTACAAAAATTTAAAAAAAAAAAAATTAGTCAGGCATGCTGGCACATGCTTGTAGTCCTAGTGCACGGGAAGCTAAGGCAGGAAGATCACTTGAGCCCAGGAGTTTGAGGCTGCAGTGAGCTATAATGGTGTCACCACACTCCAGCATGGGCCACAGCGCAAGACTCTGTCTCAAAAATAAATAAATAAAATATAAGTGAGACAATGTATGTGAAACCATCTAGCCCTGTGTTCAGCACATGGCTGCTCCATCACTACATGGCAATTATCATCCTACTTATTATAAGTCATAATTATACGTTTGGAATAGTAGGTCAGGACTGGCCTACCACATATGACTGGCTATGCTTATGCAAGAAGTATTTACAATGGCCCAGGAAAAGTGAACGAGAGAAATACAATCTCCAACTTCAAAACTGTTACATAACTCCCAAAGCTTTTTACCTTTTCCCATCTTCCTCCCCATTCTCAGCCCTTGCAGACAGGGTGATGCATCTGAGAAATTCAGTGTAGGATACAACATTCAGGACTAAGGACTCAATGTGACCTGGGGATCAACTTTCTTGATCTTGCAGGAAAGCACATGTACAACTCCATGAGAGCTGACCTAATAAGCTGAACCATCAGAGTCATGGAGGCCAGAACATGGTTGGACCAGATGAACGTGTCCACTAGTCTGGACTCTAGGGAGAAATGGTTACAAGTAAGGGATGTTACTGACCTATGGTCCCAGGTATGATCAACCCTGGTTTGGTAATCTGCCCACTGGAAGTTTAATGGACTGTAAATAAAACAATGATTTCAACAGCACTCAGTTGCCTCATTTGATGAAGCCTGGGGGGTAGCTCCTTGTAAATCCACTGCATTTCACCAGTTGCCCATAAAGTTAGACATGTCAGTGGTGTTTATTTTCATGGTTGGACAGGTCATCTTGGGTTACAGCTTGGTAATCCAACCTACATGTGAAGAAAAGAGTGCAGATTAAGTCAGAAGCAATATTCAAAATATTCTGATAGCCAGGATGACACTAATACAGACCAATCAAGCATGAGCTCTGTAGCAGGAAGGACACGGTCCCTTTCCACAAAACGGATCCAACAGCACCAGTGCATATAGGCAGAGTTGCTTGAATTGAATTAATTTTTCTTCACACTGGTAGTCAGAATGCACATTTACCAGCTAGCGCTAGCTTTATACAAAACTTGAAAGCCAAGTTTAATCCTGTGTGATTAAAAACGCTAAGCGCCACATTCCCTCAAACTGGGCTTAAACGCAGAACTCAACAGGCTTGTAATTACATGCAATGCCACTATCTGGCATGACTATAATACCATTTTACAACACAAAGGAGAACTATTGAGTTCTATTCACAAGAGAAAGTGCTACAGTGATTCCTCTCTTGGTGGGATAGAAAGCATATGTCACAGCATATATTTTTTCTGCAATTAATTTTTATGAAACCATGCATAAAAGATAATGCACCTGATTTCTGTATTTGTTTTAATGTACCCTGGGGAAGTTCTAACAAAGCAGGAGAAGCAGGAACAATGATGGGACCCATCCGGATTTCAGCAACTGAGTAAGCAGATAGCCCCAGTGTGAGAAGTAAACGTGTTTTGTTATCCTTGAGTGCCTTTCCTCCTCCATCCCCTATCCCCCATTCCCTACCAGGCAAGACCACACAAAATCCAAAATCCACCCCCAAATGGATGAGACTTGCCTATTTCACAGGTCCCTAAAGAAAGCCCACCTGGTCTTCATCCCAGTGATTAACACACCTCATTATCAGAAACCTCTACCTCACAACTAAGCCCTATGTTACTGAGATGTCCAGCCCTTCTGACTCCCCCACATTTCCCCAGGGGGCACTTGCATGCTTCAGACTCCCTCCAAAGTATGGGCACTGGAGCCCCTCTCCCTGACTGAGTTAGTGGGTGTCATTGCCTGCAGAGCCCCCAAGAGAACCCTGGAGCAGAGCCTCAGTGGGTAGGAGGGACAAGCCAAGAATGAGGGACACAGGGACACACCAGGCCAGGCTAGGTGGGTCCTCCGCCCCACTCTTGCCTCAGGTGCCGGCAGGATGCCAGTCATCACAGCTATTTCCCTGTGCTCCCTTCCTCCCCGACTTTGTGGACTGCAAGCCAGCCCTAGAATGCAGGATCCAGGTGGGCTCAGCTTTCACTGCCTCATGGCCCCAGGGCCCCAGGCACCATCTCTGCTCCAAGCATCCTCCAGAGAATTATTAGTCTCTCCTCCCAGACCCTGGTCCCAAAATGTCTGCTCACACCTCTTTTTCTGAAAAATAAAACTACCCATCATCTTTCTCCATGTCTCTAGGAGTCCCAGACCTCCACATAGGAGCAGGAGACAGGGTACTTTCAGTCATTCAAAGATTTATTCTCCCTAAGAAACAAGATATCATCAGACATGGTAACTCATGCCTGTAATCTCAGCACGTTGGGAGGCTGAGGCAGGAGGGTCGCTTGAACCCAGGAGGAGTTCAAGACCAGCCTGGGCAACATAGTGAGACCCTATAACTATAAAAAATTTAAAAATTAGCCAGGCTGGCAGCATGTGCCTGTAGTTGCAGCTACTCAGGAGGCAGAGGTGGGAGGGTCACTTGAGTCTGGGAGGTCAAGGCTGCAGTGAGCTTAGATTGCCACTGCCCTCCAGCCTGGGTGACAGGAGTGAGATCCTGTCTCAAAAAAAAAAAAAAAATAAAGCCGGGGGAAACAAGATATCTTTCCAAACCTTTCTTGCTAGAACAGGGAAAATACAGGTTTAATCTCCAATAGAGCACACTGCTACATTTACAGTGTACATTTATTTTCAGTTTTTTAATTCCCTCTATAGTGAATACAGAATAAAATTGATGAGTCCTCTCCATGCAGTCCTTGAAAATTATTGTAGTAAATCTCCCTATGATTCGTTTTTCTTCAGTTAGAACTTAGTTCATTTCCTTCACATGCCAGATAATTCAGATAAAATCCCACTAGAGCAAATACAATTAAGTGAATGTTCTACATAAAGCAATTGGCCTTTTATTAAAAACTTCATTGTTAAATGCCAATGTGAAAACAGTAAATTTTTTATTTCAGCAGCTTTATATTTACACTGACTGTGGATGCATGTCTCAGTTCAAATTGGTAGCAATTTACTAATTAATTAATTGCATTAAAGAGATTACAAGGTTAATAGCTGCTGTTTCTGATCATCGTTGCTCTTTCATGCAGGGTATTAAAAAGTAAAAACATACTAGTATTTACAGAATGTGTGTTTGCACCAAATAAATTCAATCTAATCCAAGAAGAGGGGTTCTTTCCAGTGCAGGGAATATCAAATTTGGTGCAAAACCCGAAAAACTAGATTTGACCTTTGATTCCCCAAATTACTCCATCTCCTTTTTCTCTCCACTAAAAATGTATTTGACAGACTTAGATTTCAAATGGGAAAAATGATACCCTAGTGGTAGCTATAAATGGGTAACAAGATCTGCCCAAGTTCCCTGAACGTGGATGTCACTCCGCAGTCTCACTTTCCTATCTGCAGTTGTCCTTTGCACCTGACCTTGGCATCTACATTTCTCTTTGGAAGCTGAGCTGTGTGCACTGTTGAGCCCATTCCATTCTTCTAAATATTAATACAAGCACAGAGTTGGACACACAAGCTTAGAGAAGCTGCATTGGAGGTGGAAGCTGCATTAGAATCAGCCATAGACCCCCTCAGACCCACTGAATCAGAATTGCTAGGAGCAAAACCCAGCAATGAGCATTTAAACAGGCTCAGGCTGAAGCGTGAGCACACGAGGGACACAAAAGGAGATGATGATGCTGTAGACAAAAGGTCTCCTGCAAATGTTCATGCAGGAGGTTATTGGATTATTAGCCACAGTGCAAGGCTACAATACTGTGAGTGACAGTGTGTGTGGCCTACCTAAAGTGCAGATTCTTCCCAAAGCCAGTTGTCCTAGATCAGGACATTAAAACATGGTGGGCGGGCTTGAGATAAGAGGTGGGGACTTCCTCTTCCTGGACATAGTTCTCCTAGACTGGACTCTAAGTATATAGAGGTTCTCAGGGTGCCCCTGGGCAATGAGATGGAAAAATTGTCTTTGATGAGGGCCACAAGCTGGGGGGCTGCCAAGAGAGGCCCCAGGGACAGAGCTGTTCCCATTGCAGCCACAGCTGGCTGCCCATACTCACTAGCTGTCTGTGGGGAGCCCCCTTTGCTGTTCCCCCAACAAGCCTGTAGAAACATCAGAACCACACACCCGCCTGGTCTCAGCTGTGCTCTACGGAAAGATATATGTCTTCCCTTGGCCAGAGCGGTAATCAGAGAACAGAGTCAGAGCTAGTGAGTGAGGACAGCAGTAAACAGTCCCCCAGGAGGATGACAGACTTCCAGAGAAAAGAGTTGGAACCAGGAGTTCTGCTGGTGAGAGTCAAGTAGTGGGGAGAGGGCTGCAGCACTGGGGGAAGACTGAGGAGGGCATTGAATGCTATGCTAGGAGTCCAGAAGGCCTGGGAGGCCTTTGAAGAGTTTTTAGCTAAAACAGCATTATGATAAGATTTGTGTACAAGAAAAATAACTGTAGCAGGCAGAATGGATTGCCTGGGGGAGGGCAGTGTAGAGGGGAGAAGGAAGCAGAGGGATGGGTTAGGAAGACACTGCAGTCATTGGGTTCAGATGATGAGTAAAAGGGAGTGCCTATATCATTTTCTCCATCTGTCACTTCCAGACACGCCATCAGGTCCTCATCCTTGTCCCTTCTGCCCAGGACACCCCTCCTAGGAGATACTGTCTGGACAGCCCCACCTAGGACTGGCCAGAACCCTATTAACTCCTATCTCCCTCTCCTCCCCTGGCACCAGCCAAACTACTTAGAACGATTATTTTGTTTAAAACCAACTCTGTTCAGCTGTGGTTATTTATACCTTTCTTTGGTCCCTGGGAAGGCAAGGGCCTTTGGGAAGAAAACAACCCCTCCAACTAATGCTACTGAAGACCCCTTTGCTGTTTCCCCAACAAGCCTACGGAAACGTCAGAACCACACACCAGCCTGGTCTCAGCTGTGCTCTAAGGAAAGATCTATGTCTTCCCTTGGTCAGAGCAATAGTCAGAGAACTGAGTTCAGAGCTAGTGAGTAAGGACATCAGGAAACAGTCCTGCAAAAGGACAGCAAACCTCCAGAGACAAGAGTTGGAACTGGGAGTTCCAGCTGCTGGCAGTTCCTTGTTGGAGTGAAGCTCACAGGCCCAGTCCACACAAATACTCCTTCGTGCTTCCTCACTGGTAGGCTTAGGGTTAGGGTGAGGGGTCAGGGTGAACGTGCTCCTTGCATTGTTTTGTTCTTCATTTTAACTATAATCATATCCCTTTTGCTGTGCTGCTTTTTGCAGTGCATCTGGCTCAGCTCTCACCACTTACTATGCGGCAGCCATGGGAAGACACCTCACCTCACATGCCTCCAAATCTATGTGGATCATTCCCCAAGGGCCCCAGCGCCTGCACTCTGAGAACTATGTCACCTTCGCACTGAGGTCAATCACTGCGCAAAGCCCAGATGCCAAGGCAGGTCAGTCTGAGGCTGGTGGATGACTTTGGCTCTGAGACTCCCCAGCAACCTTGCTTAACCTTGCTTTATTTGCAAAGCAGTCTAAGATGCTACCACCCAGCCTTCCCTCCCCACTCCCTCCTGCATTGGGGTGGGGTGGTCACTCTTGCATCATACCCTGATATCTCCCAGACCTTTTCCCAGCTCTCTCCCCATTTTCCCTCACATAGGAGTTTCCTCTAATAAAATCCTTGCGTGTCTAATCCTGTCTTGACCTCTGCTTCTCCAAGGACCCAGATAAACACAGCTGTCCAGAAAAGAGAGACAACAGTTGTGCATTTGGAACTGGGACCCTCTAGCCCCTTATTCTTTCATTTCTGAAACATTCGTGGAGAGCTTAAGGAACTCCCAGCACTGGGGTGGGGGGTGGGAGAGCAGCACTAAGGTGGCGCTTCCAGGAAGAGGCAGGTTGGGGATAGGAGCTCAAAGTCAGGTCAGAAATTACCAGTCTGCACAGCACCCTGGACACTACCAAGAACTCAGCATGGCTCCATCTCAGACTCTAACAGAAGGAAAGACAGAAAGAAAACCCTTCCTTACACTGCCCTCTCTGGGAAATTTTTCACACCCCTAATAGAATGACAGTTGTGAAGAACACCTAGCCAGCTTGATTGACAGGACCCAAGTACAGGTAAGGCAGAAGAGGAGCCTGAAGGATTAGAAACCATATAGGAAACACTTCCCAGCAAAAACCCAAATGTGAAATCAAGCGATTAAAATGGCTTCCTTGCAACAGGACTTCATGGTGGAAACACATAAAGTCGCTGCCAATCAGGTGCTCTTGGTGAAATTTTTTTAAAAATTCATTTAGACTTTTAATGAAAATGAATGCTGGGGCATGAGAAAATTTTGTCAACCCTCAATGTTGCCTAATCGTGGCTAACAAGGATTCTCATACTTCTACATGACTGAGGATTAAGCTGCTGACGGCGAGTTTATTAAATGAAGTCATTGTAATGAGGCAGCCAGCTAACTCTGCAGAGCTCTGCCCTGTGGTTCATGGTGGGTATCATTTAACCAGGAATCATGAGTTGATGGACCTCAGTAATCACGTTAATCTGCCTTTTCGTTGTGATCTGGAGGATGTGACAAAAAGGAGTTTCAACACGATCTGCAGACAAGTTGGATCAGAGGAGTTGACAGAAGTCTCTTTATCCCACCAAGAAAATCAAGGGACCTAAAAACTGTTAAGACTCCACACCTGTCACTAGGAGGTTAAACACCCCCAAAGAGCGTTCACAAAGACAGACCTGTGAGAGAGCTAACAGAGAATAATGCGGAACTCGGCCAGTCTCGGCAAGCAGACTTTGCGTTGCAGTGTAGTCGGCTTACCCAGAGGCTGGGAGCCAAAGGAGTGTTTAAAGACATCCATCTAGCTGGGGGATTGTTGCTAGCAGAGCCAGCTGCAGGCAAACTGTGAAATGGCAACTCACTCTCTGCAGCTCCCACCTTTCCCTTTGCTTGTCCTGAAATGCTCTTTCCCTCTCTGTCCTAAAGATCCTGTTCCAGACCTAAGGGAGAGAGAAAGAAAGAGAAACTGTTCAGTGTTCCATTTAGTTATTCTATTTCCTGCATTACCACAAGCCCACTACAGTGGGGTTGGCTGATACATTTCTAACGGTAATGTTTGAATTGCATCTGTCCCCTGTCCTGCACCATAAGCACCCTCTAATATCTCCAGGCTTTTAGTGCAGATCTGCTCTGCCTGGGCCTTGTCATTACTGTATTGGAAGAATGAGGACTGGTGGTTTCTAACCGAGAGTGAAGCAGGAAAGTAAGAAGTGAACGCAGTCCCAGGAGACAGCATGAAGGTGAGGAGAACAACAATGAAGACAAAGACAGGGACACAGGTCAACACAGGCACAGCAGAAGAACAATATCCTAGAGGAAGATGACCCTCAAAAGAAGGCAGACACTTGGGTAACATGTATACACCTAGCTTTGTTTCTGCTTTTTAAAAATTTATTGCCATAAAAGACATGGAATCAACCTAGGTGCCCATCAACATGGCCTGGATAAAGAAAATGTGATACACAGACACCATGGAATACTACACAGCCATAAAAAAGAACAAAATCCTGTCCTTTGCAGCAACATGGATGCAGCTTGAGGCCATTATCCAAAATGAATGAATGCAGGAACCAAAAACCAAATACCACAAGTTCTTACTTAAAAGTGGGAGCTAAAATGTTAGGTACACATGGATGTAAAGATGGGAACAATAGACACTGGGGACTCCAAAAAGGGGTAGGGAGGGATAGAGGGAGACAAGGGTTGAAAACTACTGGATACCATGTTCACTATTTGGGTGACAGAATCAACAGAAGCTCAAACCTCAGCATCACACAATATACCCATGTAAGAAACCTGCACATCTATCTCTTGAATATAAAATAATTTGTTTGTTTGTTTGTTTTTTGTTTTGTTTTTTTTTGAGACAGAGTCTTGCTCTCGCCCAGGCTGGAGCGCAGGGGCGCGATTTTGACTCACTGCAAGCTCCACCTTCCGTGTTCACACCATTCTCCTGCTTCAGCCTCCTGAGTAGCTGGGACTACAGGGGCCCGCCACCACGCCTGGCTAATTTTTTTTTTGTACTTTTAGTAGAGATGGGGTTTCACCGTGTTAGCCAGGATGGTCTCGATCTCCTGACTTCGTGATCTCCCTGCCTTGGCCTCCCAAAGTGCTGGGATTGCAGGCGTGAGCCACCGCACCCAGCCGAATATAAAATAATTTTTAAAAAGAAGTCAGATTTAAGTATAAAAAAATTAATGCCATAATGTACATAATTGAAATGAAGGCTAGTTTTTGATGATGTAGGCTTACCTGAAGGGTGGTACTGTCCTTACATTTTGGTTTATACATTCCAAAAATGTCTGACCTGCCCAAATATTGCCTATATAGTTTCTAAATACCATAATGTTTGCTAAAAATCCATAGCATAAGAATTAAGACAACCTGATGTGAGAGCAAAGTATTCAAAGAATCTTAACCTTAAAAAGGGAAAGCTTTAGAATCGGGGGAGTGAAAGGGGCTGAAGGCAAACATAGCCTCAAATCAGGGATCAAGGCTCAGAGAGGTTAAGAGTCTCATTCAAGGTCACACAGTGGAGATGAAGCTCCCGAGGCCACATCTTCATTTAACTAATGCTGGGTTCTTTCCACTATAGTCTGGCCTGAGAGTGTCCTTACTTGTCTTCTGAAGAAAAAAAAAATTAATATTTCACTTTTGAGGTTCTCAATCATTTGAGACTAGAACTTCTGTAGGACAGTAAAGCCTTGTTTAATGTTTTTTTAACCAAACTGTTTCCCCAGGAATCTGTTCTGGTCCTTTGCTTGTCGCTCCCCTTTTCCATGTTTGATTCAAGCCTCTGGATTTATTTAGTCATGGCTGGAGTAAAGAGAGAGGGGAGGAGACGGCACAAGAACATCTTTAATAACCATAAGATGGCTGGCCGCTAAATCCTTTTCAAGAATTGAAGCTTTTGCTGTCTCGCTGCTTTTCAGTCAAATTACAGGGAATAATGTCTTGGATGATTAGGTCTGTGATGAAACTGGTTATAGAAGCTATTTCAGAACCCACAGTGGTTCCCACTTAAATCTAAACACGAAGACCTGTCGCAGATACTCTATCTAAAACTATTTCAACGTGTTACGCTCTTCTGCACATGTCAATATTCTCTCCTTCGCAAAGGTAATCAATAACTAAGGAGAAAAAAAAAAGCAGATATTGGTGAAAAATCATATTTGGCAATCCTTGGCTATGCAAAATACTGCTTCAGTGCAGCAGCCTTCAGTTGTATTTGCTGGCTTTGTTATCTGTGTAAGCTGTCCTCTGAACTACTTTTGTTCTCTGTGTTTACTTTTGAAATTGAATTTTTTTCATTCTAAAGTGCACTGAGGATGCCACTGCAGACAATCCAAGCTCGTGCAGCATAGAGTTAAGATTTGATAACCATCTGGTTTAGTTTGATCATTCGAGGCCATCAAATCAGTTCTTTTAGTCGCAAATGACCATTTGTGGGTCTGAGGGCATCCCACATAGCTCTGAAAAATCAGTCATGTTAACTGGATAATAGGCAAACTCTCAAAGCCCTGTGTACGGTAAAGACCTCTCCTAGTTGTTGTTAACAGGCTTGAACTATTACCAATGAGTCACCACGGACTTTTGTCTTAATTCATACCTTACTCTATGAAGAGTTTTCCAAGGCAAACTTTACATGCTATGATGGGGATCACTACAACCAAACAGAATAACCAGGTCGGGTGGTATTTTCCTTTATTGAATATCAATGTGCTTTTTAATTTACCGTATGAAGAAAGCTACGGCAGGTACAGTATTTAGGAAATGCTAAGCAACTTGCTCCATAACGCTTGAAGCAACTGGTTTCTGCCCTCAACGTACGAGGGCTCTCCTTCCACACCCATGACCCCTGGGGAGAGAAACAAATTCAAAGGTAACCACATGCTACTTACTTTTGGCAAGTGGGATTACTCTCTACTGGAACCGTTAATAACAAACCCTTTCCAGGGTTTTATTTCCTGCCCTGAATTCACTGCAGATTGGGTATAATAAAGAGGATAGGAAGGGGCAAGTAAACTCCTTCAATACCGTGTCTGAGAGGCCGCTACACCGTGGAGAGCGAGCCAGTGTCTATGGTAACTAGCCCCCTCTCCAGCTGCGGGTGAATTGCTAGAAACAGAGACATCTTTAGAAGTACGAAATAAGCTAAGAAATGTAGATGTGCTTTGTAAATGATAAAGCAGATAAATGTTTGTCGCCCCTGTTACTTTGGTAAATGTAAATGCAAAAATTCTCAAATGCCCTTCGTGATGAACAAGACGTTCACTCACAGGAGACCTAAAATGAGACCCAGGAACTGCTAACGCTGTCCTCTACCTGCTTAGGTTTCAGTTCTTCCCATGAAAGCCTCAGTTTGCAGGGAGGTTTTTTTTCCCCCCTCTTTGGACGTCCCCAGCTGCCTGAATGTGCTCATTTATAGGGCACTCTGTGACTGAGGGGAGCCAAGGATAAAAGGATAAATGGTATTATCAAGGACACAGATGGAGAAGGAAAGTCCACCAACTTCTATGTGACCAGTAAGAGAGTAGTGGGAATATGCCAATAGCATGGTGGTAAATGGTTTTTGGTGGGTGTTTTGGGAGGCGGGGGCGGAGTTTAATGGATTTTTTTTAACATTTTATAAATACGCTAAAGATTCATGCAGTGCTGCCAGCAGTGGACGTCAGCCTGGGCCACATGGCTGCATACTCCTTTGCAACTGGCCCTGTGATGGCAGAACCTTTCATCGCACCTTTATTGTTTACTACAACCCTGGCGTTATCTTCAAAAAAAGAAACAAGCCATCTTTTCTCTGGGATGACTTCTGTTGTCACATGACCGCTGCTGGATGCACCTTCCTTCTGAGCTTTGGCTTGCCTGACTGACCATGGCCGTCACCATGTTACCCACACCAGCAGAAAGTTCCGCTGTCCCTTGGTCTCGTTCACAGAGATGACATACAGATTTTTCACTTCTGTGTGGTCTGCACACTTGATCACATTTCCTACAAGAAGACCCAGGGAAATCCAGAACTTCACATAGGAGGACCTACCACATCCTCACACTTCAACATCTTCAGAAAGAGCATTGGTAAATATTTAACAATTGCTCTCTGGGAAAAAATGAATGCATACATAGACATACAGCATGTAGATGTTTGATATAAATCTTACCAATATAAAGGATCTATAGCACCCAATTTACAGATAATAACAAATTATACTCTTTATTATAAACTCCATAGAGCCAATAGATTCTCACACAAGGCTTTGTTAATTTTTGCAAAATTCTTGTTTCTGTACTCAGTCGATGGTTGGAATAGATAAATGAGTGTGGTTACAACACGAATATTGGTTGATATTTTCCTTTACATTAATAAGAAAAAAGAAAGTGAGATAATAAAGATGTATATCAGTATTTTCACTTGCTCTTCAATGACATGAATGATTGCTTGCTGAATCAGATGATAATTTCAAATACCAGGAGAATTTCCAAAGCTTTTTTTACTATTCACAATGTAACAGTTATGGACATGACACAATTTTACGTTTAATATGCATTATTCACATCTTCTCCATCACTTTCTTAAGTCTAGGTAATCAATGAAACAATAAGTCAAGCCCTGAATTGTACCATTTGCAGATTTCCAACGTGTAAATGTTCCTGCCAAGGTTGATTCCAAGCTACCATTTTGATGTCATGGACCGCAGAATTGGGAAGAAATGTGCAATAGCACACCGTGATATACTGTTTCCACCATACTGATAAAATGGGTAGAAATAACCTCACGATCATAGAGAATAGTAAAAAGGTAGTAGAATAAATAGGAAGTAATGAGTTTTGAGAATTTATTGCCTTTTTCATGTAATTTACTTTATTGTAAGTTTACACAATTTAATTTTTAAGAATGGCTGTGTTTAACAATTGGCTTGCAAATTTCCTGAAAATTTGACAATCAGCTCTCATGAGCTGGTATGAGCCACTCCAGGACACCACAGGAAAATGCCCAAAACATACCTGTGTGGGCTGGGAATTTTTGAGAGGCTGAGCATTTGAGGCATTCATATACCTGGATTTTAGATTTTAGGGAAGTTGCCTAATTATGAGCCTAAGTTCTTGAAGTGGTGATTAGGATGTGGAGAAGCCCATCTGAGCTCCTGGCCAAGCTCCTGGCCAAGCTTTGAAGGCTCCTCCTAGATGTCATTGTTAATCTTCATGTATGATCTTTCTAGTCCAACTAATTATACCTATTTTGTTTTGTTCTGAATATCACCCATTTGACAAGTAGGTTTACCAAACCTAGCCTTCTCCAAAGCACATCCTGTGCCTGAAGTCTGATAAGCTTAGCTCCACCATGAACCAACCGTCAGCTGATAAATCACAGGAAGATGACTGGCCAGGGGAAGGCTGAAGGATACCTGAATAATTTCATGATAATCATCTGGAAGATACCTGATCTAGGAAGAGGAGGCAAGAAAAGAAAGATTGCTGGACCATGTTTGAATGCAATAGTATGCCTGGTAAGAAGAGGGAGGAGACAGTGAGCAGTCACATGGGTTGGTACCCAGACCCTTAATTTAGGGTTTGGTGAAATCTTGCTACCACTCCTTTGCCCCTATTGCTTAGGGGAAATTCAAACATCAAAATCACCTAAAGTTAGAGGTATCTTATTTGGTGCACTTGAAGGTTGACATGGTTCTCCTGTAAGGTCCAATCACCCTTGGGTCAGAAAAGCGTTGAAGTAGAGGGCTAGTTGCACACACAACTTGGGGAAATCCTCCTGATATTTCCTACAACTTCAAAGAATGATGGACATCTGAACACCCAACAAGAGGGAAAGAAGAATCATGATGAAAAGTCTGCTAAGAGTAGAGCCAGAGAGATCAGGGTTAAAATCTCTGCTTCCCCACTTACTAGCTGTGTGACCTTCAGTGAGCTTCCTTAATGGTAACATGGGAATAATCATTTTACTTGCATTTTAGAGTCATCTGCAGATTACATTTAAAGCCTCTAGCAAATAGTAAATATATAATATATTAGCTTTTAAAAATATATTAGCTTTTAAAAAATATATAATATATTAGCTTTTAAAAAAACCTATAGTTGTTTTTAAAAGCAGAAAAATACAAATTTATTTTCATTTCTGTAGTATATCAGGAAAAATGGCCACAATATTTTGCAGCTTCTCTCATCAAGTGGTAAAATCCATTTATCCAATCCTCAAATATGGGCTTGGCATGTAACTGGTTTTGGCCAGCGGAATATTAGCAAATGTGACACAAGCAAAGACTTGGTAAGTACTTGCACGAGTTATTGAGAATTACTTCCCTTCTTGCTGATGGGAATGCTTTTGCTGTCATGTGACCAGCCCGTTGGATAATGGGAAGCAGGTGGTCATCATCCCAGTTGTCACCACATCAGCTGCCACACATGTGAGTGAGGTCATCCTAAACTATCCAGTACCAGCTTAGCTGACCAGAACAGAAGAACCACCTAGTTGACTCCAAGAATCATGAACAAATAAAATGGTTCTTGTTATAAGCCACTAAATTTGACGGTTGTTTGTTTTGCAGCAACAGCTAACTGATACAGTTCTGACTGCAGCTATATAAAGATACTTATGCATTGAAACAAGATTTAAGGGATACTGAGCTAAAAGCCTCTTGCCCTCAACTGCTCGCAATCATTTAAGTGAGAGAGACAAGACATAGAAAGAGATAATACAGTTCAGCACAGTAGTTGCCAATGGGTTCAGGATGGTATTAATTTTTAAATGTTCTCTTAATATTATGATCAGTTTGTTCTTACAGTTTTTAAACTGAATTAAAAGAAGTGACCTAAGACTGTTAAGCTAGCATCTGCCCGGAGTGGAAGTTACAGGAGACAGAAAGAAGATGTGAAGTTTTCCCATGTGTACCCTCCTGACTCTAAAGGAGAGAGCCAGCTCAGCCAAATCATTTTCATTACCTTGAACAACCCCATATCAAAGTCAGGATGTGTGGATTTACCCAAAGTTATCTACCTTATCATTTCAATTAAACATATGCTTGAGGAATCTAATGAAGAAGGCTTGAGTGATGGCCGTAGAATCAATAAAGTCTTTCTGGACTTATCGATTTAGCATTCTCCATGCAGTAGAATTGATTTATGTCCTCAGATTTATTTTGATAACTCAATGATAACTCCACTATTCCTAAATTAATGTCATCTTTTCCTCAGGCTAAACTTTTTTCTAGACAAGAAAAAAATCTTATATCAAGCCAAACTGATTTTGCTAAGTAATTCCATGGCTAACAGGATGCCATAAATCAAAGAGAACCATGTACTACTATAATTGTAAATCATACTTGTCATGGAAAAGTACAACGGCATTTATTTGTCAGTATTGTGATTGTATCATGCAGGGCCTCTTTCCTGTCGAAATTCACATCTTCCAATACAAACTCTATGATTTAATTGCAATTTAATAAATTCAATAGATTGCTTAAAAACTACATTAATTTCCATCTCGTACAGCTTAAATTCCCAGAACATGCGAGATGGATAGGTCCTAATTTCTAATTAGCACAATCTTATTGAATGAGATAAGCCATCATCTTTGCATGAGACATACTCATCTTGGGCCTACACAAGCAAGACAGTGCCATGTAAATGGGTATATTTGCAAATGCTTTTTGGGAAAAGTATTTTCCAACCATATCTACAAAGCAAAAGGAAAAATGGAGAAATTTTTCAATTAAAAAATATCAGAATGACATAGTCCAATTAATTACCAAGTCTGTGAGTCCACCTCCTACACAACTCTGAAATCTACCCAATTTTCTCTATTGGCCCAGCCACCATCAGGACCAAGAGAGCATCACTGCTTGCTGGATGCTGCAATAGACTCCTTGCTTCTCTTGCTGTCACCACTGCCGCTTTTTCCAATTCATTTTCTACATTGCAGCAAGAGGGCTTGCTTTCAAAAATGCAAATCTTATTATAACATTACTGCCCACTCCTTCCCCTAGCTCTCAGAATAAAGAAAAATAAGCTATCAAAGCCGTCTGCAAGACCCTGCCTGCCTCTCCTAACTCATCTGTCCAGGCCCCTGCACTCTCTGTTCCAGCCAGGCTGGGTTTCTCTCAACACCTCTGACACGCCCCCAGAGTCCCACACACATGCTAGTCTCCCGACCTACAGCACACCTGCACTCTCTCTTTGCCAAGCTAATCCCCACCATCTGATAGCTCTGGGCTCAAACACCACTTGATATGATTTGGCTGTCTCCTCATTCAAATCTCAAATTGTAGCTCCCATAATTCCCATGTGTCATGAAAGGGACCCGGTTGGAGGTATTTGAATCTTGGGGGCAGGTCTTTCTTGTGTTGTTCTCATGATAGTGAATAAGTCTCATGAGATCTGATAGTTTTATAAAGGGGAGTTCCCCCGCACATACTCTCTCTCTTGCCTGCTGCCATGTAAGATGTGACTTTGCTCCTCATTTGCCTTCCACCACGATTGTGAGGGCTCTCCAGTCACGTGGAACTGTGAGTTCATTAAACCTATTTTTCTTTATTAATTAGCCAGTCTCACCAGGTGTGAGTCTCACAGGCTCACGCCTGTAATCCCAGCACTTTGGGAGGCCAAGGAGGGCAGATCACCTGAGGGCGGGAGTTCGAGACCAGCCTGACCAACCTGGAGAAACCCTGTGTCTACTAAAAACACAAAATTAGCCAGGCGTGGTGGCACATGCCTGTAATCCCAGCTACTCAGGAGGCTGAGGCAGGAGAATCGCTTGAACCCAGGAGGCGGAGGTTGCCATGAACTGAGATCACGCAATTGTACTCCAGTACTCCAGCCTGGGCAACAAGAGCAAAACTCCATCTCAAAAAAAAAAAAAAAAAAAAAATTTAGCCAGTCTCGGGTTTGTCTTTATTAGCAATGTGAGAACAGACTAATATACCACTTCTCCCAAAAAGGGTTCCCTGAGCCCCGAGTGGGTTAGACCCTTCCACAACCTGTACTTCTCCTTTACAGTCTTTTGTGCTTCTCTGCTTAGTTTCTGTCTTCCCTGTTAGACTGTAGCGTCCTGAGGATAAGGACAATGTCTGCTTACTCCCCACTCCACTGTCATACTGATGCTTAGCCCATGTTTGATTACTTCTTGACTGAGATGGGGCAGGCAAGTGGGGACAGGGACCAAAAGAGCAGGAGCATTCACTGGGACAGGGCTGATGTAAATCCAAGTACACACCAAAGGGCCCATGGGGGAAGGCGGGCCAGCAGTGTGCAAACGGCAGGTGCTGCTGTGACCGAATGTTGACCCACCTTCTTAATTAATGGACCTTTTCATTTTCAAAGAACTTCAAACCAACAGAAAAGCTGCAAAAATAATGTAACCAAACCACCATATATCCTTCACCCAGATTCACACGTTCAAATTTTACCAACTTCATTTGTGTATTTAAACCTCTTAAACAGTTATCAATTGGAGACAGCTAAAAAACTTAGTCTGGCCAACTAGGCGAAACCTTGTCTCTGCAGTTTTCCAGAGGTGGCAAATTATTAAAACCCAGTAAAACCCCAAAACCAGGAAAGTTTCAGGTAAAGTAAAATTCCTAGATTTTCTCTGAGCAAATGCAAACCACCTCTAAGCACAATTCCAGGATCAATCTGGCCTCTAAAAATCCTCCAGAGGCAACCCCCTTGGGCTTATAAAACTTTAAATCAGATCAAATCCATCTTTAATGCATTGCTAGGTAGGTCAATAGCCAAGCACAAGCTCATTCCCAAATATAGGTGCCACCTCTCCCGACTGGACCAAAGTGAGATACAGAAACAGAGTTAATAAGGGCAGGGACAGGGGCTGGTCACAGAACAAGCACAGCCAGGGGACATTCAGTAAATTAAATGGCCCATGGGAGGCAGTTCATACTCGAAAGAGCAATTTAAACTATTTATGATCGTTGATGGGCCCTGAATTAGTTATAACTTCCTAAAGAAAAAAATCTTGAAATTATCACAAAGCCAGCACTGAATATGGCCACACAATGCTCACTGGAGGTCAGGAAGGAGAATGAGCTATTAGTCTGTATTAAGGAGCGAACACCACGGTAATGGCGAACTAGTGTGTAATACAAATGCGGGCGGCCCGACCTTGACTGCCGTTCAGTGCTGGGCACTCCATCTCAAAAGGAAATAGACGAGGCCACAGGAGGGCCACAGGGTGATTAGCGCATCGGTGAGGGCTCAGAACCTCTCAATGAGGAAAGGTTTAATTATACAGGCAGCTAATTAGGAAGAAGAAAGGAGAAAATGGACAGAGATGTGTACATGAAAAGATGAGGATTCGTGGGTGACTAAATGAGGCCCCAAAGGTTCTAAATGAGACTTTCACAAAACACATCCATGAGGTTGCTTTTGAAAGAAAATTTTCAGTGGATCAACAAATTCTTTGGAGGAAATAAAGGGCTGGGCTCCACAGAGCAGTTCTAAATATCTAAATAAATATGTGCCTGTTTGGAATTGACCAGACACTTTAACCAGTTATGAACTGTGTCTTATCCAGGAAACTGGATAGAATAGAGTCGTGAATTCGGTTGTTTGTGATTGTTGGAAAAGACTGCCATAGCTACAAAGAAATGACGGGATACTCAGACGAGGGTCAGCAAACTACGGCCCTCAGGCCACTTCCAGCCTGTTGTCTGTTTTTATACTGTCAGCAAGTTAAGAATGATTTTTCATTTTAAAGTGGTTGAAAAAACTCAAAAGGAGAGTACTATTTCATGACACATTAAAATTATATTCATGTTCATGAAAATTTTTTGGAACACAGTCATACCGTTTTGCTTTCACACCATGACAGCAGAACTGAGGAGCTGCGACAGAGACTATATTGAGCCACAAGTCTAAAATATTTACTTTCTAGGCAGGGCACGGTGAGTCACGCCTCTAATCCCAGCACTTTGGGAGGCTGAGGTGGGCGGATCACCTGAGGTCAGGAGTTCGAGACCAGCCTGGCCAACATGGAGAAACCCCGTCTCTATTAAAAATACAAAGATTGGCCAGGAGTGCTGGTGCACGCCTGTAGTCCCAACTACTTGGGAGGTTGAGGCAGAAGGATTGCTTGGGAGGTGGAGGTTACAGTGAGCCGAGATTGCACCACTGCACTCAAGCCTGGGCAACAAAACCAGACTCTGTCTCTAAATAAATTGAGTGATTAATTTAATCAAATATTTACTTTCTGGTCCTTTTCAGAGAAAAAATCTGCCCACCTCCACTCTAAGGTGTTATGTGTTAAATATTCCCACGGTGGCCAGGGCCCCACGCAATCAGCAAGTGCTACCGTTCCCATGCCTGGTATCAGGGGACCGTGTAAACCTATGGCTAGGGTCCCCCGCCTGGGCCCCAGGGTGGAGATGCTCAAAGGAATGCCAGTAAAGCAACCGGAGGAAGCTGCTGCACCAGCAAAGAGGGCCACATACCACAGCAGATCCCAGTCGGGGTCGTCCAGAGGCCTGCTGGCCTCCTAGAGAGGCTCCCTAGCAACCTGGAGCCAGCCTGCTCGGAACCTTTGACTCCACAGAAGCATTTGGTGAGTGCTCAAGGGCTTTTTGTGCACCAGAGCCAGTAAAATGCCATGTTTGCCAGCCTGTGAAATGCCCAGGGATATCAGATACGTCTCAATTTTTCAGAAAGTTTTTTGGAAAAAATAAAAACTAAGCTATAAGGGAAATATTTTATTTTATTCCTATAAATATAGTACACTGCATTGTGACTCGGCTAAAAATATATATGTGGGGTTTAAAAAAAAAAAAAAAGTCTATTATCCCTAAAAACAAGAATAAAATCATTAAGCTAAAAAGAAATATCTTGGTATTTATGAATATGAGTTGCAGTGAAAAAACACTTAAATTCATAACTTAGTGGAATTATTCAAATTCTATATTCATCTGTGTGGTCTCTAGTTTTCATTTTTGTTTTGTTTTTTGGTAAGAGGATGAAAAGCGCTCGCCTTTGCAGAAATGTATGTTGCCATCCTCTGCCACTAGGGGGCAGCATGCCCCATTATTTTACCTCTGTCTCAGCCTTCCAGCTGTCCCTGATAGCAACGTGTTTAAGACTGACAAGAAAACTCGTGTATATAATAAGCAATTAGACATTGTATAATGCCATATATTTGATGGATATGTTATGTGTATAGTATTATACAATATGCAATATATCTCATGTTGTAACATATACATTATTCATATATAAAGTATAAAATTTTATTTTGCATATATAATACATCATTTGGGAAAAGTGGGGAATGTATCCTATACACCAGTAAACACAGCAAGCCTCACTGGAGCACAAAAAAATCCAGTCAGAGTTCACCTGCTTCTATTAAAAGAATGAGGGCAGCTGTATTTGATGTTAAAGAAGGGATTAGGCCTATCAAGGTCTTCCCAGCAGAAAGTTCCAGAAGGTATGGATCACCTAGAAGGCTGCATGGTCACTGACCAGCTTGTGGAAGGAGAGGGAGGACGGGAGTCATGGGATGTACAGACTCAGTAGCCAAGGAATCTCAGAGATGCCCAATCTAACTCAGAAGCCAAGAGGCCAAGGGACAACAAAACCAAGAGGCCAGAGCACCACAAGGACACAGGGAGCCCTGGAGCCTGAGGGAGAGTCCAGAGCTGCAGGCAAAGCCGGGTCAAGAGTCCAGGCTTAGAAACAGCCTCAAACCAGCACTCCAAATAGCTCAGCGAGTCACATAGTCAGAATCTCAAAAATGTGACTTTAAGTTCATTTCCAAAATAAGACAAGGAGTGGCAGAAGGGAGATTCAAATTCCAACCTGTTCAGACATTCTGAAACGTAAAACCCTGAATGTTTGGGGGCAATTAATCCAGAAAACATCTCAGTCCGCTTCTAACATCTGCCTCTGGAGCAAGGATGGAAAGCACTGGAAATGAAGGGCTTTCCTGGATCTGGGAATCTGGGTGCGCAGGCCAGTTCCCAACATTCATGTGAACATCCCTTTTCTGCAGTCAGGACTAAAGCTGCCTTCTGCATGATCCACGTACATGAGATCCGCACACATGAAATGTCTTTGTGCTGCTTCTCAGCATACATCATACTTTTCCCATGAAACATTTCATTTAAGACCAAAAAAAAAAGACCTATGAGATAGGTATTAATATCATACCCACTGTACAGATGAAGAAACAGACACAGAGAGCTTAAGCAACTTGCCCGAGCTCACAATAGTGAGTGACGGTGCCGGGACTTAAAACAGAAAACTCTTTGTATTAGTCCTTTTCATACTGCTATAAAGAACTTCCAGAGAATGAGTAATTTACAAAGGAAAGAGGTTTAATTGACTCACCGCGCAGCATGGCTGGGGAGGCCTCTGGAAATTTACAATCATCGCAGAAGGCGAAGGGGAAGCAAGACACCTTCTTCACAAGGTGGCAAGAAGGAGAAGTGCCAAATGAAGGAGGAAGAGCCCCTGACGAAACCACCAGATCTCGTGAGAACTCACTCACTGTCACGAGAACAGCATGGGGAAAACCACTCCATGGTTCAATTACCTCCACCTGGTCTCTCTCTTGACGTGTGAGGGTGACGGGGATTACAATTCAAGATGAGATTTGGGTGGGGACACAAAGCCTAACTGTATCACTCTTCTTGCTTCAAAATTGCCTGTTCTTTCTGCTACATTTGCTGCCTCCAAAAAAAAGTATTTCTCTGAGCCAGGAAGTGTATAAAAAGGCAAGCTTCAATGAGCACAATAGATTGGTACACATCAGAGGCACTCGAACCAGAGCGACTCCATCTTGAACAGTGGCTGGGTGAAATGAGGCTGAGACCTGCTGGGCTGCATTCCCGAGAGGTTAGGTATTCTTAGTCACAGGACGAGATAGGAGGTTGGGCCCGATATGGTGGCTCATGCCTGTAATCCCAGCACTTGGGGAGGCCAAGGTGGGCGGATCACGAGGTCAGGTGATCAAGACCATTCTGGCTAACACGGTGAAACCCCGTCTCTACTAAAAGTACCAAAAATTAGCCAGGCATTGTGGCGGGTGCCTGTAGTCCCAGCTACTAGGGAGGCTGAAGCAGGAGAATGGCGTGAATCCAGGAGACAGAGCTTGCAGTGAGCCAAGATCGCACCACTACACTCCAGTCTGGACAACAGTGCAAGACTCCATCTCAAAAAAAAAAAAAAAAGAGGAGGTTGGCAGGACCATTATCACAAGACACAGGTCACAAAAACCCTACTGATAAAACAGGATGCAGTAAAGAAGCCAGACAAAACTTGCCAAAATCAAGATGGTGACAAAAGTGGCCTCTGGTCATCATCACTGCTCATTGTACACCAATTATAATGCATTAGCATGCTAAAAGACACTCCCACAAGCAGCATGACAGTTTATAAATGCCATGGCAAACTCTGGAAGTTACCCTATATGATCTAAAAGGAAAGGAATCCTTAGTGCTAGGAAATCCCTCCCCCACCCACCAACCCCCTGCCTTTCCCAGAAAATTCAGGAATAATCAGCCCCTTGTTTAGCATATGATCAAGAAGTAACCACAAAAATAGCCAGCCAGCAGCCCTCAGGTCTGCTTTGTCTATGGAGTAGCCATTCTTTTATTCTTTTACTTTCTTGTAAACTTGCTTTCACTTTACTCTGTGCATTCACCTCAAATTCTTTCTTGTGTGAGATCCAAGATCCTTCTCTTGGGGTCTGGATTGGGACCCCTTTCTGGTAACATATACATTAAAAAGAAAAAAAACAAACAGGCAAACATAATAGAATTTTTCCAAAGGCTAATGGGTAGCCAGAGACCATGAGAGAAAAAGAACAGGAATTAGGGAAGAAAGAAGGAAAGGATTCGAATCACAAGACAGGAAGATGGGGACTAACCTCAGAAGTATATTTTCAAAGCAAGCGTAAGACGTGCCAGCTGGCCAGCGCAGTGGCTCACGCCTGTAATCCCAGCACTTTGGGAGGCCAAGGCAGGTGGATCACAAGGTCAGGAGTTCGAGACCAGCTTGGCCAATATGGTGAAACCCCATCTCTGCTAAAAATACAAAAATTAGCCGGGCGTGGTGGTGCTCGCCTATAGCCCCAGCTACTCAGGAGGCTGAGGCAGAAGAATCACTTGAACCCAGGAGGCAGAGGTTGCAGTGAGCCCGGACAACAGAATAAGACTCCATCTCAAAAAAAAAAAAAAAAAAAAAAAAACCAAAAAAAAAAGTGCCTGCTGCATTTGGTGGCTTAAAGTGCTTAAAGTTCCGAGGGAGTCTTTGGCGGAATAGTGGAATCAGGAAAGGTGCCTGGTATGTAAAAGGAGCTGAATCAACAGCAGTAGAAGGAATGCATGAAAGAGGCAGATTTCTGCCCGGTCTAATAGCAAAGGACAGCAGTGGAAGCAGGGGCACTCCAGGGACTGAGCAGAAACAAAGCCTCTAACAGCAACTGCACAAAGCCGCATTCTTTGCCTAATTACTTAAGCCTGAGTGTGTTCACCTGCAAGTTTCCTGCTGGTCAGAGGAAGCAGTTTTGTTTCTGTTGTTGATGTCTTGGTTGAGAGAGGGGCTCCCGGTGATTCTAAAAGATAGACAGGGCAGGACAACAGGGAGCAGGGAATGTGGCACACCGGATGCCACGATTCCACACACCACAAGTGGTTCTATTTCAGCCCAGAAATGATGAGACCAGCCTGGGATTTGCTACTTTTCCCATTCCTCCTGCTATGTTCTTTGCTTTAATGAGAGAGAAAAAGGGAGAGAAGGAGAGAGAGATATAAAGAGAGAGAGAGAGTGAATATATATCTCTAACAGTAAGAAAATAGCCATGTATCCATCCAACAGGAAGGCAGGTAAAGAAAGGGGGAAGGCCGGGCATGGTGGCTCACACTTGTAATCCCACCACTTTGGGAGACTGAGGCAGGCAGATTGCCTGAGGTCAGGAGTTTGAGACCAGTCTGGCCAACGTGGCAAAAGTCTGTCTCTACTAAAAATACAAAAAAAAAAAAAAAATCAGCTGTGCATGGTGGCGCGCAGCCTGTAATCCCAGAAGCATCTGGAGGCTGAGGCAGGAGAATTGTTTGAACCAGGGAGGTAGAGTTGCAGTGACAGATCACACTACTACCGCACTCCCCAGCCCAAGGTTACAGTGAGACTCACTTTTGGAAAGAGAAAGAAAAGAAAGAAAGAGAGAGAGAGAGAGGAAGGAAGGAAGGAAGTCAGGAAGTAAAGGAAGGAAGGAAGGAAGGAAGGAAGGAAGGAAGGAAGGAAGGAAGGGAAGGAACATGTGGGAATTATGGGAGCTACAAGATAAGACTTGCGTGGGGACACAGAGTCAAAACAAAACAAAGGACCATTTTTACCTTTTAAAATTGTTGTTGTAACTTGCATGTAAAATTTTGTTCTTTTTATTAAACTTATTCAAGGTGAGCCTCCTTAGACTCTTAGTGTGGTAGGATTGGGGTGACTGCTACACTAATACCAGTTACGGATCCAAGTTTCATTTCAGCTCAAAATGTGAAAGTCAAGTAGCATCAGCCTGCCAAGCATGACATAATACTGCCAGGATAAATCTTTTCACAGAAACTACTTGACTTTATTCAGTATTTAGTAGTGAAAGATATTCATGCTTTAATGGTAATACATTTCTGGTTTAATATAAATTAAGGATGTTTTTCAGTTGTGCACAAATGCTGGTGGCTTAGTTTTGACAATTGTTTACGTATGTCATGTTAAGCTTAGGTTTAAAAAAGTAAAGCCAGTAAACTAGGTCTTTGTTATTTGCTTTAAAAAAAAAAAAAAGAAAAGAAATGTGAATGTGTTTGGTGCATTAAAAACAAACAAACAAAGAAACAGTCCAGACTTCTCGTTCCACACACGTTTCTAAGCTGCAAGGACGTGGGTCTGACACCACTACTGGTCATCTTATCTGCC
Source organism: Papio anubis (assembly GCF_008728515.1). NCBI lineage: Eukaryota > Metazoa > Chordata > Mammalia > Primates > Cercopithecidae > Papio > Papio anubis. The sequence goes on along the minus strand of NC_044985.1, from coordinate 103,502,024 downwards.
GCTCAAAGGCAGCACTTCAAGGACAAAGGCAGAAAGAAGAGCTGGAAAGGCAACAAACTCCCAAAGATAAAATGTATGTTCTTGGATACAAACATGTCTGAAGTGAGTCCATTCTTGGGCTTCCCAATCACACGAGTATTTGTTGTTCTGTCAGGCTTGGATTTCGTTTCTACAACATGCTCACCTCTTTTCCCCAGTGGTTCTTGCTTCCCACATCAGCCTCTGCCAACGCCATGGCTTACTCTCCTCCCATCTCTACATATTTAACCCTGAAATCTTTAAAGTCTCCACTCCAATGCCACGACCTCCCACATGAAGTCGTTCCTTACCTCTCCTGTGCCAACTCACGTGTCCCACCTGGACAGCCCCCTGACACTTTATCTGTACTTTTCTCTGTCTGTATCAGGATGACATTAAGTCTCAGGGCACAGAAAACTACAGCAGCTTAGATAAATAGGGATTTGTTTTTCTCACATAAGAGGTTGTCTCATGGAAGGCAGCTGCCAGCTTTGCTTTGGGGGCCTGACAATGTCAGGGACAGCATCTCCACAGTGGCCTTTATCTGGTACAGTCCCCAGATGGACTTGGAAGACCCAGTTCCTATCCCCTTCCTTCCTGCATGTAGTTCTCAGAATAACTTTAGAATGTGCTGGAATGCAACATCCTGAGATAGGACTGCCTGAAAGAGCTCGGCTCTTTTCCTGTTCCTCCTTGGGTATGTAAGATCTTGAGTTAGAGGGAACTGTTCAGGACAGCCCACACTTTGTTCCTCTCTTCCCTGGAAGCAGGATGTCCTTCCAAGCTTGGCTCAGTGAGTCATGGAACCCCTGAGGCTTTTAACTGGAAATGAGCTATCTTTTAGGGGCCCTCAGCTGCCATGAAAGTGGGGCACAAGCAGTGGAAACTCCATCCACACTGGGCAGCTTTCTCGAACACATTCACACTCCTTAGGGGACTGACTCACAATAGATCCCAGTCTCCTTTGTCCCTTGCTGACTGTCAGTGAGTAATAAATCCATTTCCTGTAACTAGCTGTATGTGAATATGTTCTATCTCACAGGACTCAGGCAATTGGTAAAACTACAGCCTGCAATGCAATGGGCAGAAGTGTTCAGACTTCTAGTCATGGTGGTTGGCATAGTGATGGTCTTTGCTGTCCTCCAAGCACTGGGGGTCCTCTCTTGTGATTGGTTATTGGTGAACCCGTTTCTCAGCCTCATGGCTGCAAGACAGCTGCCACATATCCAGGCATCATATTTGCTTTCCAGGTAAGAATAAAGGAGAAGTAGGAGGACCAGTTGCTTACTCCTCTTTTATCCAGAGAACAAAGGTTTTCCTGGAACCCACTAGCAGACTTCCGCTTAGAATTCATGACCCCAAACCACATCATCACTGACTAGTTACAACGGAGGGTGGGAAATGAGGATTTAAGTCCCCTAGAGTAAACAAAGAAAACAAGAAGGAGATTGGGAATGGCTATTAAGTCAGCCTAAGAATAGTCACTGCCCTGCTTGCTCAAGACCCTGGTCACAGTTGTATCTTTCATTACAGTTTTTTGCATGCTAAAATCTAAGCTCCCTCTGGGAAGGGGCCGAGTTCTCAATCACTACACCCTTCAAAGAGCCTAGCACATGAGACTTTGATGAATCTATGCCTGGTGACTGTGGCACTGCTACTTGCTCAGGTTCGTGGGGCCTCCTGGCAGGCTGAGCAGATTGTGGCTGCAGTGGGGTAATTAAATGTGCATCCTTCTTTGATCTCTAAGCTCTCCTGTTTGAAATTCATCTGAATGGAATGGAAAGATACTGGGGACGTGGACTCCCCTGCCTTGTCTAATCATCCAGAAAGGGTTAAACCATTTCTATTTCGGGTCTCTTGTGATCAAGAAAGTTCTGCTGGCAGGAGTGCCTATTTGGTGCCTTAAAGGCAAGCAATTGTGGGAATTAAGAATTAGCTCTCACCCTGACTATTCTCTAGACATAGTTAGAATAAAAGCAGCAGTGACATTGCCAATGACCCAGATGTTGGAGAACCTTGTATTAAGCCACAGAGGCCCTTGCCTCCAAATCCTATAATATTGCATTAACACAGGCTCAACCTGCAGAATTGGATTTACATCCAGCCCTCGAATGCTCACCCTACTCCAGCCCCTTCCCCACACCTAATCTCATTTTGTCCTCAGAGTGCTGAAAATAATGGTAATGTAGTTGCCGTGGAAAGTGACTGTGTGAGCATATTTTACATTAGAAAGGCTCTTAATAAAGTAAAAGTGCTTTAAATGCAGGAGTCTCTCCCTTTACATCCCTTCTGCCTGGATAATAAATGATTTGTTACAGTTTCAAACTTCCGTGGCCTGCTGGGTCCAGGGGCTGGAGACAACCAAGCAGCCCTGTCCTGGGCACAAGGTACTCATGTGTGCTGGGATGTTGGGTCCAGACCTACATGAAACACAGGACAGGGAACGAGTCAAGACAGAGACAGCTTTATGGCCAGAGGCTCTCCTCCACTTTTACTCATACATGTCAACAAAGTAATAATAATAATAGCAGTTACCATTTGTTGAGTACTTAGGTGAAGAGCATTGCACACATTGTCTCATTCAATTTCTTCAACCTACCTAGAGGCTGGGCGCTAACATTGTCCCCATTTTACAGATGAGGAAATTGAGGCCTGAAGAGGTCAAGTCACTTCCAGGATCACACAGATAGTGGGTGGGAGAGCTGGGACTCATGCCCATGAAAAGCCCCATGCTGCCTACTCTACCTCCATGTTGGAGTAGGGCAGTGGTTCTCAGCCAGGGGTGGTGGGATACAACCACCTGGCAAGTTTTAGGGACCCCACTCAGACCAATTAAATCTTAACCTCTGGATACGGGGCCAGGGCATGCCGAGGCTTTAAGCTCTCGGCTGCATGCTGCTGCTGTGGTCTGAATCCTTGTGTCCCTCAAAATTCCTATGTTGAAACCTAATCCCCAGTGTGATGGTTTTACAAGGTGGGACCTTTGGAAGGTGATTAGGTCATGAGGGCAGAGCCTTCCTGAACGGAATTAGTACCGTCATGAAAGAGGTTCCAGAGAGCTCCTCCACCCCTTGTACCACGTGAGGACACCGCAAGAAGGCACCACCTATGATCCAGAAGGTGAGTCCTCACCAGATACAAATCTGCCTTGATCTTGACTTCCCAGGCTTCAGAACTGTGAGAAATCAATTCCTGCGGTTTATAAGCTACCAAGTCAACGGTATTTTGTTATAGCAGCCCTAAGGGACAAAGGCATCCAGGTACAGTGGAAAAGGCACCTTCCCTGGAGTCAGGCCTCTGGAGTGGCGTGCTGGCTCTGAGCCTCACTAGCTGCCCTGCCCACTTCCCAAGGTGTTTGCAAACACCCTGTGTGAACACTAAAGGGTTCAGTGATATATGACAACACAGACAGGCCAGGGTCCCGGGCAACAAGGCCCAAAACCAGCTCTGAGAAGTACACCCAGAAGCCATGATTCTGTGATTCATCCCTTCACCATTGATTTTCTCTATTCATTCAATAAGCATTCACTAAGCATTTTTTGGGGGGAGGGGGGTGGAGTTTTGCTCTTGTTGCCCAGGCTGGAGTGCAATGGCACGATCTTGGCTCACAGCAACCTCCGCTTCCCAGGTTCAAGCGATTCTCCTGCCTCAGCCTCCCTAGTACCTGGGATTACAGGCATGTGCCACCACACCTGGCTAATTTTGTATTTTTAGTAGAGACGGGGTTTCTCCATGTCGGTCAGGCTGGTCTCGAACTCCTAACCTCAGGTAATCTGCCCGCCTCGGCCTCCCAAAGGGCTGGGATTACAGGCGTGAGCCACCACACCCAGCCACACTAAGCACTTATTCTGTCCAAGGCTTTCAGCTGCAAAGGGAGGAAGACAGAATTCCTTCCATCCACAGGAATCATCTTGCCGTTCCCTGCCCTCAATCTATTTATGATCTGAGGAGAGCAGCTGGCATAAGATAAAGCACAACATCCACATGTACATCAAGTGCCAGATGAGTGGCACAGCGAGGAGGGCTTTAAGGGTTCTCACAGGGAGTGATCTCCAAAGTCAAGGAGCCTCATAGGAGGGGAGGGTTAGGGCAGGGCTTTGGAATGCCAGCATAGCCTTCCTGCTGGGCAGTAGAGCCTACATGTTCCCGCTGGTCCAGGGAAACCCTTCCCATCCTAGGTCAGTTCTGGCCCGAGCAGGACTTCTGGTAGCCGGTCCTGGAGTCTGCAACTCGTTGCCCACCATGGCAGGAGGGCAGGATGGCGGAGAGAAAGAGCAAATCAGGTTCTCTTTGGCAGTGGGGTGACAGCAGGACAGCAGGCATCTCCTGCCCCATTAGAACACCTCAGCAGACTTGAAGATGGGTTTTCTCAGCTGATAAACCAAGGCAACAGTACCTTCGCATAGCGCCAATGGGAAGATCAACCATTACAATGACCGTCAGCTCCACCACCATTGATGGAGCCCTCTCCAAGGGCCAAACACAGTGCTCACCACGTCATTCACTTTAGGATCTCAGGGAATCCCCCCAACAATCATGGGAAGGGCACCGTTATTATACCCTGTTATCCAGAGAAGGAAACCTATTCTCAGAGAGGTTAAGCAATTTTCTCAAGGTCACATAACGAATCAATAACACAGCTGACTCAAACTCAGATCTGTCTGATTCTAAAGCCCACCCCCATACCATGACACATCATACAACAGGAGTTTGTAACCTGGAGTCCATGGATAGGATTTAGGTGTCTTTGATCTTAGATGGGGAAACAATAATACCAGAATTACATCTCTGTTCAGTGGCATACGGCGGTGAGGGAGGGAAGCAATGGGAACCTTTGGCCCCTGCAGGGATGTATTTTGTCACTGACAATCTTTTTTTTTTTTTTTTTTTGGTGGTTTTTTTTTTTTTTTCGCCCTGGGGGGAAATGGTGCGATTTCGGCTCACCACAACCTCCGCCTCCTGGGTTCAAGTGATTCTCCTGCCTCAGCCTCCCGAGTAGCTGGGATTACAGGCGTGTACCACCGCACCCAGCTAATTTTGTATTTTTAGTGCAGATGGGGTTTCTCATCATGATGGTCAGGCTGGTCTCGAACTCCGAACCTCAGGTGATCCTCCAGCCTCCGTCTCCCAAAGTGCTGGAATTACAGGCGTGAGCCACCGCGTCTGGCCACTGACAATATTTAAAGCCCATGGTACGTACCGATAATAAAATAAAGACTGGCCAGACGCGGTGGCTCACACCTGTAATCCCAGCACTTTCGGAGGCTGAGCAGAAGGATCACTTAAGCCCAGGAGTTCAAAACCAGCCTGGGCAACATGGTGAAACCCTGTCTCTACAAAAAAATACAAAAATTAGCTAGGCATAGTCCCATGTGCCTATAGTTCCAGCTACTCAGGAGGCTGAGATGGGAGGTCGCTTGAGCCTCAGAGGCTGAGGTTGCAGTGAGCCGAGATTGCACCATTGCACTCCAGCCTAGGTGACAAAGTGAGACTCTGTCTCAAAAAAATAAAAAATAAAAAATGGCAAGATCAACTTCAATTTTTTCATTGTTTTTAAATTTATTACAAACCATGTACCCCTTTCTGCCTGCATTAACCTCTAATTAAAATTTAACATTTCTTTCAATTATGAATGTAGGCACTCACATGGAGGTATTAACATACCTGTGACTTTGTCACCAACAGAACCACAGATATTTCATATCACACTACAGTTGTTACAGTGTCTAAAATAAACAGTTTATACTCATAACTACTTCAGTAGTTACGTACTGAAGTTATGTACTTCAGTAGTACTGAAGTAGTTATGAGTAACATTAGGGTGATTATAAAACTATTGCTAGGTTTTATTATTTAATGGGCTAATACAAAAGATAAACTGTTACTACATTCACAAATTTGATTTTGTTTTGTTTTTTAGTGCTTGGACAGTCATATTACAATATGATCCACTTCCTTTATAATCTTATGTATTATAAAAGAGGTCCCCGGCTGGGCACGGTGGCTCACGCCTGTAATCCCAGCACTTTGGGAGGCTGAGGCAGGTGGATCACAAGGTCAAGAGTTCAAGACCAGCCTGGCCAAGATGGTGAAACCCCGTCTTTACTAAAAATACAAAAAAAATTAGCCAGGCGTGGGGGCAAGCACCTGTAATCCCAGCTACTCAGGAAGTTGAGGCAGAGAATTGCTTGAACCCAGGAGGCAGAGGTTGCGGTGAGCCGAGATCACGCCACTGCACTCCAGCCTGGGCGACACGGCCAGACTCCGTCTCAAAAAAAAAAAGAGGTCCCTAACCTCCAACAGACAGTCATACACAGAAAATGAACAGTAGTCGCTACCCACTCTCTTAGGTGAAAGTGCTATATAAATGCTGGAAATATTACAATCTTTGTATTATTTTACTTTACATGTTTGTGTTTTATTTCCCCCAAATAAATTGCCAGCTCTTGAGAGAGTGGACTGAGTCATATAGTTCTTCCTTTCCTCCACAGGCCTTTAAAAAGCATAACTCACCACTGCTTATTGATTCCCTGGCTGGTAGAAACCCCTCAAGCTTCCGTAAACTCAGTATCACATGACCAGGAGATAAACAGTATGGCAGGAGGAAGAAAGGTATTGAGATCAAACCTTCCGGATGGTTGGCAAACCCTGTGGATGGGGTGCTGGAACTTGCTCCTTAGAGACTAAATACATCTGTAGAGAAAAAGGTCCATTGGAATTTTCCATCAAGGCTGATAGGGTGGGGCAGAGTGCCCAAATGTCATGGGAAGTGAAGTGGACTCCAAGCTGGGAAAACACTCCTGGACAAGATGGCATCATTTTTATATGCATTGGAAGCCTTTATGAAATAACATCAGCTGTCCCAGGATCCCACTTTCCTACAAAGAACCCCACTCTACCCAGAACACCACACAACTCCTGACTCCCTGGCACTAGAAAACTGAAGGGGGTTCTGGGACCCTCGGTTGTAGCTGACATCAAGAGACTCTGACTGTTTCCATCATCTTTGTTATATCCCCAAGACTTTGCGACAGAAAACAACCACCATTTTATTTTGCTCCGAATTCCTGTGGGGATTCAGGTACAGTGGCGACGGCTCTTCTCTTCTCCACGATGTCTGGGGCTTCCAAGGTGGCTTCTGCACTCACAGGTCTGGTGCCTGGGCTGTGATGGCCAAAGGACTGGCCAGAACACCTATACGTGGCCTCTCCATGTAGGTTGGGCTTTTCACAACGTGGCAGTTGAGTTAGAGAGGTCTTTCTAAGAAGGGGTTTCTAGAAAGCAAACGCTTTCAGAGCACCAAGTGGAAGCCACGTGGCCTTTTCAGTCTTAGCCCTTCCACCACACTCTATTGGCCAAAGTGGAATCAAGAGGAAAGGTCATAGACTCCATCCCAGATAGGAAAAGTGCCAAAGAATCTAGGAGTTATGTTTTACAACCACAGTACTGGCCAAGCGAATTCCTTGCTTCCAAGCTTAGAGATAATATCTAGACTCCCCAAGGGGCTAAACATGGACTGGTCTCTAACTTGGGTGGGAGAAGAGTGGGTGCTGAGGGCCCCAGCAAACTCCTCAAAGTTGATTCTCAAGAGTGTGTTCGCCCTGCCCCAAGAGAGATGCCCAGTGGAGGCTCAGTCCACAGGCAGCCCTTCACAAATGACAAGAACCCTCGTGTCGCTATTACCCACAACCCCACCTTAATTGTTATTCCTCCTGAACATCTTTTCACCTCCAAATTACCCTCCAGCAAAAAACCTGCTCCCACAAAGCACGCTGTGCATGCCAGTGTGTCTCATTGTTCCTTTATTAAGACACATCATTCACAAACACTACGCTTCTTAAAAGATACCCTCAGCTGTCACTTACATAACAGAACTTGGCAAAAACAGATGGAGCACGCCAGCGGTGTCTTTGCCTGGGGCAGTATATGCTAATATCTTGGCACAGGCACCTTGAGCTGCTTTTTTTTCCCAGCAAAGTTCCATCAGCTGGAAAGTTCGAAGGGGCGAGCAAGATCATGGAAAAATCAGTAGAGGAAGCTGTTCCTTTTTTTCCTCTGGAAAATGAAACCACCTTTTCATCAATCAAATAGTGGGAAAAATCTGTAGAGCTACTCCTGAAAACTCAGCAGAAAGGAGGAAGCTTGATGGGATCTAAAGAAAGATACGACACACAAAAAGAAGGGACACGCGACCCAGGATGTAGGAGAAAAGAGCATTTCGGAGAGAAGGAATGACAGGCACAAAGATGGGGAGGCAGGAATGTGCCTGACTTGTTCCCAGAGCATTGAAATAGCTGGTCTACCTGGAGTGGAGGGTTTGGGCTTGGGAGTTGTAGGGGCCATTTATTATTTCGCCTTCCCAGAACAACACCCCCGCTTCTTTTGGGAAACAGCTCTACTTCCATTTGGTTCCCTATAGCCCTGGCTGGGCTAATCCTAGAGACTGATCCCTTTGACATCAGTAATTGACCCAGGGACAGGCAAACGACCGGGCCAATTAGAGCCCATTCCAGCCCAACTGGAGTGAGTGGGAAGAGCTCTTTTCTCTCTGCTCTCAAGAGGAGAGGCAGGAGAATGCACAGGGCTAAGAGCCCAAGCTCTTCAATCAGAGTTGACTCCAGATCCCAAAGCTCTTTACCAGCTTTGTAAACTTTGGAAGGTTCCTCACTGAGGCTCCATTTCTTCATCTGTAAAATGGGGATAACAAGACCCACCTCATAGGTTCATGCCATGGATTAAATGAGATAAGCAATCCAGGTGCTTAGAATTAAGATGCAGCCCCAGAGCTGCCCGCACCATGGTTCCAACTTTAGGGTACTGGCCAGCCTGTGAGTTAAGTCAGTCCTCAAAGGAAGCAGGGATGAGAGGAAGTTAAGCAACAACCTAGCCTTCCTGCAGCTTGGTGATAGGAGTCAATGAATTTGCCATTTCCAAATGTAAGCTGACTTCAGTTTGATTTCTGTTCATGGCACCTAAAAGTGCTTGAGTTGTATTTTTTAATGCAAAAATATACTTAGAAATACATCCACAATGTATTTCTCTAATTATAAAATCCATGCATTGAAATAATCCTAGAGTTTTGTAACCATTCCTTTCTTCTTTTTCCTTTCCCTAAAATCAACTTTGCTAAGCTCCCAAGACTACAAGTCAAGCTGGAGGAAGCACCAGGAAGGAGCAGGGACGATGGGACAGGGATTTCAGTTGTGGACATGGAGGAGAGGATTAAATAGTCCACCAACCTTGTGGGCCCCCAATTCTAAGGATCCCCTGAGCCCCTGACCTTCACTCCCCAGAACCAATGAGAGCCCAGGTCAGAACTCAGGTTCAATATCCCAAATCATAACAAAATCAGAGAAGCAGAATCCTCAGAAGAAACCAAATGGAAAACCCAAGAGGACAGGAGAAGATGTCCATGCTCAGCACTGAAACTCACCATTGCTGTGGGAGAATAAAAGTATAAACATAACAGAGAAGATAATATTATAATTATTTGCAACTAGTTTTGACTCTACACCTGGAAAACCAAAGAGAATAGAGTAAAAACAAAAACAAAACTGTTAAAATCAATAGGATAATTCAATAAGATAGCTAGCTATAAAAATGTATATATAAAAGTCAATAGCTTGCTACATACACACAACTGATTGGAAAATATAATGAAAAAAAAATCCCATTAAAAAGCAGCAATCAGCTGGGCGCTGTGGCTCACACCTGTAATCCCAGCACTTTGGGAGGCTGAGGTGGGCGGATCACCTGAGGTCAGGAGTTTAAGACCAGCATGGCCAACATGGCAAAACCCCGTCTCTACTAAAAATACAAAAATTAGCTAGGCATGGTGGCAGATACCGGTAATCCCAGCTACTCGAAAGCCTGAGGCACGAGAATCACTTGAACACAGAAGGTGGAGGATGCAGTGAGCCAAGATCGTACCACTGCACTCCAGCCTGGGCAACGAAGCAAGACTGTCTCAAAAAAAAAAAAAAAAAAAAAAAGGTAGCAATTCAAAAAGTAAAAACAAACCAAAAGGCTACATACAGATACACCTAATAAGAAATTTACAGAATCTACATGAAGAAAAAATGTTTATTTTTTTTTTCTCCGAGACAGGGTCTTACTTTGTCACCCAGGCTGGAATGCAGAGGCGTGATCTCAGCTCACTGCAGCCTTTACTTCCCAGGTTCAAGTGATCCTCCCACCTCAGCCTCCTGCATAACTGGGACTATACTATATGTGCATGCCACCATGCCCAGGTAATTTTTGTATTTTTTGTAGAGACAAGGTTTTGCCATGTTGCCCAGACTGGTCTCAAACTCCTGGGCTCAAGCAATTCGCTCACCTCTGCCTCCCAAAGTGCTGGGATTACAGGCGTGCACCACCGCACCCAGCAGAAAAAATTTTAAATTCTAATGAGGGCCTTATATAAATTTTTAAAGGCCAGCAGATGATAAGACGGAGTGAGAGAATAGACATATGGACTGGAGAATAGAGATCAGAGGAACCAGATAAAAGGGAAGCGTGGAAGAGAGGCAGAAAGACAAAATCTGTCATTTTTCTTGGGCCAGCAAGAGGGGGGCTGCAGGTGCTTTCCCAGAGGACCCATGTTCTGTGCACTAGTGGGGAGGAACTGACCTGCATGGCCACCATGAATCCCTGAGGCACCCCTCCTCCCCTGGGGTCATGTTGCACTCCAGGCCACCAAAATTTAGGGGCAGACTGGAGACTAAGTCAGTCAGCCAAGGTGGCCACTGGGCGGCAGAGGCATTGCTGTTGGCGAAAGCAGCATCCCATCCCAGCTGATGAAAATCAGAACCCCTATCTCAGATCCCAATTTACAGAGCATTTGCACTTTCATGAGCCTATATCTTGCTCCCAACTTCTGTGAGAGAGGAGAAACCCAGGGCAAATGTCCCTGTGCCTAGCTTCCTGAAGATCAACTTGGATTTTTTATTAGTCCATTCCCACACTGCTATAAAAAACTACCTGAAACTGGGTAATTTATAAAGAAAAGAGGTTTGACTCACAGTTCCGCATGGCTAGGGAGGCCTCAGAAAACTTACAATCATGGAGGAAGGCGAAGAGGAAGCAGGCACCTTTTTCACAAGCCGGCAGGAGAGAGAGACTGAAGGGGGAAGTGCCACACTTTTAAACCATCAGATCTCATGAGAACTTACTCACTATCACCAGAACAGCATGGGGGAAATCTGCCCCCATGATCCAATCACCTCCCTGATCAAGTCCCTCCCCTGACAAGTGGGGATTACAATTCGATGAGATTTGGGTGGGGACACAGCAAAACCACATCAGATACCCAGGTCTCATGTGGTTCATCGGGTGGCAGACCCTTTCAGATGAATAATTGTATGACTTTCAACTATATTCACACCGCTTGAATATCACATTTAAAAAAAAAATTGTACTTCAGTAGTGTTAGGGGTACAAGTGGTTTTGGATTACATGGATGAATCATATTCAAGCTGTTTTAAATGAGAGCAGGACAAGAATTAGAATATTACAATCCATGGCAGTCCTTTCTCCACAACACTCAGTAGATACCTTGATATATACATACCTACTTGTTTGATATGAAACACGTAAGGGGAAGATAGGAGAGGAATCTCTCATTCTGATTCAGTTGTCTGAAAATCCTTGCCTTAGCTCATTCCTTTGAGCCGAAGGTATTGAAGCCCTCCTTTAAAATGCAAATATCATCTAGGAAGAGTGACACATAAATCATTGTCTTTCATTAGTCCCACAGACCAGAGCAGTTTATCAATCACTAATTTTTCTCCGTGCTACTCAGAGAACGCTAATGTGGAACGTGTCTAGACTCACTGAGTGGGGTGGGGTTGCAGCTGGCAGGACACCTGGGTTCTGGCCTCTGTGTTTTCACTTGCGAAACAAGTGGGGATGGATTTGATGATCTTTGAAATCCTGAGGCTCAATGCCCCCCGCTATAGCTTGAATGTGTCCTTGCAAAATTCATAGGTTGAAAGTTAATCAACAATGTGAAGTGTTAAGAGATGGGGCCTGTTTAGGGGGAGATTAAGCTCTCATGGGTGGGATTAGTGGCCTTATAAAAGAGGTATGAGGAAGCAGTTCACCCTTCCATTGATCTCAGATTTCTCAACCTCCAGAACTGTGAAAAATAAATATCTGTTGTTTATAGATTACGCATCCCAAGGAATCTTGTCATAGCAACCCAAGTGAACTGAGAGACCCCCATATCCATCAGAGGGTAAACTCTACCTCGTACATGCGTCTTGGGGATGCTGGCACAATAAGGTCTCGCCTTGTCCCATCTCTGTTTGGCATCTGAATCCAAATCTCTTTGTTCTGTTAGGCAACTGTTTGGGGCTTTTTATTCATTTGACAGGTGGATCTTTTTGAAGTTCTCATTTAAAACAATTTGATATTCAAGCTGTATGTGTGTGGTTGAAAGTCATAAAATTAGTCATCTGAAAGACCTCTCCTTTTCTCTCAGATACCAACTGAAGTATGCAGCAGTTCCCCCGAGCAAAGCTCACTGCCTAGAAAGCTCTTTTTCAGCAGCGCTCTGCCATCATCACTAAATTGAGTTATTCCAACAGCCTTTGATGCTCTGGTTTTTTTTTCCTAAGTGTGCGTATGAAAGCTGAACAGCAACATAATTTAATTCTTCAAGATTTACTTTTTAATCACCAGGGTGGTTCTTGTGGGGTACAGAGAGTTGACCCCATTTTCTCAAGTTGAAATTGATTTAGGTCAAATAATTCTTGGAATTTGAATTAGATATTTTTCTGCTTATCGGCAAGCACTTCAAGTTTCATTTTCCAGCAGCTGGGAACATCTGTGCTACCTATGAATTACAGATTATTTGAGAAAACTAAATGTGGGCAAAGAAGATATTCACAACTCACTGAATTCTATCGGCGGAATTCTTCATAATGAGCTGAATTGGTGTCGAGGTGCAATTGTGTTAGGTGTCTGAGTTCCTTTTATGCAAGAAAAATGAGACAATTACCAAGGACTAAGAATGTAATCAAAATAATACAACCATTTTACTGTCGAATAAGAAATCTTTCTATAAACAATATGGCATATTATTCCAGAATAAAAATATTTACTATGAGGGGATTCTATTGAAAACCGTACCATGGAAAGTTAAGAGGCTTCTTCCCCTTAACTCAAATGTGCACCCACAGCATTATTATCTGATTATGTAGTCAATGAACAAGGAACAAATATATGTATCTAGAATAAAGCACCCTGTTTACATCAAGGTATTTCTTCATACAGGGATTGAATTTGAATACATAAATATGTCCATATGATTTGTTAATTACCTTTAGTAATAAATGTATGCAAAAAGAGTCTCTGAAAAGTCAACTGATTAAAGAAAAAAAGCACGGGATAGATTAACTTGAAAATCAAAGAAGTAAGACAAAGCATCTTGGGTGAGCAACCAATAACTCCACTCCTCAGCTGCTTGCAGACTCATACTTTCATTTATTTGACCATCTGGGCATTCAATGAATTAAAGTCCACAGCTGTCCAGCCCTCCTCTCATACTCCCAGTTTAGGAGTTTTTAGGAAGACAGGGCAGGGTGATGGATCCCCAGGCCTGAGGCCCATAAGGATGTCAATTTCAGGGAAGTTCTAGGGATTCCCGCTAGACCAGGGTTTTGTGAGAGCTTTGATCTCCCCACTAAGCCAACAAAAACATCTGCAGCAGGACAGAGAAGACTGAGACACCCTTATATCAATTCAGTAAATACTTCCTGAGCACTGATTACGCTTAACCTCATGGGGGCTCCAGATCAAGGATTCGGGCATAAGGTGACACAAGTCGAGTTCCAACACACATCGGGCACCCAATATTTACTGAATGAAGGGTGGGCTGAAGAAGAGGGCGGTGTGAATGGAGAACAAGACAATGGACTCATAGTAATTGCACATAAAACATTTGAGGACTTAATAACTGTCAGGGTGGAGAAATGAAAGAGAAGGGAAATTGAACTGTGGCCCCAAAGGTTTCTCACCCAGGGACCAATGTAACAGGAATAGCAAAGGTGCAAATAGGGACATTGGAGGAAAGAAGGGTATTCTGATGGAGACTGCAGCCTACCTGTCCTCAGAGAGGACTTGTTCAGAGCTAGCACAAACCCCTCCAGGATGGCTTCCCTTGGAGAGCTGAAATTGGAGGTCCAAGACACAGAATTGTAGAAACAGATTCTCCAGTTGGGGGTCTCATTAAAGGCCTATATTTCAACCACCCATATGATCCATTAATTTCTGGTTTATGCTACCCAGATCTTCCTTACATGGGCCCCAGAGCTGTTTCTCTTTGTTACTCAGATTAAAATTTTCAGAATTTAACATTTCCATCTTTTTCAATTTATTTGCCCATGGTGCTTAAAAACACGTTCTCCAGGTGTTTATGATCTCATCTAATTTCACCCAGTCTCCTCCCTTCATAGAAATAGTTACTGACTTCGCTTTGCCTTCCTGAGACTTGGCAGACCTGCTTTCTTTCTCATTCAGGAGGCATGAAGGTATCTGATGCCAGGAAAGGGAAGCCAGTCATGGGTTCAGGCTTAACCAAACTGCATCCATTGTGTACAACTGGTCTAAATGATCTAAATTGCTCTGATGTTGTGTGACTCCCCAGATGTCATGCACTGATTAAGAGTCTGCCTGTTTCTTCTGGGAACCCGCATCCCAGAGTCAGAGGGTTGCAGTATCATGGGGCAGGGAGCGTGTGGCCATGGGATGGGATAGTCACTCAGCTGGCTCAGAGACTCATCTCTGTGGCCATGCACAGATGGAAAAGCAAAAGGAAGCTGGGCGGAAGCCAGAGGACGCTTCCTGCTGAAGCTTCTTCCTGAATATAAAAATGCCCAGGGGTATCCTCATTCGAAAGATGCTTGGCCGGGCACGGTGACTCACACCTGTAATCCCAGTACTTTGGGAGGCCGAGGCAGGCAGATCACGAGGTCAGGAGATTGAGACCATCCTGGCTAACATGGTGAAACCTCATCTCATCTCTACTAAATAAAATACAAAAAATTAGCTGGGTGTGGTGGCGGGCGCCTGTAATCCCAGCTACGCGGGAGGCTGAGGCAGGAGAATGGCGTGAACCTGGGAGGTGGAACTTGCAGTGAGCAGAGATCACACCACTGTACTCCAGCCTGGGCGACAGAGCAAGACTCCATCTCAAAAAAAAAAAAAAAGCCCAGAAATATGCTTGCGCTAGAAGTTCCTTCAGGTGAGATTGGAGTCTACTGCTTCCCAAACTTCTGTCACCTGGATCCCACCTTCAGAATTTTTGCCTTCGTTTTATCACACTTATATTTATAATTTTCTTAATACTTTTTGCTGAAGTCAACTCACACTGTATTTAAATAAAGTTACTTTCTAAAAAAAAAACTTTATGTCACTGTTATAAAAGGGAAAACTAATTTCACTTGCCGTATAAGGGCAAAATGTGAGATAACCATAAAAATAAATGTAATGAAAAACTCTCACAAATTAATCCCTGCTCTCTGTTAGAAGGAGATTAGCAACTGCTAAGAGAAATTGTTGAAAACATATTAGCACCAAACTGAGACCTTCTCTTTATTAAATCAGAATTAAAAGTAAATTAATCATTATAACAAGAAACACACAGAACTCTCTGCCAGGCACAACTCTCGTGACAACCCCAAAAGGCAGGTATCAATCTTATTACCTTGAGAAATGTGGAAACTGAGGCACGGAGAGATTAAGTAACTTGCCCATAGTCACTTACATACTAAATGGTAAGGCCAAGATTCAAACCCAGCCAGTTTGGCACCAAACAGAATCCTTTGGCCAGGCGTGGTGGCTTATTCCTGTAATACCAGCTACTTGGGAGGCTGAGGCTGAGGTGGGCAGATCACTTGAGCCTGGGAGTTCGAGACCAGCCTGGCCAACATGGTCAAACCCGTCTCTACTAAAAATACAAACATTAGCCGGGCTTGGTGGCAGGCGCCTAGAATCCCAGCTACTGGGGAGGCTAAGGCAGGAGAATTACTTGAATCCAGGAGGCGGAGGTTGCAGTGAGCTGAAATCGAGCCACTGCACTCCAGCCTGGGAGACAGAGCAAGACCCTGCATAAAAAATATAAATAAATAAATAAATAAAGGAATCCTTTTCTCATGATGTTGTTTAACGTTGTGCATCCATCACCTACAATCCCCACCCCCCACCCCAACTCTTCAGCCACCACTGATCGTGAGCAGCCCAAATCAGAAGGGAGGTGTGTCAGGCCAAGCTCACATATCCTAGTATTCACTGCACCGTGACCTGGATCAGAACAAATCCTGCTCTCAAGGCCTATCTGCCTTATTAACTTATTACCTTCAACAAGTATTTCCTTTACAACTCACTTATCATCTCTGTTTCTAGGTGAACTCTGCCTGTTGCTCTGCTTCCTGTTGTTCAAATAATATGGTCCTTTTTTTTTTTTTTTTTTTTTTTTTTTAAGACAAGGTCTCACTCTGTCATCCAGGCTGGAGTGCAGTGGCGTGATCACAGCTCAGTGCAGCCTCAGCCTCCTGGGCTCAAGCCATCCTCCCACCTCAGCCTCAGCCTCCCAACTAGCTGGGACTATAGACACACACCAACATGCCCGGCTAATTTTAAAAAAATTGTAGAGATAAAGTCTCACTCTATTGTCCAAGCTGGTCTTGAACTCCTGGGTTCAAGCAATCCTCCTGCCTCAGACTCCTCAAGTACTGGGATTACAGGTGTGTGACACCACACCCAGCCAACATGGTACTTCTTAAAAGAACTGGACACACTTCAAGAAACTTGAACATTTAACACTTAATTTTCAGCCTCACCATCTTCAGGCTTCAAACTAATCACATTGTTCCTGGGGCGGGAGGAGCGAGGGAGACATCTCACCCAGGCCGCTGCAATTCCTTCAGGAAAAAGGGAGACGCAGCATCTCCACGCTTGAGATCTGATTAAAGAGGCAGCAGTTCCAACCATTTTAGAATTATTGACTGAAGAGAAGACTTTGGTAATTGCTCAAGCCCGGGGTGGTGACTTAATATACTCGTGTTTGGATTGGTTAATAGTTCAGTTTCAAGAGGTTATGATTGTAAATCCCAGGACTGCTGGCTTAGCTTCAGCGTGCAGCTCAGGACAGTCTGTGAAGTTGCCATTTACCGTCAATTTCCTCTGAGGCAGAGGTAAAAGAAAATGGAAAGAGGCAATATTTGAATATCAAGTGAGTGCTTTTAATGCCATGCCAATGTTAGCCCCTGGAGAATCCTGGTGAAGTTGACAGTACAAGTTGACGACCACACAGTGAAGCTGACAGTAGACAGGCTGGGACCATACTTCATCCCCTTTCGAGTGGCATATTCATTCCTCAAAACCTAGGGGGTCAGCCAGGTGCAGTGACTCATGCCTGTAATCCCAGCACTTTGGGAGGCCAAGGCAGGCTGATCACAAGCTCAGGAGTTCAAGACCAGCCTGGCCAATATGGTAAAACCCCGTCTCTACTAAAAATACAAAAACTAGCTAGGCGTGGTGGCGCACACCTGTAGTCCCAGCTATTTGGGAGGCTGAGGCAGTGAATCACTTGAACCTGAAAGGCGGAGGTTGCAGTGAGCCGGGATCACACCACTGCACTCCAGCCTGGGTGACAGAGCGAGACTCCATCTCAAACAAAAAAAAACACCTACGGGGTCATGATGGTAGAAAATACATGGACTTGAGTTCCCTCTCCTCACCCATGACTCCCCCACTTCAGTGTCATCCCCTCACCCTCAGGTCTCTCCTCCACCACCTGGTTTGTCTCTCTGCCCCTCCTGGCTGAAGCCATCCTATCGAAACCTCTCAATTAATGTTTCTAAAGCCACCCTGATTGTGCCCGCTCTTAAGGACAGGCCAGAACCCATTGCTGGCAGGTTGGCCCTGCCAGCCCAAATGGTGATCTAGGAAAAGACCTGTTTATAGAAGCTCATATTTAGCTTTGAACCTGATAAATTACTTACATTTAAAAAAAAAAAAAAATCCAGGGCTTTGCTGAGGCAGAAGCCAGGTCACTCCCTGATTGGACCTTATTTACAAAATGTGTGCAGAACAGGCTAAAATAAGTACAAAGCCAGCAAAGCAAAAGGAGCTGGGAGCACTCACCACAGCCGATGACAGCCTGTCCCCTGGAGCCCAGCCAGGAAAACACCAGCTCCTCTTTCGGCAGGCAGTTCACACGTCTCAGTTTACAGCAGTGGGGTCCTAACTGGACTCAAACACTGCAGAGACCGCTACCCACCACCTTGCCCTTTAATAAACCACTACTTTCCTAAATGAGGCAGATGGAGTTTTCTTGCCCCTTCCGAGCTACAGTGATAGAAAAGCCACCCCAAGGCTTTGGTGGAGTGGCAAAAAGAAATTTCAGGAGCATATTAACACGTTAGGCTTTTTTTTTGACACGGAGTCTTGCTCTGTCACCCAGGCTGGTGTGATCTTGGCTCACTGCAACCTCCGCCCCCCCATGTTCAAGCAATTCTCGTGCCTCAGCCTCCCAAGTAACTGGGATTACAGACATGCACCACCGCACCCAGCTAACTTTTTTATTTTTAGTAGAGGCGGGGTTTCACCATGTTGGCCAGGGTGGTCTCGAACTCCTGACCTCAAGTGATCCTCCCACCTTGGCCTCCCAAAGTGCTGGGATTACAGGTATGAGCCACTGCATCCTGTCTAATGCACTTGACTTTTGCTCTGAGGGGGGCTCAGGGTTAGCAAGAGAAAGATGGTTATCTTATAGACTTTCCCCCTTGGGTGGCTAGAAAAGCCAGTCCCAGGCCCAGAAGAAGGTTAAGTTTTCTGAGAAGCTAATGAGGGCCCCTCCTGAGTTCTGGGTAGGGTGAGGCATGACTCACCTGGTCAATGGTTTTGTAAAATTTGCAGAAGTAAGACATTTTTGTATGCTTTTTCTCGAAGAAGACCTCTAAGTATAAACTTCAGGCTCCACAAAATTCGAATCTACCCCTGCCAGACCTGCAACTGTGCCCATACCTCCCTCCTCCTTTTGCACAACATGAAGTTTCCCTGCTGATATGGTTAGCCTGGGTCCCCACCAAAATCTCAACTTGAATTGTATCTCCCATAATTCCCACTTATTGTGGGAGGGACCCAAGGGGAGGTAATTGAATCATGGGGGCCAGTCTTTCCCATGCTATTCTCATGATAGTGGATAAGTCTCATGAGATCTGATGGGTTTATCAGTGTTTTCCGCTTTTGCTTCCTCCTCATTCTCTCTTGCCACCGCCATATAAGAAGTGCCTTTCACCTCCTGCCATGATTCTGAGGCCACCCCAGCCATGTGGAACTGTGAGTTCAATTAAACCTCTTTTTTTTCCCAGTCTCAGATATGTCTTTGTCAGCAGCATGAAAACAGGCTAGTACACCTGCCAACACTAACTGGTTGACACACTAACCACAGAAACCATAAGGTAAAGGAAGCAGTGATGGGACCCACGAAGGGGACAGAGTCAGAGAGGAGAAAGAAAGTGCCAGGAAGGAAGAGCCACGAAGGCCTCCAAGGGGACTGGTAGGAGCAAGGTGGAGAACTGCTTTCCAAGGTCTTTTAGACTCAGGATAGTCAAGGCAGCCTTGTGTAGGGCAACCAGACTGGCGGGGTTCAATATGGACTCTACCACTTATTGGCTGGGTGTTCTTAGGCAAGTTACTTGACCTCTCTGTGCCACGGTCCCCTCCTTGGCCAAGTAATAAAGAGTAGGTGTCTCATTGGATTGTGAGGATCAAATGAGCATTGCATATAAAATGCTTAGACCAGTGTGTGACACATAGAAAGCATGAGCGGGTGACAGTACCTTCCTGCTTTATCATACATGAAATGCACAGCTAAGGTATTCTTTACAACAGGGATCCCCAATCCCCAGGCCAAGGACTAGTACTGGTCCGTGGCCTGTTAGGAGCCCGGCTGCACAGCAGGAGGTGAGCAGCTGGCCCAGCGAGCATTACCGCCTGAGCTCCATCTCCTGTCAGATCAGTAGCAACATTAGATTCTCCTAGGGGAGTAAACCCTATTGTGAACTGTGCGTGCGAGGGATCTAGGTTGCATGCCCTTTATGAGAATCTAACTAATGCCTGATGATCTGAGGTGGGACAGTTTCATCCAAAACTATTCCCCCATCCATGGAAAAATTGTCTTCCACGAAACTGGTCGCTGGTGCCAAAAAGGTTGGGGACCGTTGCTTTACACAATGCCAAGCCCACTGTATATTTTGTCACTCCAATAGCTTGCAAGTGGTAACACTATCTTCCTTAAAAGCATTCAGAGACCAGCTCCCCTTGCCTACTGTGTATTTCCTACACCAGCAGTAGAGACCTGTCCCAGGCAGGACCTACTCCACCTTCCAGTATACTCCCCACTCCCTTTCACACAAACTGCCCATTCTGGCTGGGCACCTCTTTCTCTCCCCAGGTCAAGCCATGCTCCTCCCAGCCTCAAGTCTGTGCTTTACCCCATCAGGAATGCCTTTCATCCTCCTTTCTAAATCTAGATCTCTGAATTCCTGTAACATTCAGGTATTTCCTTATTCATTCTTGCACTTAATGATTGCCCTCTGGCTCAACAAAGAAAGCATGGCTTTGTGTTCATGCTAATGATCATCTGAGCTTCCGCCAAAGAATGAGAACATGAAGGAGAACAGGCATGGGGGAGAGTGGCAGGGAGGGGGTTTACACTTGTCCCTTCATCTATTCATTCATTCAAGCGATGGTTGTGGAGTGCTCACCAGTGCTTATATCCTATAGAGGGATACAGCACACATCAGAATTACCTGGAGGGCTTCGGAAAACATAGATTCTCAGGGCTAGAATTGGCTTATGAATTTGCATTTCTAACAAGATCCCAGATGATGCAATGCTGCTGGTTCAAGACTACAGTTCAGGTAGCACTGCCACAGAAGGCAGCCCCCACTTGGCGACTGATCTGTGATGATTCTGATTCACCAGTCATCTCTGAGCAGCATTCCCTCACCCATGCATGCGTTCCTGCCTGCATCAGGGTCTCCACACACAGAGTATTTCCTCTGGAATACTCTTCAATACTTGTACTTTCCTTACAAAGCTTGCCTGACTTCATCAGAGCCTCCCTACGCAGCCCCCACCCCGCCACATGGACACACACACACATTTCCCTACTTCTGCTCCTTATTTGTTTATTTCATAGGACTTTCCAGAAACAAGTATTTGTTTGCTTGTTTCTCCCACTAGAATAGAAGCTCCACAAAGGTGGGAACAATTTCTCTTTAATTTTTCTGTGAATCCCCATGAGGTGGGAAAAATTAAAGAAAGAAAGAAAAATAGAAATTTAAAAAGAGAAAAAACAAGCTGCCTGTGTTAGGCTTACTCATTTCAAAGACAGTAACAGGCAACGTTTTGATAATGTTATCTAAGGGCCAGAGCTCAAAGGAATGTGCTCTGAAGACTCTCCTAGTACTCCTCAACATAAGGATGTGAAGAGGTAAGTTTTCCTATCTCCCCTTTAGTGTAAGTAAACTCCCTCCTCGAATCCCATCCCCTGTGCTATGTAACGATACCTTGCTCCTTGCTCTGTAAATTTTATGAGTTCCTGTTTTTCCTATAGTTAATGATTGTAGGTTCCTGCTTCTTCATCTAAGCAGTATAGCAAAGGTTACCAGACATGCCTGAACAGGTCTAGCTTGCAGCCAGCTAGACGCCACGGTGGGAGTCGCAAGATGAGTCTTTGTGAAACTCCTTTGAACTAACCAGATGACCATCTGGGCTTCACAGTGAGGAGTATACTAAACCTGAGTTATGAGCCTGCCTTAGTTTGATTAACAGCCTTTATCTTGCCTCTGTACATTCGTGTTCACGCCACCTACAAGTAGGTATGTAAGCAAAACCTTGTCTTTGTTTGGGGCCCAGTCTTTGGACGTTGGGTCTGCTGGGTCTGAGTGCACTCAATAAAAGATCCTCCTATGTACCCTGAGGTCTCTCTTGCCCTCCTGATTTTCTGCAATACCCGGTGTCTAGCAAAGCGCTTGGAAGATAGCAGGTGCCCAATAAATATGTTGATCCATTAACTAACTCTTCTGACATTATTTGGTGAGTGCCCACTCTGTGCCAGGAACTGTTCTAGGTGCTGGGGATACAACAGTGGACAAAATTGACCCAAAATACTCTCAGTTAGTGGAGAATACATTTTCATGGGGGGAGCCTGATAGTAAACAGGGAGTGTGATAAATGATTACATTTTATAAGACACTATAAGGTGTTAAGTGCTGTAGAAAAAAGTAAGCAGAGCAAGCAAGCAGGAATGCTTGCAATGGGGAGCTGGGCTGTGGGTTGAGATTTTAAATTGAGTGGTCAGTGTGGCCTCAAGGAAACGGTGACATTTGAGC
Source organism: Papio anubis (assembly GCF_008728515.1). Lineage (NCBI taxonomy): Eukaryota > Metazoa > Chordata > Mammalia > Primates > Cercopithecidae > Papio > Papio anubis. The sequence goes on along the minus strand of NC_044985.1, from coordinate 103,479,600 downwards.
CAAGATTCAGGAGCTGAGGGAGTTTGCCAAGAGGATATCTTTGGAAAGAGCTCTCCAGACAGTTTAAAGTCCTTAAGGCAGCACTGCGCAATGGAGCTTTCCGAAATGATGTTTTCTACCTGTGCTGTGCAATACAATAGCTACAGGCCACCTATGGCAATTGAGCACTTGAAACATGGCTAGTGCAACTGAGGGACTCAACTTTTCTTTCTTGCTTGCTTGCTTGCTTGCTTGCTTTCCTTCTTTCTTTCTTTCTTTCCTTCCTTCCTTCCTTCCTTCCTTCCTTCCTTCCTTCTTTTTTTTGAGAAAGGCTAGAATGCAGTGGCATGATCATGGCTCACTGCAACCTCGAATTACTGGGCTCAAGCAATCCTCTCACCTCAGCCTGCCCTCCTACCTTTTTGAGGGAAAGAGGTTTAATTGACTCACAGTAGCTAGGACCACAGGCACACACCACCACATATCAGCAAGACCCTGTCTCTTAAATTTTTTGTAGAGACAGGGTCTTGCTGATATGATTTGGCTCTGTGTCCCCACCCAAATCTCATCTCGAATTGTAATCCCCATGTGTCAAGAGAGGGACCTGGTGGGAGGTGATCGGATCATGGGGGCCATTTCCCCCATGCTGTTCTCATGATAGTGAGTGAGTTCTCACAAGATCTGATGGTTTAAAGTGTTTGGCAGTTCCCCCCCACACTCTCTTTTTCCTGCCACCTTGTAAAGAAGGTGCTTGCTTCTCCTTCGCCTTCCACTGTGATTGTAAATTTCCTGAGGCCTCCCCAGCCATGCAGAACTGTGAGTCAATTAAATCTCTTGCCTTCATAAATTAAGCAGCCTCAGGTAGTTCTCTATAGTAGTGTGAAAATTGACGAATACAGTTGCCCAGGTTGGTCTCAAACTCCTGGGCTCAACCAATCCTCTCACCTTGGCCTCCCAAAATGCTGGGATTACAGGCGTGAGCTACCACACCCAGCCTTCAACTTTTTCTTTTTCTTTTTTTTTTTTTTCAGATGGAGTTTTGCTCTGTTGCCCAGGCTGGAGTGCAATGGCATGATTTCAGCTCACTGCAACCTCTGCCTCCTGGGTTCAAGCAATTCTCCTGCCTCAACCTCCTGAGTAGCTGGGATTACAGGCATGCGCCATCACGCCTGGCTAATTTTTGTATTTTTAGTACAAAATACAAAAGACACGGTTTCACCATGTTGGCCAGGATGGTCTCGATCTCTTGACCTCGTGATCCACCTGCCTTGGCCTCCCAAAGTGCTGGGATTACAGAGGTGAGCCACCACGCCCAGCCTCAACTTTTATTTTAGTTGAATTTAAGTGGCTGCACTTGGCTAGTGGAAATGAATCAAGCAGTGCAGCCCTAAAGCATGAACAGGTGAAGGAATTAAGTGTGGCACAATGGAGGGGGCTGGGGGTTAGTGGGAGATGAACTCAGATAGGCACAACAGGATGGAGAAGGACTTTGTTGGTCATTGCAAGGACTCTGGCTTTTATCCCAAGTGAGATGGGAGCCATTGGAAGGTTCTGAGAAGAGCAGGGATATGATATGATTTCTGCTTTTAAAGGATTCCTTTAGCTATGGTTTGAGAGTAAACACAGAGGGGCTGAGGGTAGATGGAAAGAGACCAGTTGGGAGGCTGGGAGAGGCAGCTAGGTGAAAGACAGTGGTGGATCAGACCAGGATGCAGCAGTAAAGGCAATGCTAAGTGTCTGGTTAGAGATAGATTTTGAAGGTTGAGCCCACAGGATTTCCTGACAGATGCTGATTAAAGCATATATTAAGCTCCCAATACATGCCAGGCACTAGCTATGAACTACTTCTGATCCAGATTTGCCAGAGAAATGTCACCCAGACTTTGACTGGTACCAGCTATTCCTAAGACTGATTGCACCACAGGGCATTTCTCACTCTCAGTGTCCCACAATTTGGTCTTCAAACATTGCCTCTTCAGATCAGAGCCAATATAGCCTGCTGGCACTGTGAAATTTGTTGTTATTCTTATTATTCACCCAGCATCACTGCATGGTATCTACATTAAGAAAATAGATGACTTTACTCCTCCATAAATCCTTCATTCTCCTGCTTTATTTCCCTGTCCATCACCTCCTCATTTATTCTTAATATTCAGGTTTTTGCATTCAAGGCCAGGCCAGCTCTCTCGAGGACTTCCATCTTCTTCCCTGAACATCTGCCCTGTCCTCCTGGGACTCACACAGCCTGAGGATGGGAAATTGAGTCATCTGTCTTCTGTAACCATATGGATAAGATGTAGTCATTACCATTCTCAGCATTGTTGTGCTTTGGAAGCTAATTAAGACAATTAGCTATTAAATACCAAAAACAATTAAGCTAATTGAAATAAACCATATGCAGTTTACACCCTTGCATAGACAAAAAAATTAACATGTGGCTGAATGGTAGCGCTACAGACACTCCAATGCCAAAATAAATCAGGGACTATGGGAACCAAAGATGGAGATGTCTTAGCACCCAATCCGTTTACCGCCACTAAATGTTTCTCAAAACCATTCGGCTTGATTTTTGGAGGTTTCTTGTATTCTGAAAAAGAAAAAAGTGCATTCCTGTCCAAATGTTTCTTTCAGGCTGTAAAACAGCAGAATCATGCTGTTTCCCTGCCTCTGACTCAACTCTGTGGCTGGATGCAGCACAGAGGAGAAAGGCAGCCTTCTCAGGGGACCTCGAAGCCTGTCTTTCAAAGTTAACCAAATCTCTAGGTGGAAAGGCGGTGTCCCATGGTTTTAGGTTGAGACTGGAAGTTTTAGATCACATTTCTAGTTTCCAGAGCAGAGCCAGAGGAGAAAAGAGAGACTCTACAGATGAGGGGTGCTCTGTAAGGAGTGTGTTTATCTGGAATTTTTTCAGCTGCAAGCGCCAAAGAACTCAACTAGAATTTGCCTAAACCGAAAATGGAATTTAGCTAGGGAGGACAACCTGCAGGGACCAGGAACTCAAAGGCTCCCAGGGACTCAGCCCAAAAAAGACTCTGTCTGTCTGTCTGTCTGTCTCTTATCTCTGCCCAGTTCTGTGTTGGCCACACTCTGGCTATAGAGAGGTCCTCCCTCTCTGTGAGGCAAGGACCACGGATGCTGCCAGTGCCAGTTTTGCAACTCTAGTGGGTGAAGAGAACTCCTTATAACCAATGACCATGTATCCCCTTGTCTATACAGACCTGACCTTTGGACCTTTCACCATAGTTGTAATATAGGATAGGATGATTCATCAGATCCACAGGCCCATCTCTTCCTGCTTCCATCTCATTTATGGCCAATTAGACACACAAGGGATGGAAAAGCTTGCAGAAGAGCAAAGCTAATAACTAGCTACATGGTCCCTAGATCGAGAAGCTAACAAAAGGATCTGACTTTGATGGAGAGAGATTAGAAATGGCAGTGCCTAGGGAAAAGTGTAAAAGGGATCTGAGCATTCATAAAACTGCATTTTTGTAGTTTTACCATCCTGCCATTTCTATGCTGGATATTAAAGAAATGAGATTGTAAACAGCCAGGATTCCATTCCTCCAGCATCTGCTTCAATCACAGTCCACAACAGCCTTCTGTAAAATGAGGGAAGCAATGAGGTAGAGAGGAAATCCCCTTAGGAAGAGCCAGCTTTTTCCTCCTCTATAACTGATCTGAGACATTATCCATTTTTTGATTGACATTTGCTATTTGGGAGGTGGAGTCATCCAGTATCTAAACCCACTTCCTATGTATGAGAAATTCCCTACCTTAAAAGCAGTCCTGGTAAAAGTTTAACAACCATCTATGAAAAAAAGGAGGGGAGGACCTAATTTATAGTGTCTGCTGATTTCTCTGGTGTAAATATTCCCACGATGGCCAATTGCAAGCTATTAGTGTGATGTCACTGAATTGGGAAGAAATGTTCCATAGCACATCACTATAGAATATTTCCACCATATACAGATATAACAGACATAAATAACTTCCAGAATATAGGCAATAGTAAAAGTAACAAAATAATTGGGAAGTCATGAATTTTTAGTATTTAGTACCTTTATTTTTAATATAATGTATTTGCCTGTGTTTGAATATAATGTATTTTTTAATCATACATTTTATTGAATTAGTGTCACAACCAGAATATTGACATGGACAGGGCAAAATTAAAGAACATTTCAATCACAATAATGATCCCCCAAGTTGCCTTTTTATAGCTGTCCCCTCCCTAACCTCTGGAAACCACTAACCTGTTATCTATTTCTACAACGTTGTCACTATAAGAATATTGTACAAATGGAATCATACAGTGTGTAACCTTTTGAGATTAGCTTTTTCAACTCAATGTTATTCTCTGGAGATACACAGTTTACTGTGTTGTGTGTGTCAAAAGTTTATTCTGTATCACTGCACCATTAACCATTCACCCATTAAAGGACATCTGCATTGTCTCAGTTTTTGGCTATTGCAAATAAAACTGCTATAAAATTTGTTTAGTTTATTGTGTGAATATAAGTCTTCATTTCTTTGTGATAAATGCCCAAGAGAGCAATTGCTGGGTCATATGGTAGTTGTATGTTTAGGTTTTTAAGAAACTGCCAAACTGTTTTCCAGAGTGGTTGTCCCATTTTACCTTTCCACCAGTAATGTATGAGTAATCTAGTTTCTCCACATCCTGGCCAGCATTTGATTATATCACTATTTTTCATGTTTCTCTGTCTCTCTTTCTCTCTCTCTGTCTCTCTCTCTCTGTCTCTCTCTCTCTGACATCCTGATAGGTGTACGGTGACACTTTATTATGGTTTTAATTTGCATTTCCCTAATAGCTAATAAGGTTGAACACCTTCTCATGTGCTTATTTGCTATCTGTATATTCTCTTCAGTAAAATTTCTCTTCATGTCTTTTGCCCATTTTTTAAGTGGATTATTTGGTTTTTTGATGTTGAGTTTGAGAATTTTTTTTTTTTTTTGAGACAGTCTCTTACTCTGTTACTCAGGCTGGAGTGTAGTGGCATGATCTTGGCTGACTGCAACCTCTGCCTACCAGATTCAAGCGATTCTCCTGCCTCAGCCTCCCAAGTAGCTAGGATTACAGGCACATGCCACCACACTGGGCTAATTTTTTGAATTTTAGGTAGAGATGGGTTTCACTGTGTTAGTCAGGATGGTCTCGATCTCCTGACCACATAATCTGCCTGCCTCAGCCTCTCAAAGTGCTGGGATTACAGGAGTGAGCCACTATGCCTGGCCCTGAGGAATTCTTTATATAGTCAAGACACTAGTCCTGTATTAGATATGTGGTTTGCAAATATTTTCTCCCACTCTGTACTTTGTTTTTTCATCCTCTTAACAAGGTCTTTTGCAGCACAAAATTTTAAAATTTTAGTAAAGTCTATTTAATCAGTTTTTTCTTTCCTTTTATGCTTTTGTTGTCAAGTCAAAGAACTCTTTGCCTAACCCTAACCCCAAACATGTTATCCTATTTTCTTCTAAAAATGTTTATAGTTTCAAGTTTTACATTTAATTCTATGATGTATTTTGAGTTAATTATTGTATAAGGTATGAGACTTGCACCAGAGTTTTGTTTGTGTTTACCAATGGATGTTCTTCTGCTACGTCATCATTTGTTGAAAACAATATCTTTTCTCCAATGAATTACTTTTGCACCTTTTGTCAAAAATTGGTTGAGTATATTTATGTTGGTCTATTTCTAGGTTTTTAAATTCTGTTCTATCAGTCTTTGCATTATCTCTCCACCAATACCACACAGTCTTGATTATTGTAGCTATACAATAAGTCTTAAAATTAGGTAGACTGATTCATCCCACTTTATTCTCCTTTTACAAAATTGTTTTAGCTATTCTGGTTTCTATGCCTTTCCATATAAATTCTAAAATAATTTTGTCTATATCTACAAAAAAGCTCTGCTTAGATTTCAATAAAAAATGCATTAAAGGCCGGGCGCGGTGGCTCAAGCCTGTAATCCCAGCACTTTGGGAGGCCGAAACGGGCGGATCACGAGGTCAGGAGATCGAGACCATCCTGGCTAACACGGTGAAACCCCGTCTCTACTAAAAAAATACAAAAAACTAGCCGGGCGAGGTGGCGGGCGCCTGTAGTCCCAGCTACTCGGGAGGCTGAGGCAGGAGAATGGCGGGAACCCGGGAGGCGGAGCTTGCAGTGAGCTGAGATCCGGCCACAGCACTCCAGCCTGGGCGACAGAGCAAGACTCTGTCTCAAAAAAAAAAAAAAAAAAAAAAAAAAAATGCATTAAACCTATATATCAGTTTAGGACAAATTGACAACTTTACAATGCTGAATCTTCCAATCCATGAACATAGTATATCTCTCCATTTATTTAGATCTTCATTGATTTCTTTCATCAACCTTGAGTAGTTGATATAGTTTGGATATTTATCCTCTTCAAATCTCATGTTACCTCAATGTTAGAGGTGGGGCTTAGTGGGAAGTGTTTGGGTCCTGGGCGTGGATACCTCAAGAATGGGTTGGTGCCATCCTCATGGTAATGAATGAGTTCTCACTTTATTAGTTACCACAAGATCTGGTTTTTAAACAGTGTGGCACCTCCCCACCCCCTTGCTTTCTCTCTCACCATATGACACACCTGCTCCTCCCTCACCTTCCACTATGATTGTGAGGTACCTGAGGGCTTCACCAGAAGCAGATGCTGGCACCATGCTTCTTGCACAGCCTGCAGCATCATGAGCCAAACAAATCTCTTTTCTTTATAAATTATCCAGTTTCAGGTATTTCTTCATAGCAACACAAAATAGAGTAATGCAGAAGTTTTCAGCATATAGATTCTGTAAATTTTTATTAGATTTATAAAAAAGTATTTCATTTTTTGAGTGGGCTGCATATGGTATTGTACTGTTAATTTTGGTATACATGTGTTTACTGCTAATAGAAATGCAATTGATTTCTGTATATTTATCTTGTATCCTATGATTCATGTTGAACTAAATCACTTGTTTCAAAAGTTTTTTTGTTTTGTTTTCATTTTTATAGATTTCTTAGGATTTTCTATGTAGATAGTTATGTTATCTGCAAACAGGGACAAATTTTTTTCTGACCTGTATGTCTTTTGTTTCTTTTTCTTGCCTGTTGCACTAGCTAAAACTTCCAGCACTGAATTGAATAAGAGTGGTAAGAGAGGATATCCTTACCTTGTTCCCAACCTTAGGGGAAGTGCAATCAATCTCTCACCATTAAGTACAATATTAGCTGTAGATTTTGTGTAGACAACCTTTGTCAAGTTGAGGAAACCCCCCTACACTTCTATTTTCCTAAGAGTTATTAACATAAAAGGGTGTTGAATTTTGTCAGACGCATTTTCTGCGTCAATTGATAGGATGATGTGATTTTTTTTAACTTGTTAACATGGTGGATTACAGTAATTGATTTTTAAATACTGAAACAGCTTTTCATCTCTAATAAATTCCACATGATCATGATATATAATTTTTTCTATATTGATGAATTATACTTGCTAATATTTTGTTAAAGATTTCTTGCATCTATATTCAGGAGAGATGCTAGTCTTTAGATTTCTTTTTGAGGGATTATTTTTGTCTGGTCTTGATATCAGAGGAATACTAGCTTCATAAATTTCATTAGGAAGTAATCCCTCCTCTTCTATTTCTGGAAGAGGTTGTGTAAAATTGGTAGCAATTCTTATTTAAATATTTAGTAAAATTCTTTAGTCAAACCATCTTGGCCTGGAAATTTGGGGGCGGGGGTGGTAAGGAGGGTAAGAAATTAGCTTTCTTAATCTTTACAGGGCTATTCAAATTGTCTCCTTTTTTTAAGAGATGGGGTCTCACTCTGTCACCCAGACTAGAGTGCAGTGGCTTGATCACAGCTCACTGCAGCCTTAAACTCCTAGACTGCAGTGATCCTCCCACCTCAGCCTCCTGAGCAGCAGGGATTACAGGCACAAGTCATGGTGCCCAGCTTCAAATTAACTCTTTCATAGAGTGAGTTGTGGTCATTTGTGTTTTTTTAAGAAATGGTCTATTTCATCTGGGTTGCCAAATTTATGTGTGCAAACTTATTCATAGTATTCACTTATTAGTCTTTTGATGTATGCAAGGTCTTCAGTGATATCTCATTTCTTTTTCTTTTTCTTTTTTTTTTTTTTTTTGAGACGGAGTCTTGCTCTGTCACTGAAACCTCTGTGTCCCGGGTTCAAGCAATTCTCGTGCCTCAGCCTCCCGAGTAGCTGAGATTACAGGCATGCACTACCACACCCAGCTAATTTTTGTATTTTTAGTAGAGATGGGATTTCACCACTTGGCGAGGCTGGTCTCGAACTCCTGACCTCGGGTGATCCACCTGCCTCGGCCTCCCAAAGTGCTGGGATTACAGGCATGAGCCACCACACCCAGCCTGTTTCATTCTTGATATTGGCAATGTGTGTCTTCCTTTTTGTCAGTCTTGCTAGAGATTTGTCAATTTTATTGACTTTTTCAAAGAACATATTCTTTGTTTCATTGATTTTCTCTATTGTTTTTCTGTTTTCAATTTTGCTCGTATCTACTCTTATCTTTATTATTTCCTTCCTTGCATTCACTTTGGGTTTAGTTTGCTTATCTTTTCTAGGTTCTTGAGGTAGGAGCTTAGATTATTAGTTTGAAACTTCTCCTCTTTTCTAATGTACACATTTAATGCATATATTATTTCCCTCTCAGCATTGCTTTGGCTGTGTCCCACAAATTTTGATGTGCTATATTTTAGTTTTCGTTTAGTTCAATAATTTTTTTAATTTTCCTTGAGTCTTCCTTTTTGACTCATTAATTACTTAAAATACGTTGTTTAGTTTCCAAGTGTTTAGAGATTTTCCTATTATTTTTCTGTTATTCTAGCTTAATTCCATTGTGGTCAGAAAACTCTGTATTATTTTAATTCTCTTAAGTTTGTTGCAATTTGTTTTATAGCCCAGAATAGGGTTTATCTTGGTATATGTTCCATGACCACGCAAAAAGAATGTGTATTCTGATGGTTTAGCCTTAGTGTTCTATAAATGTCAGTTAAATCCTCTCAGTTGATGTTGAGTTCTTCTATATCCTTGCTGACTTTAGCTATCAATTGTTGCAGAAATTGTTGAGAGAGGGGTATTGAAGTCTCCAGTTACAACTGGGATTTGTCTGTTTCTCCTTTCAGTTCGATTGGTTCTTGCTTCTCCTATTTTGCAGCTCTGTTGTTTGGTACATGTATATTTAGGATTGATATGTTTTCTTGGTGAATTGACTATTTTATCATTATATAGTGTCCCTCTCTATCTCTTACTGCTGAGTGATTACAAAGGTTCTGACTCCCCACTAGGCATCCTCTGGCACCATCCAGTAGGAAGGAGGAAGGGTGCCTTATTACTGCGAGGTGGGGCTGAAAGTCCAGGTTCTACTTGGTCTCCTATGACATCACTCCATCATGAGTATTGAGCTGTCTTGACAGTTTCTCAAGGTTGGAAGTATAAGCCGCCCATTTAGCCTTTGTTGGCCTGAGTTGGGATGGGGAGATCACAGATTTTTCTGCTGCGTTTGGCCATTAGTGTCTGAAAGTTTTCTATCTTGCTCTGTTTCTTCTTTCCTACTCCTTTGACTAGAGAGAGCAGACTTTGGTTGGGGCTTTTTTGCCTACACCTATTGGCATTTCTGCATTGCCAGTTTCTTCAGCTCCAAGTCTGGGATATATGACACAAAAAGAAAATACAAGGAACTCAGTAATGTATTATTCCTTGGGTCCCAGCGTCCCTAGCTGGGCTGCCTTCTTCTTGCCTCCATTCAGAGTCTTATATTTCTTATATACTTTGCAAGAGGAATAGAGACAGTATATCTACTATAATTTACTTTTTAATAATGACTATGTTTAACCACCAGTTCACAAGTCCCTGAAATTTTTACAAACAGCTCTTGTAAACTAGCTCCAACACATCGCTACTGAGTGTCAGAGCCAGAGCTGCCTCCCACCACAGAAGCTGAAAAGCCACAAACCTCTTTCCCAGCCTTCTACAACTTGGACACAGACACATGATATAAGTCAGTCAGGCACATTCGTCTGAAACCATGTGATGGATGCAGGTAGGAGTGATGGATGCAGAGAAGAGGGACAGTGCAGAATCCTCCTGGTGGCCATTCCAGGGGTGATATCCCTCACCAGGGGCTCAACTGTGGCATCTCATGTTCCACAGCAACAGCCACATTGCCACCGGCTGTTTTCTGTAGCATGTCTGTGACCATGGTTCTGACCAACACTGCTTTTCAGTTGGAGTCTCCTACCTTCCCAGTGATTCTGTGAATGGCTTTTCAACAGCTCTGTTTCTGCTTAAATCAGCTGGAGCTGGCTTTGTTTGGTGCAAATAAGAATTTTAACTGATACACATTCCCACTGGCTCTCAGCAGCAAACCCCCTGGGAAACAAAAAACCTCAGCCTCTACCACAGAATGTCCTTATTCTTGCTCAGGGGAAATTATCTGAGGAATAATTAACAGCAAACGGAACAGCAGAATGTAACTTAGAAGGGCTTACTGAGAGGGACTGCTAAGACCCCAAAGCCATCACGACTTAACCTGCTTCTTCAGTTGCCAAATACCCTCCTCAGCAATTCTGATCCCCCGCACAGTGAACGTGTGTTTAATTATAGTCTCCTGTGAGATGAGCAATTTGGCATGGTGCAGAATATACCATCTAGCCTGACCTTGGGAACAAGACAATCCAATGACACTAAAATCTTACTTTCCTTTCTCCCTTTCCCACTTCCGCTCTCTCCCCCTGCACTGCTGGAGACTCACTGGTTAGGAAAGTCTTTTGTGTCCTTGAGGGTGGCTTTTGTGCACTGAAAAGACCACTCTAAGATTTACTTAGGTTTTGAAAATTAGTATTCAATTTATTAAATTTATAGATTTAGAAATTTATAGCTCTTCCTTACGCTTTTAAAATCACCTTAGGAATCTTATTATCCTATTTATAAGTCTAGCAAATATTAACAATCACTTTGAGAGGGTCTTGATTAATGCTTAGCCCCATTTACACACTTAGTTAATTAAACATCTTTAACATTTTAAATGGCATTTAATAAATTTAATAAATTCAATTCCTTTTTAAGTACTTCATCTGACTGACAAACCTTCCCAAGTACAAAAGTAATTATTACAGACTTAATAAATTCTGCATACAAGACAGAGTGAATCTTAAATTCTCTTACATGTCCAAACTATATGTAAACTTGGAAATGTTTCAACTTATCACAAATTTCAATCGATTATTCAAGTACATACATTAAAATGAAATATTGAAGGTGGTCTAATATTCCAATAGGCCAAATTCTCCAAAATTATGCCTACACAAATATTATATGTGTACAAATTCTTTAACTTGAAAATATGAAAACTATAGTTTTGATTCCCTTAAACATTTGTGTGCTTAATTTTAAATTTTCCCAGGGCTAAAAAAATTAAATGAAATGAAAATAAATTTTCCCAGGGCTACTAAAATGTCTACCCACAAGAGAGGTATTCCCTTCTCAGCCACCTGAGGTTGCTAATCAACCAGAGATTCTGGGTAGGATGCTAACTGCATCCTAGCTGCTGACTCTATGGACCTATCAAGCCCTATTTCCAGTTTCTAACTTTCTAACTTAAAGATGGAGGTGGCTGAGTAGACTAGTTCCTTGATTACAAGTGATCAGTTACTAACGGTCAAGGCAGAGTGGAGTCCATAACTCCCTATCCAGGTTCTATACCTGACTGTGTATTTATGTGACCCTTAAGGCTTATAACTATATATTTGTCCATCTATCTCTACAGAATCCTGCATCGTTTTCATGTGCTTCTTATCTCATAGGACCACACACCTCTTACAGATGTTTAAACGTCACCTAATGGAATTCTGGTGATCTCTCACAGCTTTGTCCAACATCCTGAGATCATTCTCCAAGTCACTGCTCACCCCTACCCCTCACCCTACCCATCCTACCCTCTGTGGTCTCTGAGTTCCTGATTCCCCTAGGAATGCAAAAATGGACTCCCCCAGGATCTACGTACCTTTTGACCTGGCGAAACTAAAGGAGAAAGTTCCTAAGCCTAGTAATTCTGCTGAGAGATTATTTGGGGGTTCCTATAGCACTACAGCCACTGCTTCCCCCCTCCTGAACCCCCTGCTTCCTGAGCAAGCACTGCAGTGATCAGGGTCTGTTGAAAGAACAAAGTCTATGAAGGAGGTGCTGGAGCCAAATTCCTAATCTCTCAGAAAGATGAGGCAACTTAGCCAAAGTCCAGTTAGTGACTGAGTGAGGCCAGAACCAAGGATTCCCAACTGCCAGTCCCCATGTTCTGGCCACCCAACTGCAATGCCATCAACAACAGCAAAGCCAGCAAAGCAAGAGAGGTGCTCACAGATCACAGCCCCAACCAAGCAGCCTAAACATTAGAATGTGCTACGTGCGGCCCTTTCTTTTTTTTTTTTTTTAACTTTAAGTTTCAGAATACATGTGCAGAACGTGCAGGTCTGTTACATAGGTATACGTGTGTCATGGTGGTTTGCTGCACCTATCAACCCGTCACCTAATGCATTAGCTATTTGTCCTGATGCTCTTCCTCCCCTCACCCACCACCAACCTGACAGGCCCCGGTGTGTGTTATTCCCCTCCCTAAGTCCATGCATTTATGTGCAGCCCTTTCTGTTGGTTGATAAACAGAATAGAAATAGGCACGGGTCCTGCCCTCAAGCTTACTTTCTAAAATAAATATGCATACTATGTATTTGCATTTCCATATCAAGGAGAAGCAATAATGAGAAATAACTTTCAACCACAGTGGAAATAGCGGTGGAACTCAACCATAGGAAAGAATATATTGGTTTAGGACAACGGTTCTCAAACCCTGACTCCATATTAGAATCTCTGGGGGTTTGAGGGAAAGGCAGGGGGAGGGGAATGTTAAATAAAATACCAGTGTGAGCCTGACACGGTGGCTCACACCTGTAATCCCTGTACTTTGGGGGGCCAAGGCTGGAGAATCAGTTGAGCTCAGTTCAAGACCAGCCTGGACAACATAGTGAGACCCTATTTCTACAAAAAATAACAGTGTGAGCCTGTAGAGATGAGGTTCAGACACTGATATGTTTTGAGACACTCCAGGTGATTCCAGTGCTTAGCCAAAGTTAAAATCCTCTGGCTTGAAGCAACGATTTCTGATATTTTAGTCCTTTCCCTGGCATTGTCACAATTTCTTGCTGTGTATGCTCCATTAGTCCATTCTTGCACTGCTATAAAGAAATACCTGACACTGGGGCCAGGTGCAGTGGCTCATGCCTATAATCCTAGCACTTTGGGAGGCCAAGGTGGATGGATCACCTGAGGTCAGGAGTTCAAAACCAGCCTGGCCCTCACAGCAAAACCCCATCTTTACTAAACATACAAAAATTAGCCAGGCATGGTGGCACGTACCTGTAATCCCAGCTACTCGGGAGGCTGAGACAGGAGAATTGCTTGAACCCGGGAGGCAGAGGTTGCAGTGAGCTGAGATCACACCACTGCACTCCAGCCTGGGTGACAAAGTGAGACTCCGTCTCAAAAAAAAAAAAAAAAAAAAAAAGGGAAATACCTGGAACTGGGTAATCTCTAAAGAAAAGAGGTTTAATTGGCTCACGATTCTGCAGGTTGTTACAGGAAACACAGAGGCGCTGCTTCCGGGGAGGCCTCAGGAAACTTACAGCCATAGTAGAAGGTGAAGGAGAAGCAGACATGTCTTACATGGCCAGAGCAGGGGCAAGAGAGAGAGGGGAGGTGCAACAAACTTTTAAATGACCAGATCTCATGAAACCTCACTCACTATCGCAAGAGCACCAAGGGGCAATCTGCTGCCATCATCCAATAACCTCTCACCAGGCCCCACCTCCAACACTGGGGATTGCAATTCAACACGAGATTTGGGCAGGAACACAGATCCAAACCATATCATATGCCTACTAACTCTGCAGTTATAAACTTAGTACTTTTCCTTTAAATCAATTCACTATTTTTAACATATGTATTTAGACTTATCCTACACAATACTGTCTGCAAAATTATGGGGCTCAAGTACTCATTATGTTTTTTTCTAAAACACATGAAAATATATAACTGTGACAGCTAAACTATCAAAACCCCATCTACAATCATCTCACGCACCACTACTGGTATTCTTCCCCACTTGGGGAAACACTGCCTGGGGACTCCTTTGATCTCAGAGAAACGTTCCCCAGTTCTGGTCTCTTTTCAGTAGTTTTGAGGACTTGCTGCTTTGTATTTGTTGACACAACTTGGTTATTTTAAAATGTTGTTTGCTGATTGGGTACAGTGTATATTGCTCAGGTGATGGGTGCACCGGAAGCTCAGGAATCACCACTCAAGAAGTTATCCACGTAACCAAACACCACCTGTTCCCCAAAACCTACTGAAATAAAAAATAATTTTAAAAATTAAGTTAAAAATGTTGTTTGCTGTGTGGGCCACATTGGTGGGAAAATTCCACCTATCTCAAGAGCCTGATATCCTGACCAGCTGCTCTAGGCCTTACAGTCTAGGCAGGATGTCCCTGGAAGAGACACCACTTCCTGAGAATGTCTCCTTCCTAAGCTCCCCCGACCCACCTGCTCTCTCCCAAGCCTGGAAAAGCTGCATGAGCTCCCTAGTGGCCCTAGAGCCCAAGGACCGCTATGGTCTCTCTTCCGATAACCAGTTATCACAGACGAGCACGCACTGCTCACTGGATCTAAATGTGGTGGAATCTGCGACCTCTTGGTCCTTCTTTCTCTGCCACCAGCTCACCCCCTTGCCCTCCATGCACCCCTGTGACCAGGCACTGTAGGAGGCATTACGAGTACAAAGGAGACTCAGGCCAGGTCTCTGCCCATCTCATAGCCTAGAAGGAGACAGACAAGAACACGCAATGGGCATGCAGTGACAGAGGCGGCGTGGCAGGGGATCCTTAGGGACTCGCAAATGAAAGTCTGGTTTTGCACCCTTCTCCATGCTCCCCTCACCCCCACCTTCCTACCAGCTCTGAGCCCTTGCTCTCAGCCCCTTCCTCATCTCCAGCTGTGCCCCACCTCCTCTTTGTCCCTCCTCTCCCATGGTACTGAGCCCTGTCCCTGGAATTGCAGGCATTAAAGAGCTCCCTGCTCCTCCTCCCCATCTCCCAAATTCAACTGTGACTCATCCACCATCCAGAGAACATCCCAGTGGCTGTCCGCTTAGTCAGCACTTAATAAAGCATTGTTCAGTAAAAAGAAACAGTTCCAACAAAATTAAAAATAATCTCAGCAGCAGGCTCAAATATTAAATCTTCCTTCCAGAACATAAATCCTACAAACACTGGAGTCTGCTCTTTGCACAAGTGGTGAATCACAATTATATAATTTATTTATCTGAAAACTACATTCCTCACTTTGCATTTCCTTTTTTGCCACACTGGATCCAATCCACCACTCCCTGCTTGCCCAAAATCTGTTTTATTGTTGTTTTCGGCAATGGCTTAATCGCAAGCTGCACGGGCAGTGCTCGGCGCAGGTGCCCTTGAGTTCTGTGTCACCTTTCCTTTGCTGCTCAGAATTCCCTTTGAGAGTTCCAAGTGTCAACAGGCGTGATCATTATTTGAGTCACCTGATAAGATACAAGAAGAAATGTCACGCAGGCTGCCAAATGGGACACATTATTGCCACGTTCTGTGCCCTAAAGGAGGGGCCCAGGGCAATCCCAGCAGATGGTCTATGAGCTCTGACAGCCAGACGCTGTCACAAGGGCATCAGATATCTTGAGTGAGCCGAATCCTCAGCATGAACAAGAAACTGACAGCCGCCCTCTTTGCCCAAAGTAAAAGAATGAGCTAGCACTCCTCAGGGCCTGAAGTGGGCCTGAACTTGTCCGGGGATAATGAAAGCTTTAGGCAGCTGCCCAAGATGTGGCCATAACCCCACTCAGAAAGCAGTAAGGGGAGGGGGAAATGGCGACAGGCTGGATGTCCTTACTGAAGGGCTGGTGCACGTGCACGTTCCCAAAGCCACTTCCAGTCCAGAGCAGATGGCAGAGAGGCCGGATGTTCAAAAATACAATGGCTTTTGTCCCCTTTTTAGTAACTGTCCTGTCCTACCCCCCAGAGCTGGGCCATCAGGGCTGGCTGGGGCTCCCCTCCACTAACTCTCCTCTGCACCTTGAAGAGGGCCGGAGTTGAGGGCCCCAGCACTCCAAGAGGGGAAGGTCAGAGGCCCCGTGAAGAGAAAGTCAGAGGAGGAAACACCAGGGCTACAAAGGGCTTCAGGACAAACTCTGAATGTCCCCAAATGACATGCTGTCTGACCAGCCAAGCCCCAGGCCAGGCCCATTGCCTTTCTATGGGTTTGCCGTGTGTCTGGTGTCCCCTGTGTCACACACCCAAGCTGGGTCTCTCTTTGCTCTCCTATCCCCCTGGGTCTGCATCCCTGGCAGCCATTTTGGTTGCCGCAGCGTCCTGGGTCTTCTCAATCCTCCATGGTCACCCTGAGTGTGTTGGGTGAGCTCAGAATGTTAGCTAACCCTGGCCTCCTGCCCTTCCTAAACGACGGCTGCCCTCCCTTGGTATGGATGTGGTCGTCTTTAAATGAGTAACGCTGCCAGGGTGACAAGCGGTTATCACTGGCTGTCATTGAAGCTTTTTCGCCAATTGCTCCGAGGCCTCAAGCCCCAGCTTTGCTGGAGTCCACCCTGACCCACCAGCCGAGACCAGGACTCATTCCCCGTGTCAGAAGGCCCCGCCCCTCTTCATTTCGCAGTGGAGGAACACCCACAGTTTGCAGCTATTTGCCAAGCAGAGATGACTGACACCATCTGTGTCCAGTGAGGAATCCAGCTTTCTAGACCCACACTGACATTTCCTTGCAGGGGCTGGAAAAAGTGCAGTTCCTTCCTGTGGGGTCTAGGAATCCCCGAGACCAAACAGGGGAACCTGACCGCATCCAGGCTGGCAAGGAGAAGCAGGACTCTGGGAAGGAACCACGGTCCTCACGTGCAAAGCCTCTCCACCAAACTTGTCTGAGTGGCCCCTGCCATCTGTGTTTAGAATCTTCTCTGCACTGGTCCCTTCTAGGTTTTGCGTTTGACCTTGACTTCGTTCCTTGGCAAAGTTCTTTTGAAATTCCACCCAGCCTTGGCCAATCTAAAGGAAAAGGAATCTTGTCCTCATATACACCAGGGGAGAGGCTAAATGTAGTTAGAGGCCACATGGCACCAGAGACCCAGGGAGCCTAGGTGGACAGGAATAAAATGCTTACACCCGGACAATAATCCAGGGCATCTGGAGGGCTCTTCTTTTCCTTAGGAACACAACAAACAGCCTCACGGTGGCCTGTCCCTTCTCTCCTGACCAGTTTCGGGGCACCAGCTGTTGGCCTGAACCTGGGAGTGTATGATAACCGCACCTGACGGCAGGAACTTAAGCACAGCCTGAGAATGGCCCTGTGTGGCAGGCGCACCTGAATGTATGTTCCAAGCTAGGGAATCCAGGAGTCGCCAACCTGGAGAGTCCTTCCTTGTCTACAAGAAACATCTGAGCCCCCGGGCTGTGGAACACAGCCATAAAGGTAAAGGTCCAGCCCCAAGTCTGGGTTGAATGAAGATCCCCAGGTGGAGGTTGTTAGGGGGAAGGTGCTAAGTGGAAATGCTACAGAAACTGCTTTTTGCAAGCGGTTGTGGTTCCTCCTGCCCCCGCTCACCACCGCTGGACTCTCTCCCCTGTATGTAAGACCCAGTAAAACCCCATGTCTCGTTTGCTAGTCTGGGTCTCTTTTCCCACCTCTTGAGCCTGGTGCCTTCGCCACTGGAGTTGATAGGAGTTCAGCACATCGGGAAGCAAAATTGGAAAAAGAGAAGAAAGCAGCAGCACCAGCTCCGGAGGAAATTGCTAGGGGCTGAGGGATCCCCGGCCTCAGAAGCTCTGAGCTGCCCAGAGCTGCAGACCACGGAACGTGCCTGTCCGGGCTGGTCTCCTCGGGAGGAACTAGATGCGCTTGAATGGGCTCTCTGAGCTCCGCGGATCCACCAGGTGGCAGTGCTGCTATTCCTCAGCCGGGACAGAGCCTGCAGCACGCGAGAGTAGCCACCAGAGGGCAACGGGGGACGATGCGCTCCTTCAGGCTGGGGGTTGCCTAGCAACTATGACGCAATGGGCTCCTGCTCCCCTCAAGTCTCCCAGGTTATTTCTGGCAAAACTGAGACTGTTGCACAAGGAGTGGCCTCAGGAATCCCAGAACTGCCTCTCTAAAACAGTAGAATCTAAAATGGTCCAGGGTCCCCAAATCCGGCACCACCCTGGCGTCTAGGGGATTGGGCTGCTATCTCTGCTCCTCCGAAGGCCAGAGATCAAGAAAAGAAGAGAGACATTTTCCATTCCTTCTGTGGCCCCGCAGCCTCTGATTTCCCCAGTGGCTACACTGGAGCAACTTTCTCCCTCTCCCCTCCCCGGTTCTCCCTCTTGCTAAGCACGAGCTGGATTCATGGGCATGTGACCTTGAGCAGACCTTGAGTGCCCCCACCCCCACTGCCCGCTCCTCGGTCGCACTTGAGGGGGCCTGGGGGGTGATGATAAGGCCCAGCTCTGGCCTTCTGCAGTCTTGATTCTCTCTTTTTCTCCCAAGGACTCTGTCCTTGACTCAAACCTCTCCCTGGTTTTGATGACCCTGAAAATAGAATTCTTCCAATTCCAAATGGATAAGTATGACCTGAGAAACCAAAGATGGAACCAAGAAAGTGAGGCAGACACGAGACAAGGAGTGTGGTTATAATGAGCTCAAAGCCTGTGCCGGTCTGGTCTGTGAAAGGTGAGGCGAGGTCAACGCCCCGGGCAGAAGTCATGGGGGCCACTCTAGCCATGGCATCAGGAGTGGTTCCAGGCACATCTCTGGGTCCTGAGGAGCCCCCCGGCCCAGGGCTGGGCTCTACCTGAGGCCCAGATGTCAATCCCTAAGGTCTTGGGGTCTCTGAGGGACACTGTCTTCCAGGGTCACACTGGCATGTGCAGCTCATTGTACTCATCCTGGCCATCCTCATCGAAGTTTGGTTCAGCATCTTCCGAGTCCAGCTGCAGAGGGAACAGAAGGTTGGGGAAGGCAGGGAAGCATGCTCATCCCCTCCCATTTTTCAGCTCCTCCAACCTGCAGTCCTCCCTGCTCCCCGACCTTTCCTGAGCCTCTCTGCAAGTACCATGACCCTGGATGGCAGCATTGCCCTTGGCCAAAGCCTTCAGGTCACCTCCCAGATCAGATACCAGGCCCCTCCTGGTGATAATAATAATGATTATTATTATGAAGCTCTTTCCTGAGGCCACTTCTAGTTGCTGTGGTACCTTTGTACACCATGTTTGAGTATGGATGAATTGCAAAAAGATGTCTTTTCCTCTAGTTGACAAAAACAGGGCTCAGGGTGAACGCCAGTGCCACATCAACCCTGTAGCCTCTCAGCTGGGTGTTTCTGGTCAGGCACCACCTGCACAGCTGTGTGCAGCAGCCCCGTGCCTACTCCCGTACAAAACCACCATCCGGAGGCCTTTACCTGGACTAGCACTTGACCCTCCCAACAGTCCTATAAGGTAGGATCTATGATTACCCCTATAATACAGGTGAAAATAAGATTTCGGAAGGTGAGATAACTTGCAACACAAGTTTCACAACTAACACAACTAGTGGGTGGCCAAACAGAGATTGGAACCCAGTGCCCATTTGCCCTCATACTGTTTCCCCAAACCACCACCCCCTTACCGCCTGCAGCTCCCTGTCCTGGAAGAGCCGGGGCAGAAGGCAATGCCTCAGAGGCACTGTGAGCAGCAGCAGGAAGGGAAAGGCGAGTGAGGCCGCCGTGGACTTGACCACCCAGAGCAGTGCGATGCAGCCCAGCTGGATGCAGGTGAACAGGTGCATCCGCCACGTCTTCACCTGAGGGAGCAGCCGGTGGGCCTCGGTGCACAGCATCCCGGCCTGCTCCCACCCATATCATGGGGAATTTGGCTCCCAGGTCCCACTTTCTCCTTCATATTCATCCCGTCCATCGATGCTCCCAGATCCCTCTGGATCCCCTTCCTATCACCCCACTGCCCCACCCCCATGCTTCCTGGCCCTACCTTGGTCACATAGGGCTGCTCAGGATGGTGCTTTGCTGGCATGAGGATGAGCAACAGACGCTGGGACAGCTGGATACCAGACAGGGACGTGACCCCCATGTACAGGAAGATCCCAAAGAGCACAGCCAATGGGATCCGACGCAGCACAGCCCCCA
Organism: Papio anubis; assembly: GCF_008728515.1. Taxonomy (NCBI): domain Eukaryota; kingdom Metazoa; phylum Chordata; class Mammalia; order Primates; family Cercopithecidae; genus Papio; species Papio anubis. The sequence goes on along the minus strand of NC_044985.1, from coordinate 103,459,316 downwards.
TGACGATGGACAAGCCTGGAGGAGGTGACACAGACCCGCCTGACTCTCAGACAGCCCCGGGAGGATGGACAGGCCTGGAAGAGGTGACACGGATCTGCCTGACCCCTCAGACAGCCCCCGGGAGGATGAACAGGCCTGAAGGAGGTGACACAGACCCGCCTGACCCCTCAGACAGTCCCCAGAAAGAGAGACAGGCCTGGTGGGGAGGCAACATGGACCCACTGGACCAATCAGCTTGGCTTTATCACCATGAACAAGAGAAGAGGGGGCAGGACAGAGAGCCAGGAAAGGACTCCGGGAGGAAGCGGCTAGGGGAGTGTTGGGAAGCAGGTTTGGGAGTCAGATCAAGGGCAACACACAGCACACTGGGCGATTCAGAGTCAAGCCTGGGATAGAGAGGATGTAAGGCCATGGGGCCCAAGGAAGGGGGTGTGCAGGGTGGAGGCAGGCTCTCACCCACGAGGCTGGCGATGAGCACACCAGTGACCCGCTGCTCCCGCACCTCCTGGATCTGGGGCTTGTCACCAGGCGCGATGGCAGTACGCATCACTGTCAACGCATTGACATGGGTGACAGAGCGGACCGTGGCAGCTGTGAGCCAGGGCAACCCAAACAGCCCACAAAGCCCCCCAAGGGAGCCAATGAGGAGCAGGTCCAGGTGGAAACCAGAGCCCTTGAGCAGCCTCCGTGCCTTCTGGCTGACAATAAGCCTGCAGGGAGAAGGTGGGAAGGGGGGTGTGGCTGGCCCGGCAGGGGCAGGGGACAGAGACAGGCATACACAGAGACGAGATGGTAGGGGGAGGACGTGCAGACTACAGTTCTCCCCAGGACTGCCAGCTGCTTCTTTCAAGTTCCCAAATTGAAGTTCTCACATTGAAGCAAATGTGAGCCAAATTCTCACACTGTGAATATTTAAAACACCACAAAAGCCAGATGCCAGATCTTACCACGTTATTGTGGTTTAACCAAAATTAGATACATGTGAGCATCCCTGGGTGCAAGCTTAGACTGCTAGAGTGTTCTGAGCACTGTCAAGTGCCACCCTGCAAAGAGTGGTGGCAACAGATAGATGTCACATCAAATCATCACGGGGAAACCATGCCCCTGCCCCGGATGCCACTGCTCTCTGCTCCTCCCCCACCTCCTCCTCACCCCTGCCAGCTTCTCCACATACACTCTCTTCCTCAAGGCTTGCCACCAGCTCCCACCCTCCCGGCACCCTGATACTGATAATGATGTCCCCGCCATAACCCTGAAACCAAGCCAAGGAGCCAAGGAGCCTGGCCTCGTCCCTCCCACCTCCTCCTCCCATCTCTCTCACGCCGTGATCTGTGTCTCCATGAAGATCAGGATGAGGACGAGGAGGGCGGGGACAGCGGCTGCCACCATCATCCAGGGCGGGAAAGGACGGGCACTGCCCAGGGGTGGGATGAACCATGAGCGCTTATCAGGAGAGGTCACTGAGAGCCCTGTGGGCACAGTCAGCTTCTACATGGCAGGAAAACAGGGTTCAGGGCCACAGCCTCCCCATGCTGGGAAGCCCACCAGGCTGCGTCCCCAATACCAGGACTTCAGGGAGTTGGGGTGTGAACAGGTTAGGGGGAAATTAGTTTTGCATCCTCCAAAACTCACTGTCCTTCCAAGGATCCAATAGAGGGCAGGCAAGTGAAGCGCCTCCTCCCTACGCCCCAGAGCTTCAGGGGACCTGTGTGGGATACCTGTCACTCTGCTCCCAGCCCAACACCTGCTTCTCCTGGATTCTTCACTCAGGCTCCCTGGGGAAGGCCCTCAGCCAGAAGCCCCAGCCCCATCCCACAGGGCGGCCACTCCACTGGGAAAGCTGAGTTCAGGCCTGATCCCAACCCCAGGGCCCATGGAGGTGTGTCGTTGGCTCCCTTTCCTGGCCTTGGGGTGAGAGCAGCTGCCACAGGCTGGGGCTCCCTCACCTGCGTGTAGGTGTCTGTGATGGAGTAATCCACCAGGACCATCACCAGGATGGAGATAGGGATGCCAAAGTCCCCGATGATGCGGCGAGCCTTGAGAGGGGCCGGTCGGGGAAGGGAGCAAAAGGTGGAGGCAAGGTCAGCAGACTAACACGGGGCTTGCCATCTCTGGCCCTGCCTGGGTCCACGCTGGAGCCAGAAGACCTCCCACCTGCCTCTCAACCCCATAGGTGCCAGCGCAGCCTGGGAGGCTATTGTCTTGATTAGACTTCTCTGAGCAAAGGGCAAGACGACACCCAGGGAAGAGGCTTCCGAAGGGGTAGGGGCTGCCTGGGCTGGGTTTTGGTCCACAGGCTGATCGGGGAAGGGGTGCAGCCTCTCTGGGGAGCTGAGCCTGGCAGTAAAAGCAGGAATTGTGGGACTCTTGGGGACTCCACACCCAGCAGCCATGCACCTTGCCCCCCAGGAAGCGGCTGTTCCTGAACTTGCGCAGGAAGAAGGCGATGAAGAAGGTCCCGAGCATGAGGATGAGTGACAGCAGTGCTGTATTGGGCTGGTTCCTCGGGCTGGGTGGGCCCTCGGTGGGGGGCAGGGCACTGCCATTTGGCTCCAGACCAGCATCCAGGGACCCCTCCAGGGCCCCCTCAGGGGGGTAGAATGGCAGCAGTGGGTGCTCTGTGAACACCTGTGTGTGGATAACAAGGACACCTTGTCACTCACCTGGCAGGTGACCTGATTTCATCGTCATCAGCATACCTGTGAGAGAGAGGGTGTCCCCTCAATAGCTGGTCAGACAACAGTAATGCACGTACATCCAGCTGCACCACACACACACACACATAACACACACAAAAAACACAACATACCACATCCACACCACACACACAATATACACACACAAACACACACACAACATGCACACACAGGCACACACACATGCACACACACACCACACAATAATAATAAACACACACACACCACTAATAATAATAAATACACCACACAAATCACACAAAACACAACACACACAAAACACACCATACTCATACCACACACACACACACACACACACAAACACACATAACACACATACAATAATAATAATGATAGCCATAACACAACACACACATAACACACAAAAATCAATAACATTACCACATCTAATACCACACACACTTACACACACACAAATACACACACACAACATGCACACATGATGCATACACACATGCACACACACCACAATACAACACACACATACAACACATAATACACATAAATACATACCACAATAAACACAACACACAAACACAGTCTGCTACTCATCACACCACACACACACACACACACACACTCCTCTACAAAAGATGACCTAAGGACAACCAGCCCCTTAGCACTGACAGCTCCCTCCCCATCACACACCTGTGCAGGTGAGTCCTTATTACTTACTTACTAAGCCTCCAACCAGGTGCCTGGAGTCGTGACCTGGCACCCACCCTCTGGGTCTGACTCCCTCCCCTTCAGTTCAGACCTAGCCTAGGATGTCCCTACAACCCCTCACTTCCAACACAGTCCCTCTCCTTGTCCCTCAGTTTTCTGTACCTCCCCCTCCCATGCTGTCCTCCCCAGGGCAACGTCCACCCCCATCTCTGCCACCCCTAAGACCTCTCTGGACCTCCACCTTGTAGAGCTTGTAGAAGGTCTCGTAGATGAAAATGAGTGAGATGAGGAAGGCAAAGATCTCCTGGGTGAAAGGCGAGATGTAGCGGACCAGGAAGCTGCCTTCGGCGGCCACTAGGGCAAGGACGAAGACCACCAGCCAGAGGCCAACCCACACCCGGCCAGTGAGGTACTCCAGGTCCTGAGCTCGGCAGAACTAGGTGGGGGTGGAAGCGGTCATTACCCACAGGTGGCCTGCCCTGGGTGTCAGTGCCCCCTGGAATAGGCAGTGGATGAACTCTGAGGAAGAGGGAGAATGCAGGGACCCATCCCCTAGGTAAGGAAGAGTGTGGGGCAGGATGTAGGTAAGGAAGAGTGTGGGGCAGGATGGATGGAGTAGGACAAGGCTACACCTCACCTTGAAGAAGGCTTCCTCAAACACAAGCAGTGGCCCAGAGAAGCCAACCACAAGCAGGGGCTGAGCCCCCAGCAGAGAGAAGAGGACGCCGAGCACAGCGGTGGACACAATCAGCTCAGACACGCCCATCAGCCCCTCGGTCTTCTCTCCTGCGGCAGCACGGGCAGGATGGCCCTAGCCTGGCTCTGTCTATCTGCCCCCTTCCTCATCTAATTTGTCCTAAACTGGGGCCCCCAACAAAAGCAGAGTAGCCCCTTAGAACGACAGGCAGGGTCCATTCCATACCCCATTGCTCCCAGACCCTCCCCACTAGCCCCCAGTGGTGATCACTGGATCCCCCATCCCTTACACCTCTCCCACACCCTCTCACTTTATAGCCCCCCAAAGGTGATCTCTGGGATTCCCTGACCCAGCATCTCTATAAGGTGCTCACACCTTTGCTAGCACATCTAACCACTGGCCCCTAATGCAATCACACCCAGACCCAGAATCCTGCAAGTGAGACTAGGACCAATAGTGACTAAAGGAGCCCCTCAATTCCCCAAGCCCCAGTCCCTTACCCAGCAGCCCCCCGAAGGTGATAGCAGGGCTGAGGGCTGCGAAGTAGATGAAGAGCACAGCGGCCACACACTGGGAGTGCAGCGCATCTCGCAGGTCACTGGGGTAGTGCGGGTACCGGCGCCTCACATCCCGCACAAGCCCCCCAAATACCGAGCCCGTCCGCAGCAAGGGGTCATCTTCAGGGGTCGCCTCGGAGCCCCCCAACTCCAAAGACAGTTCTGGGGGGACAAGGGGCTGCTGGGACACAGACCACTCCCTCTGGCTTGGAGGCCCCAGGCTGTCGGGATCAGGGATGCAAAGGACTCCAGGAGTCAGGACGGGGCTGGGGTCACAGCCTTAGGGCCCTGGGATGGGGGAGTGTGTATTGGGGGCACTCAGCCCCCCTCAAGGGTCTGACCTTTCCCAGGGGCCGTGTAGCCACCCCGTGTGGTCATCTCAACTTTGGTCTGTTCACGCTCCCGCCGCTTCCTAAGCAGCTCTCGCTGGAAGGCAGCCACGGAGCGTAGCAGGTCGCGGCCCTCCACCTCGGACGGGGGGATCACAATGCTGCCATCCAAGAACTCGCTGATGGCGCTCAGGAGGTCTTGCCGGTCGTCTGCCTGGTAGGCAGCCTCATGAAACAGCTGGGGGCAATGAGAAGGCCAGGACCCTCAGGGACGGCCAAGGGAGCCTCCAGGAGGGAGACTTGAGGCAGGTGTTGGGTCACTGAGCTACAGGCAGGGTGGACATTCCGCCATAGATACTGGGCCAGTCCAACAGTGTTGGCTGTTGGAACACTGACACCCATCCCAGCAGGCCAGCAAGCCACTGCCCCAAAGCCCCAGGTGCCCTCCATTCCCCCAGGAGATGCCAGACTTCCACATGCAGCACCTAAAGGGACAATGCCTAGCAGAGGAGAGGCTTCCAGAGCCATTCCAACTGGATCAGCCACACCTTACAGGCTGATAAATATTGTGAACATTGTCCCTGGCTAAAGGACCCTCCTATCTAATCCCAGGAGAAGCCACAGCAAAGACCAGCACATCCAGCCCTCCTGATCAAGTCTCACATCACATCCAAAGCTCTGGGGTCTGGGCTTTTCCCCCGATGTCACCAGCCCCTTACACAGCCACAGCTCAGGGCTCTCTCTTCTCCCCTGGGCCAACAGCTCCCCCCACCACTCTCCAGGGCATGGCCTCCACCCAGGGGCCTCTAGCACCCTTGCCTCTATGGACACCACTGTAGACAATGAGAGGGACAGGGGTAAGCAGGGCCTAGGAGAAGAGGCCTTGAGAGCCAGCATGCACCCAACCTTGTCAGACATAAGGGTGGCAATGGAGCGCCCAAGCTCGTGATAGTCAGTGCTGGTGTGGCTGGGCCCCAGCATCACGAAGAGGAAGCGGACCGGGACAGGGACCTCAAGCACAGACTCCAGGAGTACAGCCTCATTCAGCCGCACAAAGGCTGCTGCAGGCTGCTCCAAGAAAGGCACACAACCTAGGGGAAGAGGAAAGCACAGGGCGCTGGGCAAAGGGGAGCAGTCAAGGCAGGCCCTGGGGCAGCTATCTAGGGCTATCATGGACAGTTGAGCAGGTTGTAAACTGCACAAAGAAACCCCAGTCTAAAGGGGCACTATTCACTTGTGTGTCTATACATTGATTACAATTCACCAACAGATGGAAACTCAGGGTATTAAAGAAGGGTTGCTTTTTTTTCTAATTCCAAGTCCAAGATAGCAGAAAACTGGACAGGAAGCAGGCAGGGGACTATGAAAGGGCTGGGCTAAGACAGGTTGTGAGGAAGAGCAGGGGCCAGGTGGGAGCCTGGAGGGAGATGGAAGAGGCGGCCTCCAGGCCAGAGCTCAGACAAGCAGGCCCCCAGGAGAGGCACACACACGCTGCAGACCCTGCCTGCAGCACCCGGCCCTCCTCACCCACAAGCACAACAGTGGCCTCAGCATCTTCAGGGATCTTCTCCAGCAGCTTCAGGCTTTTCCCCCGGTGACCGTCTCCCCCAGGCATGTGGAGGGGCTTCTGAGGACGCAGAACTGGAATAGGGCTGGGACCCAGACCGGAGGCCGTGGCAGGCCCTCCCAGCCCTGGCTCCAGCCCTGGCTCTGAGACCTGCTTCTCTCTCCCAGAATGGGCAGGTACTGCACTGTGGCCCCACACTGGGAGCCACCAGCTGGGATGTGAACCCTACCTCGACGCCCCCTACTACCACCTCAGCCTTATCTTGTTTAAACAGCTCCTGTGGGTCTGCCACATCATCACACTCAAAGCTCCTGCGTCTCAGGGCAGGGACCCCTCATACGGGTCTCCACTAGGTCCCCCAATGCCCAGCATGATGCCAGTAACCCAACCTTCCCAACCCGCTCAGTGAAGTCATTGATGACCTCAACTGAAACTGGACACCCTCTCAGTCCCCTGGCCTAAGCTAGAGCAAGGGCACTGACCTCCTTGGCGTCAGGGTCATGTGGCCAGAGTGGGGCTGGCTCCCCCAGGTCATCAGCCATGGTAGGCACCGCCCCATCAGGACCATGGCTGGGGGTTGGGTGATGATTCCCCAGAACCGAGTTCATGCTGGAGCTCGATGGGTTTCGGGGAAAGAAGCCACTGTCCTTGTCATCGTTGGGATGGCTGGAAGGGGCAGGGTGAGGCAGGTGAGGAGGAGAGGCTCATGGTAGACTGAGGTCATGAGGTGAGTAGTGGAGGGTCAGGGCCTCCATCCCTCTGCCTCAGTGTAAGAAGAAACTTTCTAATGATTGAAAGTGTCAAAAGATAGAAATGAGCTCTCTGTCACTTGTGGTATTCAAGCAGAGGCTGGGAGCCACTCAGAAGAGGCTGTGCTCCTGGAACGGCAGCTGAGCTGTACAGGCCCCTCCCAGGCACCCAACCCCGGCACCTGTGTTTCAGTAGCAGGGTACGTAGGACACTGGCCCTGTCCTCCGGCCGGATCTGGTCAGACACAATCATGGTCTCCACCACGAGGTGTGCAATGCCTGGCAGGGTGGTTTGCTCCAAGTCCAGGAGGGCAGCTCCTAGGGGGACAGTCAGGCACAGAGAGGGCACACAGTCCCATCAGACAGGAGAAATCTCCTCCCACTCGGCCTTGCCCCCCAAAAGCATGGGAATGTGCTGGAAGGGCAAAGCGCCCAATGTACCAGGCGGATACACAGCTCCATATTGCCACAGGCCAGCCACAGAGGGGCTGTGAAAATGGAGCATGGGAACGAGGGCACGGCCCCTCCCCACAAGGAAGGGGAAACCATTTGTTGACTGACTACTTGCACCAGATACAGCCCTGCCCCTCGGGGCTCACGGGCTGCCCAAGCAAATGGACCCCATAGTCCCAGGTGGCAGCGGGATCTTGCCTGTGCCCAGGACTCCAGGGAGTGTCCCTGGGAGCTGAGCAGCCTGGCACAGACTGAAGAGGACATGCAGCCTCAGGTCAGGCCTGGGAGTCCCTACCATGGGCGATGGTCCTCCTGAGCTCCAGAAGGCTACGGAAGGAGAGCGAGGCAACGTGGGGCTTCCCCCAGCGCTCTGTCTCCTCCTCCACATCCTCCTCAAACTTGATCCAGCGGGCCGTCTCCCGCCAGTGGGGCTCCTGGCTGCGGTCCAGCATCAGCTCGTTCAGCTCCACGAACACCTGGGGGACGTGCCAAAGGTGAGGGCCCAGGGACCAACAGGTGTGGGGAACACAGCGACGGGGCAAGGCAGGGGGGCAAGGAGAGGAGGGCTCCAGGGCCGAGGGGCATGAGGAAGCCACAGGCCCACCCACTCAGCATTCTGACCTCATGAGGCCTCCGGTCCAGCTTTTTCTTCTTCTTCTTCCTGCGAAGGATGGGAGCCAGGCCACTGGGACTGCCCCTCCCGCCCTGTGTCCGGGATGGCTTTTTCACTAAGTGTCGCCGCACACCAGGGTTGTCCTCCAGTCGGTGACCTGCAGAGAAGATGGGCTTAGGGGTCCCACAGGTCCAGCTGGGGGCCTCGGGGTCACGGCCCAGCTCCTTCTGCCCAACTCATCTACTTAGTGAGCTCTATAGTCACCTATAGGCCATGCCGAAGGGAACCAGATAATCCCATGTGGCCATTTCATTGATAAGAAGACTGAAGCTCAGAAAGAGGGAAGACCTTCCCATGGTCACCTGGGACCACCGGCCAAGGTGCAATCCAAAGGTAGACCCAGCTCAGTCCACAGCCCCAGCCAGACCCTCCAGCCCCTGCCATGGCCACTGCCCCTCCCTCTCTGTCTGGGTCCCATGACTGGCGCTGAGTCAGAGTCCCGGGGCACTGAGCCCCCAACACTTCCCATGCACCCTCTCTCTCTCTCAACACCCATGTCCCCTCCCCGAAGGTACACAGCCCAGCAGACTCAGGCAGGGCTTCGCTCCCTTCCTCCTGCCTGCCCTACCCAGGCCAGCAGCAGTCAGGGAAAGGCCAGCAGCCCCGTTACTCACAAGTTGGTGGCCGTGCCATGGGACCCAGCTGGCCCCTGACGGACTCCCACAGGCCACCATCCTCAAAGTCCAGCACAAACATCTCTAAGTCTTCTGAGGCCAGTGAGTCTCGAGGACTGGGGGCTGGATCCCTCCCAAAGCCCTGGCTATTGGAGTACCCAGACCCAGGGCTCAGTGCCCCATTGGGCTCAGGATCCTCCTCCAGTGGGCTTGTCATTCTCCTGGTGGCCGAAACCTCGGTCCCCGCTCCCTGCCAGACCCCTTGGCTCTCCTACAAGGTGGCAGCCTGGACGGCGTGGCTTCTGTCCAACCAGAGCTGAAGGTGGCACAGCCTCCCGACCCCAACTCCCCACGTCCACAAGCCTACTCCTGGCGGCATCCAGCCCCCACCCTGGGTCTGTAAACACGCCCTTCCCCCGCCCCATCCCGCTGCTACTGCTGCCATCGGATTGTTCCCGTCCCTGTCCTCAGGCCCTGGCAACTTTCCATGACGTATTGAGCTTAAAGCCCTACCCTTCCCCCCACCCCGCCCACACACTGTGGCTCCGAGGAGGAGGAGGGATCAGTGATGCCCCTGGCCTGGGCACAGAGCCCCATGGGTGATGACAGGTGGCACAGAAACCAGGGCACTGATAAGATGGAAGGAATGTGCCGAGATCACAGCCAGGCCCAGCCAAGGGTAGTGGGATGGGAGTGAGGGGTCCTGCCACAGGGAGAGGCAGGGGTCCACAGCAATGGCTCAGACTCAGGGCCTGGGTTTGGAGGGGATCAAAGAGCTAGGAGACAAAGAGTTCACCCTGAGAAGAGGGGCCTTGGGGAGGGATACAATGATGTGAAAAAGAGAGCTGCCTTTTTCTAGGGGTGACTCAGAGGACAGAATCAGGACTGAGGTGTGAAGTGTCAGGAAAGGAAATCTCAGCTCTGGCCATCAGAAAGGGTGGCTGGGTGAGGTAGTGAGCTCCCCATCACTGGCCACATCCCAGCAGACAGGGATTCAGAGAGGACTCAGCCCTGAGTGGAGGACAGCTCAGAGCCTCTCCAAGGTCACTCGGAGGCCGGGAGTCCGTCGCAGTGGACCATGGGGGCTGCCACAAGGTCTCACTCACTCTTCATGTCGTCCAGGTCTGCAGAACCCAGCATCTGGGCCTCCGCCTCATCTGTGGGCACCTGCTGCTCTGGACCACCCGGGTTGCCCAGGGCACTGCCTGGGCACAGTCGCTCCCGCAGGTCATAACTGGCCGATGGGCTCCAGGGCCGGCTTTTCTCCCCAGCGATTCGGGAGGCCCGGGCCCGGGGGCTGGGGGAGCTGGGGAGGCAACACAGCAGCCTTGGACTTGACAGGGCCAGGTCGGTGGTTCCGTCACCGTCCCTCAGCTCAGAGCAGGGCCTGGAGTAGACCCTGAGCATGAGACCCAGGCCCCTCCTGGGCAGAAAGGACGCTAACCCGGGCCCCCCTTCCCATCCCATGGCTCCCCCTTTCCTCCACCTTTCTCCCCATCCTCTCTACTCTGTCACTCTCTCCCGGGGAACTCCTAACCTCTTCACTCTGCTCTTCTTTTTTTCTCTCCCCTTGTTCTCTCATCCTTGTAAATCACGAGGACAGAGAAGGATCCCAACCCCCTCCCATACCCTGCTTCTCTTCTCTCAGGGTCAGAGCTGGGGACACTCCCCAGGGTCAGGAAGGAGGTGACTGCCAGGAGCTCGGGACCCTGCGGCTCTGGGCTGGGCCCTGCTGAGTAGAGGCTGCAGCCAGTACCTGCTGGAGTGCTGGGGGCTCTTGTCAGTGCGTGGGACCACCGAGGGCAGGGGCTTGGTGACAGCAGCCCTCCCAGGGAGGCCTGGACTGTCATCCTCGTCACTTCCAATGGAGAACTGCAGACACAGAATGTGCCCTGGGGCCCTGCCCCAACCCACCATGCAGCCCCCAACCCTACCCAGCCTCACACAAGCCCCAACATGGGCTCCTCCCCTCCTCTCTGCACCCCTGACCTGCCACCCCTCCAAAGGGAAGCCCCTACCTTTGCCTTCTGTGGGGTCCCTGAGGGTGGGGGCTCCACAGGTTCTGCCTCAGATTCTCCTTCCTCTTCCTCCTCTTCCTCCTCTTCCTCATCCACTCCAGCTCCCCCCTCCTCCTGGATGGGAGGGGTCCCCTCAGAGGGGGGAGCAGAGGTTCTCTCCTTCTTCCTCTTTCTCCTGGTGTGCCGGGCAGAGGTGGGGGGCAGCCGCCGCAGCTTGTGGGGTGGAGGCAGGCGCGCTGAGAGCGGGTGGTGGGTGTGGTGGGATGTGTGCCGGTGAACTGGGGGTGCAGGAGATCCAGTTGAGGCCCCCACAGCAGAAACGGGGGCCCTCCCCACCCGAGGGCACACACCTTCCAGCTCAAGGCCGCAAACAGGGGAACCCTAGTCCTTCCTCCAGGGCCATGACCCCCCAACACCTGTGTCCACGTGCCTGTCATTGATGAGGTCTGGTGGAGTGGGAGGAGAGGGCGGATGGACAGGGAAGGTCATGAAGGGGGCTGGGAGGGGAGACGTGATACAGCAAGGAGGGGAAAGGCGGAGTTGGAGGAGTCGAGGTGGGACAAGGAGAGAGTGAGTGGGGCTGAAGGGGAAGAGGAAGGTCACCGTGGAAGGGCCCAGGCCCGACTCCCTAGATCTCCCCTGGTCTGGGGCCCACCTCCCCTGGCAGGCGGATAGGCGATGGGTGGGGGAGGCAGGATGACTGAACACGGCATGTGGCCCAGCACAGAGTCCAGCACAGTGTCCGGCACAGGATGGCACTGGGTGACCAAGCCGGAGGTGAGCGCGGTGATGGTGGCGATGAAGGTGATGGTGGCGAGGGCGGCCGCACTAGGGGTCCCCAGGCTACCCACACTCAAAGTCCCGCTCGCTGTAGCTGCGGCTGGGCTTCTCAGGGTCCCAGGCCGGGGGCTTGCTGATGAGGTCCCCAAACCTGCTCACAGCCAAGGTCTTCCCCAAGTCATCGTCCTCCTCCTCCACGTCTGGACTTAGAGGGGGCTCCTCCAAGGGCACCCGAACCTGCAGGCCCAGACAGCCTCTGCTAAGGACCCCTGACCCATGAAGGCCCCACACCCACCCCAACTCCAAGCCCTAGTTGGGGGACCTCAGCAGGCTCTCGCACCATCGGGCCCGCTCCCCTTGCTCCCAGACCTGTGTCAGCATCCCAGAAACCACCCTCTCTGGGCTCCCAGAGCTTGTAAAGAGAGAGGGCTACCGATCCGGAAAATACCAAAAGCCCCCCTCTTTCTCCATAACCCCCAGCCCAGCTCATCCCTGGATCTGGGGGTGGGGTGGGTCCCTGGGTCTGCCAGAGGACGCCTCAGCCCACCCTAAGGCCCCTCCCCTCTCCTCCCCCATCTCTCCCCCGCCCCCGCGCACGCCGGTCACCTGGGGTAGGGGGGAGGCGCCCCCGGGCGGCGGGATCACTCCGTTGGCCATGGCCGGGTAGGCGGCTGGGGATGCTCTCACTCACTAAGGGACCCGAGACCCGGGTGAGAAGGAGGGGCCACTGAGGGGGCCTAGCGGGGAGCCCTGGGGGAGGAGGGCGGGGTCAGGTTCCTTGCGTTGGCGCCCCCCACCCGGGAGCCGGATCCACGCTCCCGGCCCAAGCGCCCCTCCGAGGCCCAGCCACACCCGGGACAGCCCGGGTCCCCCGCCCTGCCCGGCGCGCTCCGCCCCGCGGTACCTCGGGGCTCCGGAGCCTGCGAGGCCCAAGCGGGCCGCCGCGCCCCATGTCCCCCGCGCTCGCTCTGGAGCGCAGCCGCGACTCGCGTCCGGCCCCTCGCAACGCAGAGCCGGGCTGGCCGGGCGGACGCAGGCGCCGGAGCCCGCAGCCCGCGGCTCCACCTCCTCGCGCTCCGCTCCGCACCTCCACCGCCGCCGCCGCCGCCGGGCCGCACAATGGGAGCGGGCGGGCCGTGACTCACCCCGCCCCGGCCGGCGCGGCCCCCACGCGCGGGCCCCGCAGCACCCCACCTGCCCGCGCGCCCCTTCTCCAGGCGCCCCACGCATGGCTGGGGGCGGGGGCGCGGCCCGAAATTCCCACAATCCCCCAGATTCGCTCCCCCACCCTGCTTTTAACCTCCCCTCCCCTCCAGAGCCCAGGAAGCCACCCCCCTCCGCAGACACAGGCCCCTCCAGTCTTGGGAAAGGAGCTCACAGACCCCTGGAAGCACCCACCACCTCCCCTTTCAGTTCCACTACAGCCTTGCCCCTCAAAGTCCTGGCTTCTGTCGCCCGGCACCACCCAACGTTTGACCTTGACACAGTACCTCCCCCTCCTCCAGCCTCAGCTTCCCCAGCTGTAGCAAGAGGGGCCTGCAACAGGGGTGTTCCAAAGTTCTCTCCACCTCTAAGATTTTATGGCTTCGTTTTCACATTTCCTCTCCCTTCTCCCCCATCCCTGAGGTCACATCTCATTTTCCAAGGGCAAAAGGTCTTTCGAAGGAGCTTCTGGACCCCAGTCGGCCCCTATCCTGAGATCAATGAAACTGGACTTCTACACAGTACCATGCCCATACAGCCCTGTGACCTTGGTACTTTACCCTGTCTGACCCCTGGCCTCATCTAGACCTCAGCTCAACCCAAGGAAAGATTTTCTGTGTGCATAGCCTTCCAAGGGGAAGGGAGCTAGGATCTGTTGGACGCCCACATTGTCTTGTGTGTGCTCACAGCCCTGTGCTAGCTAGGTAGGCCCTCTCCAGACTGACTGCCTTGTCTCAGGCATAATAATAAGAGGAGCTGTTATGATTCTCATTTGGTCGGCAGAGGACAGTGGAGACTCAGGGAGGCTCCTTACCTGCCATAATCACAGCTGGAAAGCAGGCTGCCGACCGGTTTGGGCATCATTATCCATGTATTGAAGGTGACTCTCCAAACCACAAACAGAAGTTTTAACTGAAAGAGATGTGCTGTCCTCCTAGGTCTCACAGGGTGAGTCCCAAGGTGGGAATTCCTAGGGTGGGAATCAGCTGTGCCCAGGCAGAGCATGTGAAGTGTGCCCCAAAACCCAGAATGGGAGGCCCAGCTGTTGGGGGTTGAATTGTATCCCCCAAAATTTATACGTTGAAGTCCTAACCCCTGGTACATGAGAGTGTGCCCTTATTTGGCAATAACATTCTTGCAGATGTTAAGATCAGGGTGAACTCCTCATCCATTATGACTGGTGTTCCTATGAAAAGGGGAAATTGGCCAGGGGCAGTGGCTCACACCTGTAATCCCAGTACTTTGGGAGACCGAGGCAGGTGGATCACCTGAGGTCAGGAGTTCGAGACCAGCCTGGCCAACATGGTGAAACCCCATCTCTACTAAAAATTAGCTGGTGTGGTGGTGCACGCCTGTAATCCCAGCTACTCGGGAGGCTGAGGCAGGAGAATTGCTTGAACCCAGGAAGCAGAGGTTGCAGTGAGCAGGGATCGTGCCAGTGCACTCCAGCCTGGGTGTCAGAGCAAGATTACATCTAAAAAATATATCTATATTATATATGTTATATATTATATATAATATGTCATATATTACATATATTATATATTACATATATAATATGGGTTTCTAAAGGCTCTTCAAGGGAAGATTTTGCTCCATCATCTCAGAGGGGTGGAGGAGAGAGGAAGGTCTGTAAGGGTAGAGAATGAAGCTGCAGACTCTGGGTGGGGTGCCGGAGTCTCCAACTGAAAGGATGGGGGTCTGGGGCTCCCAAAAGATGAGGACTTGTGCTCAGCATACTCCCTGGGGTGGGTGGAGCCTCAGAGGGATGAGTAATATATAAATATATATATTATATATTACATATATACTACATCTATATTACATATATACATTTATATATACATTTATATATGTAATATATATTTTATATATGTAATATATAATATATATTTATATGTAATATATAATATATATTTATATGTAATATATATGTAATATATTATATATTCATATATGTAATATATTATATATTACATATATGAATATATATATTATATATTACATATATAATATATGGGTTTCTAAAGGCTCTTCAAGGGAAGATACACACACACATATGTGTATATATATAAGTAAAAAGGGGAAATTTGGACACAGAGGTGTGCATTCAGGGAGAACGCCTTGTGAAGACTGGAGTTATGCTGCCACAAGCCAAGGAACTACCAAAGCTGGGAGAGAGACCTGGAACAGATCCTTCCCTACTGCCTTCAGAGGGAGCCTAGACCTGCAGACACCTCTGTGTCTGGCTTCTAGCCTCCAGATCCATGAGACAGTAGATTTCCATTGTTTAAGCCACTTGGTTTATGATTCTGTGTTACAGTAGGCCTAGCAAACTAGAGCTATCCCAATTCTTTATTCCTCTGAGCCAGGCAACGTGGTTCCAAGACCCTACCTTGAATTTTGTTTTGGTAGGGCCGGCCTTCACGTCCTTAGAGATACTCCAGAGCCTTGGAATCTTTCCTAGGGCTCTGGTC
Organism: Papio anubis; assembly: GCF_008728515.1. Classification (NCBI taxonomy): domain Eukaryota; kingdom Metazoa; phylum Chordata; class Mammalia; order Primates; family Cercopithecidae; genus Papio; species Papio anubis. The sequence goes on along the minus strand of NC_044985.1, from coordinate 103,443,816 downwards.
TTCAATCCACCTCGACATTGTGTTCCCAATCCTGCTCCTCTAGCCTGTAAAGTCAGACAGCAGTTACTTTAATACTGAGACAGCCTGAGAAGGGTCTTGCCACTGGGAGCCCTGGTGTACATCCATGTACATCCTGCACGCCAAGATGCCATAAGGGTATCACAGGACTCATCCCTCTGAGGCTCCACCCACCCCAGGGAGTATGCTGAGCACACGTCCTCATCTTTTGGGAGCCCCAGACCCCCATCCTTTCAGTTGGAGACTCCCGCACCCCACCCAGAGTCTGCAGCTTCATTCTCTACCCTTACAGACCTTCCTCTCTCCTCCACCCCTCTGAGATGATGGAACAAAATCTTCCCTTGAAGAGCCTTTAGAAACCCATGTTTATCTCTTTCTTTCCAGGCTGGGGGCAGTAAGATGATGCTGACACCCACCAGTTGTTTCTTACCAGCTCATCCTATTAGACATAAACGCATGCTTTTGTTAGGCCCGCTCTCCTCTCTGACATCCTGCCTGCAGCGCACCTGTAATCGTCAGTCCCCTACGGTGTGTTCCCGATGGGGTCTTCATTTCTGTGACAAAAGAGCACTCCTTTCTTGCACAAAGGATGGCCATTCTGGGTATGTGTCAGTTTCTAGCTTAGAGCCTGTAGACACTGAAATGGTGACAGGAAAGGTGACAGCAAAGGCTGAAGCCAGCAACAGGCCAGCTCTGAGCAGTAGCCAACTGTCACACCCTTCCCCACGGTCCAGTCTCACAGGAACGTCCCCACCCTGCATGCTGGCACCCCAGTACACTTGTCTGCACATGCAGCAGCACTACAGCCTGGCCCTTAGGTCTGAGGGAGCAGGAGCCATCCTGCCACACCACCCAGATGTAGAGGCAAAGCACATCGTTCTCTGGGCTCCCCATGAATGGGCCAGAAGCACTCGGGTGGATTCCTCTCATGCTGTTACCTGAAATCACTCTGAGGGTCCAGCATGCTGGGAACTAGACCAGTATGGCAGATAATTTGTCATCTGTGGCCACCCAAATCTTTGAAAACCCACTTTTACATTTTGATCATTTCTCCTAAGTCCTCTCTTGCCAAGGTCGAAGCCAGAAAACCCTTGCAGCCAGGGCACAGATACTGACCTCGGTTCCACCAGTCAGACTCACCTGTGCAAGACCTGAATTTAGAAGTGAGCAACGTGCACAGGAGACTCAGACTTCTGCAGGCTTGGAAGGCGGAGAAGTTCTCATGCTGTGGCTGGTCATTAGTCGTTGCTCTCTATTCCTCCCCAGAATACTACCTAATCCTCATTATTTTTTTATAAATTCCTTTCCAGCTTAAAGTGGCTATTGTTTGCAACGAGGCATCCTGACTCCTAGAATCAGGGGAATGGGCTCTAAGTCCGGGTCATGGGATGAGCAGGCACCAGACATTAGTGCTGCCAACATCAAGGAGCTGGCAGAGAGGATGTGAGAGAATGGCCCTCCTGTTAACAGGCGTGGGTAGCCCCTGCCTCTCTTATGATTACTGTGTCATTCCCTATCGTCTCCATCCTGTACTCTTAAGGATAACAACGATAACTTCATTATTTTAAATGCAGGTAGTGCTTCCCGGCTCACAAGCCACTTTAATATTCATATTTTCATTGGTTCCTCACAACAACCCTCTGTGGTAGAGCATCTTAATCCCATTTGACAAGTGAGAAAAATGAGGCTTGGGAAGTTTAATTGGCTTGCCCAAGGTCTAAGGCTCATAGGCAACATGGCCAAGAAGCAGATGCATGGGCTTCAAGCTTTACATCTAATGTTTATCCCCATATACCACAGTACCTCCCCGCACCATGTCTTTTTTTTTTTTTTTTTTTGAGACAGAGTCTCGCTCTGTCACCCAGGCTGGAGTGCAATGGCGCGATCTCAGCTCACTGCAACCTCTGCCTCCCGGGCTCAAGTGATTCTCCTGCCTCAGCCTCCCGAGTATCTGGGACTACAGACAGGCACCACACCTGGCTCATTTTTGCAATTTTAGTAGAGATGGGGTTTCGCCATGTTGGCCAGGCTGGTCTCAAGTTCCTGACCTCAAGTGATCCACTTATCTCAACCTCCCAGAGTGCCATTACATGCGTGAGCCACCACACCCAGCCTCCCCCACCATGTCTTGATGCCTCACACAACTGTTAGACTTTCCATGCCATGGGCACAAACTGAAATAGACCACTAACTTCCCAGATCGACTTTTCAAGGAGACTGCATCTTTGCGACTAGCGTCTGTACGGGGGAGTAGTTAAACGTGAGACCGCTAGAGCCAAGCAGCCTGAGTTCATAGCACAGTTCTGCCACTTGACAATTACGTGACTTTGATAAGTTATTTGCCCTCTCTGGGACTCAGATTGCCTATCTGTAAAATCGCAATAATATCAGGGTTGTTGAGAGGATGAAATGAGTTCCTTTGTATAAAAGAGTGACTGGCCTATAGTAAGTGCTCAACACTGTTAGCTAGTTTCAATACTACTACAAATCTAAGAGACGAAAGTACCAAAAAGTGCTCAAATAACTTGCAGTGTGAAAAATGGTGAAATGTACACACATAAAATAAGCAAAAGCTTGCCCTTACCAAAGCAATAATTCTAAGAGCCATACTAAAGATGACAATCGCAAACTCTAAGAAGGCGGGGAGGTCCAGAATGACTTTTACCCCACCAGGGTAGATTGTGACACTCTTTGGTCATGGACCAATCTTTGCCTTGGTAACCCTAACTTGGCAGGCTAGAGAGTTTCTGGAATAGAGCAGGGTACGGGTTGAGCTAGCCCCAGTTTCACTTAGACTCTTGTGAAAAGGATCTCCCCGCTCCCCAGAGCAGAGCACCCAGTGCCATTTGCTGCTGACTGGCCTGGTGGTGAGTAAGACATTATTTTTACACGACAGATAACATGGCATTGAGAAAGAGCCCAGACTCTGGAGTTAGAGATGCTATATATAAAATGCCAGTTCAATGCTTGGCACAAAATAGGTGCTCAATAAATGACATTCTTATTATTTACTATTGTTGTTACTCTGCGGTGGTTTATCCTGTTATAATTTTGGACTCAGCTTTTAAATAGATCCAATCTCAGGACAGCACCAATGTCCCTGAAGTTTCTCCCACCCCTGCAGACTCCACCTTCCAGCTCCTGTCTTTACTGATGTATTTGATTTATTTGGCTAACAGAGAATTTTGAGATATGGATCTATGTCCTTGCATGCTCCTCTTCTGGCCCTACCCAAGCAGGTAGCCTGCTTTGAGTTTTGTTATTTGGGGCGAATGGGTAGGACAGAAAGCAGAAATCGCCTACGAGCCCTTCTGCCTTTTGTTCTTCCAGAGCCAACGCTTTAGGGAACCAAAGGAGGTTTGTGAAGGAAGAAAGAGGAAGAGGGTTAGCAAGAGAGACAGTGTCTTGGCTGGAAGATGGGGAAGGAGTGGAGGAGCAGACCCTTTGACCTCCCCAATCAGCAAAGCAGGAGGGTCTCCAAGATGCAGAGAGGGGAGAAAGTGAAGTCGGTGAGTCTTGCTAACCCTGTGGGATGGGGGCTTGAAATAAAATGAGGCTGTTTTGCGAATGTTGTAAAGTAACACTTCACACACCCAGGGTGTAAACTGAAGCTCACACACTCACTCAGAACTCCATGCCAGGTTGCGTATATATTGGTGAAAAAGTCCCGGACCCTGTCTTGAAGACAACAAACAAGCAAACACAATTTATAATTAAGAAACATGGCAAAAGCCATGAAGGGAAAGGCCTGCTACAGTGAACATTCAGGAAGCAGAATTAGGGACATCTCGGTAAGGAGGTGACAAAGAGGAAAAACCTGAAGGGAACGAAAGAACTGGCCATGCCATGAAGGGTGAGTTGGAGAAGTGGGGAGAGGAGAACATTCTAGGCAAAAGGAAGAGCCCAGAAAGGCCCTATGGCAGGAAAGAATAGTCTGCCTGGATATTTAGGTGATCTGGTTTGTGTTTTTCCGGAAGAATGTGGTTTCCCTGGAAGTTGGTGCCACAAGGAGATGAATAGAAAAGGACTGAAGGTCAGGAACAGTGGCTCACGCTTATAATCCCACCACTTTGGGAGGCCAAGGTAGGTGGATCACCTGAGGTCAGGAGTTCAAGACCAGCCTGACCAACATGGTGAAACCCCATCTCTGCTAAAAATATAAAAATTTAACTGGGCCTGGTGGCACACGCCTGTAATCCCAGCTACTCGGGAGGCTGAGGCAGGAGAATCGCTTGAACCCGGGAGGCAGAGCTTGCAGCGAGCTAAGGCTGTGCCACTGCACTCCAGCCTGGGCGACAGAATGAGACTCCAGCCAAAAAAAAAAAAAAAAGGAAAGAGACTGAGACTGAAGGGTGAAGCAGGGTGGGCACTCTGGAAGCCCTGAGAGGCAACCCAGTTGAGAGGACAGGGCACAGATTCCAGGCAGATGGCCCAAGTTTGACATCTAGTATCCCCTTGGTGAGATTCCCTGTATTGAACCTGAGCCTCAGCTTCCTCACCTGTGAAATGGAGATCACACTTTTCATTCAGGGTGGTCACACTGAGTGAAATAATGTGAACGAAATTATTAGAGCAGGTGCTCAGAAACAGTCACTATAGCAATATTCTCCTACTGTAACCTTACCCAGCCTTCGCGACCACCTCCAGGGCACCTTTCCCCATTCCCTCCCTGGACCAGAAGCTCCTTGAAGGCAGGAGCGCGTCTGACTCATCCTTGGATCCCTGCCCCCATCTTCTCACATACAGCCTGGCACATTCTAAGAGCTCAGTAAACGTCTGTGGAATTGAAAGCAAGTGCACAAGTAATTATAGTAACTGGTAAACTGAAGAATGTTTTTGTGGAGAATGGAGAAGTCACTGAGTCCAAAACAATCAAATGACAAAGATGGGTCAAAAGAACAACACCTATGCTATGGTTCACTCCTGTCCCCAGAAGCGTCTGAGGACATATCCACTTAGAAACACATTAAAATGCAGGCCTTTTTTTTTTTTTTTGAGATGGAGTCTTGCTCTGTCACCCAGGCTGGAGTGCAATGGCACTACCTCAGCTCACTGCAACCCACTTCCCGGGTTCCACTCCTGCCTCAGCCTCCTGAGTAGCTGGGATTACAGGTGCCCACCACCATGCCTGGCTAATTTTTGTATTTTTAGAGATGGGGTTTCATCATCTTGGTCAGGCTGGTCTCAAACTCCTGACCTCAGGTGATCCACCTGCCTCAGCCTCCCAAAGTACTGGGATTACAGGCGTGAGCCACCATGCCTGGCCTCTTTTGATTACAAATAGTATTTCCAGGCAACAAAGCAGCTTGTGATAAGTAATAGGCAGGGTTTTTTTTTGTTTTGTTTTTTGTTTTTGAGACGGGGGTCTCACTGTGTTGTCCATGCTGGAGTGCAATGGTGTGATCTCAGCTCACTGCAACCTCCGCCTCCCGGGTTCAAGCAATTCTCCCTGCCTCAGCCTCCCAAGTAGCTGGGATTACAGGCACCCACCACCACGCCCAGCTAATTATTTGTATTTTTAGTAGAGACAGGGTTTCACCCTGTTGGCCAGGCTGGTCTTGAACTCCTGACCTCAGGTGATCCACCCGCCTTAGCCTCCCAAAGTGCTGGGATTACAGGCATGAGCCACTGTGCCCAGCCTAGGCAGGTTTTTAACCAGCACTTATTTCAGGTTTTATGGACCACATAGTACTTCCATATACATGATAACACACAACAATTTTGTGAACTAGGTAAGTTACTGATCAGTCTCATCCCCATGCGGTAGATGAGGGAACAAGGGTGAGCACTTTTGTGATTAAATATGGAGCCACAAAACTAAGGCATAACCCTGGATCTTTTAGAGCTAAATCCACCGTGTCTTTTCCTATACCACGACCACACCACACCACCCCTTGAGTAGATGAATAGATAGATGTGAAATAGTGCATGTACTCAGTGATGGGCAAAACATAACGCACAGAACCATGGCTGAATTTTCAACCGCAGCCAAGCAATCTGGGTAGGGTCTCTTCAGAAGCTACCACAGCATCTTGACAAGGGTGGAGGATGTCACCCTGTCCTCCATGTGGCAAAGACGGACCCTCTCCTACAGAGAAAAAGAGACAGGTCTGTCGAGCTGGCCTTCTCCCTGCTTCTGAAGTCTTAGTAATGGAGTTTTCTATCACTTAGTTAAGTCACTAACCCCCATAGGGCCTTATATAAATTTTTAAATATAATTTTTGAATCTATAATACAGAGAGTTTTAAATTTTTCTAAGTATTAAAAAAAAAACCCTCAATACCACCTCTGTGCCCCTTCCTCCTCATCCTCATCTTCATTCCCCACCACCAATTTCCTGCTTCTCCCTTGGATTTAGTTTCAGGTGAGAGGATCCCTTCTCTCCACTGCTTTCCGGGAGCCAGAGGTCTGCGTCCTTCATGCCAGCAACCCCAAGGCCAAACAGAGGCCAGGGGATCAATAAGCACTTGCTGGAGGGGAAAGGCCAGACTGAATGGAGGAATCGATCTCTGGGAGTTGTCCAGGGTCGAGGGCCTCCTACTGACACCTGTGCTGAGCGCCAGTGGGAAATCAGTCGCCTTTGCTCAGAGGGCAGAAGGGTCAGAGGGGCAGGTGCACCTGGGGCACCTGCTCCGTTAGGTGCAGAACTAAAGGGACAGACACCTCCAGGAGTGGTGATGACCTCACCCTTGACCTCTGTCTTGTGCGTCACTGAAGAAAGAGCACTTCTGCATAAAGACTGTAGAAGACCCCACTGCACTGTTCTAGAAAACAAGGTGTTCACAGAGATGATAAGCATAAAGAAATGGAAGGAACTCCTCTTCCAACTCCCTGCCTCACACTTCTCTACCAGTCACCCTGAATGACTGGAGATTATTCTGCCCCATCTGCACCATGGCCTCATTTGACCTGACTTCTGGGGAAGTGCCTACAAACAGGCCTGGTGTGAAGGGCAGGCTCTGGCCAGGGAAAGGCCTTCCTCAGGACCAGCACCAGCTCCTGTTTGCAGATGGTCCAACTCACTGACCGAGAAGGGGGTGTGCACGTTGCCAAGAAAGTGGACTAATATTTTTGGGAAGTTTTAATTTGCTTCAATTAAAAATTGAGGACAGTTCTAAGCAAAACAGAAGTAGGTGAATTTATTTTCTGGGCCTCTGCACAGATCTTTCTGGGCCCTCAGCTTCTGCAGGCATTTCCAAGGGGCCTCTACCCCAGCCAGCATTTCCCAACTAGCCGGTTCCATAACTCCTACCGTTTCCTCCCCACTCTCCCACCAAAGCAGGCCAGACCTGCCAGGGAGAAACTAATCTTAGAAATCAATCTTTTTTGTGTGTGTGAGATGGAGTCTCGCTCTGTCACCCAGGCTGGAGTACAGTGGCGCAATCTCGGCTCACTGCAAGCTATGCCTCCCGGGTTCACGCCATTCTCCTGCCTCAGCCTCCCAAGTAGCTGGGACTACAGATGCCCACCACCACTGCTAATTTTTTGTATTTTTAGTAGAGATGGGGCTTCACCGTGTTAGCCAGGATGGTCTCAATCTCTGTCCTCATGATCCGCCCACCTCGGCCTCCCAAAGTGCTGGGATTAGGCGTGAGCCACCGTGCCCGGGCCAATGTTTGCCCGGGCCGATCTTTTTTTTAAATGGAATTGAGTGGCTTAATTACCCTTTTCTGGGGAAAATTGTGTACATGCACTGAGATTTCTGAGCAGATACACAAAAAATGGGTAAGAATGCTTGAATCTAGAGTTAGGGGGTCAGGCATATGAGAGCAACACACTACATTCTTAAGTGCAGTGTACATTTTTTTTTCCTGTATACATTATCTTTCAAATAAATTTTAAATAATTTTAAATAAATGTAAAAGTACAGGATTTTCAATGACCCCTTTTCATTTTTAAATACTTCACCCCATGGATTTAGAGATGTAGTGGCCTGGTTAGGCCAGGCAACCCTTCCCACAACCTTTCCAGGTGGAAGTCCCCGGTGACACAGCCCCAGTCCTGCTGTCCCACCAAGCAGTCGGGTTACAAAGTGGTCAAGGCCATAGGCCTGACACAAAAAAGTGAGCTGGATTAATCATTCTGCCTCACTTCAGAACAGGAACCATGAACCACGGCCTCTGCACAACTGTGTGGCTGCAATGATTTCCATTGTGTTCATTCTTTGATACAAGAGACAGATCTCAGCCCAGCTCAAGTTGGAATCAGGGTTTGTTTAGTTGGAACTCTTGGTGGCTCATACTTGCTTCAAATTATCTTAAGCCATAGAAACGGGGAGGGGAGGGCTTCCTTTTTAGCTTATGTTACCTGAAATCACAGGCGTTTCTGTCTTTGCGCACAACTAGACCCAGGGGCTTCAAAGATATCCCCAGGATCTGGCCCTGATCTCTCCACCGGGTCGTCTTCCTCTCTCTCATGGCTCCACTTTAGGAAAGCGCCTCCCCAAAGCCAGCAGCTCCAGGCTTATCCTCTCAGCAACCCTGAAAGGAAACTTGCCTCTTTCTTGGTTACTCTAGTCAAATGCCTGCGCTGGGCCTTCATAAGCCAAACCAAGTCACATGAGGATATCTGAACCAATCACTGGGGCCAGACTTGGAGACAAGAGGTGAGGGAGTGGAGCTGACCATCCAGGCCTCCGGGCTGAGTGAGGCGGTGCTGAGAAGGCAATGGCAGGAAGCAAAGGTCACCACTCAACTCCACACACCCTCTCCCCAGACACTCTCTGCGAGGGCCTGAAGTCCTCACTACTTCCCACATAAAATTCAAGAGAGCGGGACTCTGTGTGGCCCGGCAGCAATTCCATGCCAGGCCACATGACAGGTCACTGCCAGCTTGGGGCTGTGTGCCCGTGGGTCATGAGTTCTACTGGATCCCCCATGCTGGGACCACAGTTGGGCTGGAGATGGGGTCTCATGGTACAAACAAGGCTGACTGGAGCTGCCCATACAGGAAAGGTGATGGGCGGGATAGCTTCTGTCAGAAGAGGTTAGGGGAACGGCAGGCCTTATGAGTGACATCTAAGTACCACACATGACCTATGAGTTGGAAACAACTTTATTGATACCTGAGAAAAAGTGCAGGAAAAATATTCCTCCTGACCACGTGGCCTGTCCCCTGAGGCCAGATCATTCTCTCGCCTCTCCCTTAAGCCCTGGGTCATTTGGTGCCTCACTGGCTAGTACCCAGAGGCTGAACAAGTCCACAGCCAGAGCCTGGAAGCCAGACCCAGAGACCAGCAGAGGGAATGTCTACAGTGTGGCTCCTGAGGTCAGGGCCAAGGTCGGCGTGCGACCCTCATCGGTCAAGGGCCAGCGCCTCTTGGATCACAGTCCGGAGTCCGATGGAAAACAGCTCCTCCCACGGTTCCCGGATCCAGGCAAGCAGGGCTGTCAGCTGCTCCTGACACACTACACGGAGTGCCCAAAAGCTCTCCAGCCGGGACACCTGGCAGAGCGAGCAGTTAGCAAGGCGAGGCTCATGGGGACCACATCAGGGTGGGCCCAGGGGAAGTCTCCGGGAAGGCCTCACTGTCTCCACGTTGGCTCAGGGCCTCACCCCTCCCCCAGGCCCGTGTCACTCCGCATAAAAGATCCCGACTGAGCTTTGTAAACAGAATCCAGTCAATGTTTACTGAAAGCCCCCAGAGGACCTGTCTCTTTCATCTTCCCTGTTGTACAGAAGATGCGGACACAATTTCAGGGAACTGTGGATTCAATTCCCGGCTCCACCACTTTGGCCTGGGCAAACTGGTTAACAGCCCCAAGCCTCAGCTTTCTCATCTGTAAATAGGACCAGTAACAGTATCTCCCCAGGTGGTGGTCACAAAGGCCAAATGGCTGGCATACAACCGGCCCAATCCTGCCAACTCAAAGCTGCCGGAAACCTCACTGAAAGCCTCACAGCTGGCCGGGCACGGTGGTTCACGCCTCTAATCCCAGCACTTTGGGAGGCCGAGGCGGGTGGATCACGAGGTCAGGAGATCGAGACCATCCTGGCTAACACGGTGAAACCCCGTCTCCACTAAAAAATACAAAAAAAATTAGCCGGGCGAGGTGGCGGGCGCCTGTAGTCCCAGCTACTCGGGAGGCTGAGGCAGGAGAATGGCATAAACCCAGGAGGCGGAGCTTGCAGTGAGCCGAGATCGCCCCACTGCACTCCAGCCTGGGCGACAGAGTGAGACTCTGCCTCAAAAAAAAAAAAAAAGAAAGAAAGCCTCACGGCTAATAAATGGCTGGGCTCCCAGTCCAGGTGTCTCCCCCACCTACAGCTGCCTCCCTCTCTGACTTGGTGCTCATCCAAGCCCAGAGTCCCCCAGTTCCTCCAACACCAGTTCTCTCATCTGTTTTTTGTTTTGTTTTGTTTTGTTTTGTTTTTTTGAGACAGAGTCTTGCTCTGTCGCCCAGGCTGGAGTGCAATGGCACCATCTCGGCTCACTGCAAGCTCCGCCTCCTGGGTTCACGCCATTCTCCTGCCTCAGCCACCAAGTAGCTGGGACTACAGGCACCCACCACCACACCCGGCTAATTTTTTGTATTTTTAGTAGAGATGGGGTTTCACCAAGTTAGCCAGGATGGTGTTCTCTCATCTGTAAGTGCCATCTTGCCGCCAATGCCCAGGGTTCCGAGACCCATTTCCCACCCTGCCCTCATGGCCCCAACCTGTGCTCGCCATCTCCCCTCCCTCCCTCTCTCACTGGACGTACACACACACACACCTCATCGTAGAAGAGCAGCCGCAAGTCCTCAGGGGCTGAGCGGTAGAGCAAAATGGAGCTCAGGCTGCTGAGTGGTTGCTGCTCCCTGACACGCACAACAGGGCCCGGCCCGGAGGGAGGCACCTTCTCAGAGGCTTCGCCAGATGCTGCTGGGGGTGGGGGCTCTGCCAGGGGCCCTGCAGCATCCTCTTCTAACAGGAACAGGGTGGACGGAGTCAGCAACAGGGATACAAGGCAGGTGGAAGGGCCTGTAGGGAAAGAGGCACCCAGAGTGGAAGGTCATGGAGGGGCCCAGATTCCCGGGGCCAGCGTCCCAGTGCTGCCGGGGAGAAGAGGCGTGAACCACACTCAGGTGGGTCACAGAGCAGCCTGTGCCCCTGGGGCCAAGACCCTCCCTTTCCCAAGCTCCAGGCATCTCTAGTCTGGAACACCTCTGAGGCCTACCACCCTCCACTGTCCCACACCCACCCTACACAGAAACAAGGCTCCGCCCTTGCCCTCTCTGACTGATGAGGCAGGGCCGACTCAGCCACGCTGCTCCACTTCATAGAAAGCCTGGGCCTGAGAGCAAAGGCTCTGGGTAACTGAGGATCCTGGGGGCCTCCTGACCCCGCCTAGAGAGAGTCAGGTCACATTGAGGCTGTTACTTGGCTATGCTCTCAAGTGAGAGGAAGTCCAGGTTCCAAGAACTGTCAGTGGCTACGAAGGCACTGTACGGGTGCTGCGTGTGGGCCAGTGCCTGTGACAAGGTGGGGTACAGAGACCAGGGAAGCATCAGCAGCACAGAGGCCTCACCTTCAACCAGGAATGCCCGAAGGTAGAAGAACTGGGGAGCCTCCAAGGATGAGTCTTTTTCCAGCAATGGCCTAGGGGGAACATGGCAGTCACAGGAAGATCCGCTAGGGGGTGGGAAGGACTTGGAGGGAGGGAAGTGGGAAGAAAGTCTTGCAGGGCGTTGGGAGGAGGCATTAGGGGCCCATGGGGGGCATGGCATGAGGACAGGTGGCTGCCCAGGACCTACTCAGCACAGAGCCATGTCTGGTGCTCTGTGAAAAGAGGACTGAGCAGCAACCCCAGCCTCTGCCTCCTATTGACTCACCAGAGCCGGTGCTGGGGGGTGACCTCTTCCTCTGTGGCACTGACACAGTTCCTCCAGGCAGGGGGCAGAGACTGCAAGACACCTAGACAGAGCCAGGCCAGGGAACTTTAGAAGGCTCTGCTCTCGTCCAGCCTAAACTCACCACCTCTCAATCCCTTCCTGTTCTCCACATTTCTGGATTTGAGAAACTTCTACAAGGGACAAGTCCTGTAACCTCTCTGTCTCCGCTACTGGGCACCAGGTGGGGAGCTCGGCCCCAGGACCCTGCCCACCCTCCTGCCTTCCCTTCCCCCCTCACCAAGGAGCTCCTCTAGGAAGGCCCGGCAACGCCTGGCATCTCGGGGCAGCAGCACACAGCGGCCCGCCCCAGCTGCCCACTCCAGCTGCAGGCTCTGGCCTGCCAGGCCCAGCTCTATGCCACTCAGATCCTGCAGGGGAACGGCCAGGGTCAGCTGCAGCCAGCTAGCTGGAGGCTCACTGTGAGTCCCAGGGAGCCCTGCTCCCCACAGACCCACACCACTCATCACTCCTCAGACGCACCAGATCTCCATCTCCCCTGCCCACCGACCTCACTTCATCACCCCATCTCCCCTCGACTCCACCGTGATTCCCCCTCACCTCATGACACACCGTGACTCCTCTCTACACCTCCACTGATTCTCTCACTCACACTCCCATTCCCCTCTACTTCACTCTCCACTTCCTGTGGGGACATCCCCAGACCTTACTGTGATTCCCTCACTTCCACTGCATTCTCTCTACTTATCAATTGATTGATTTGATTTGCCTCTTTCGAAAGATTTGATTTGATGACGGATTTGATCTGATTTTTGATTACGGATATTTGATGAGCGATTTGCGATTTTGATTTTGATTTGAGCGGATGATTTGGATTTGAGGATTTATTTTGAAGATTTTTGATCTCGATTTGTTTTTTTTCGACATTTTGATTTCTGATTTGATTTTCGAGGAGGATTTTGATTTCGGATTGATGACTTTTGTCGAGATTGATGGATTGCGATCTTTCGGATTTGACTGACGCGTGATTTTTGCCATTCTTTATTCGACTTTTTACCGACTTTGCTTTGCTTTACGGCCGATCTTTATTTGTTCTTCGACTTTTTGCCACTGCCTCTTTCACCAGTTTTGCCATAACCATGATCCCCGATTTAATTTGTTCTGGCGACGGTTTTAGACTTTTTGTTTGACTTCGATCCGTTTTACCTTAGTAGTTTCCTGATACTCTTCGACCAGCCTCTCTTTCATCCACCATCGCTTTCTTCGTCTTCGGTGCCCTGCTCTTCAGTGTCGCAGCCGCTTCCCCGCCTCGTCACCTCACCCGCTCCACGCTCTGCCAGACTAACTGTTCTAAGGCACAAAACTGACCATCACTGCCCCATTTCAACCGCAGGTTCTCGTGGTTCGCACGCAAGTCCAAACCCTTTGCAGCTCCTGACCTGGCCCCTGCCAGCCCCCCAGAGTCCTCTCGGGACCCCCGCCCCTCACCCTGCACATCCAGATGCCTTCATCCTGGGCAGCTCCCCCTACCAGTGACAGTCTCGGGCCTCCATGCATTTGCTTTACCTAATACATTCCTTTACCTAATACATTCTTTTCCTCCCTACTCCTTAACTTATCCTTCAAGACTTAGCTTAGACATCACCTCCCAGGAAGACTCCTTGACCCACTCAAGCTGGACTAGATACCCCTTCTACGGCCTTAGCCCGATTACAGCACTTGCATATTGCACAATCATTGTGAACTTCTCACACCAGACTGTAAGATCAAGGGCAAGATGGATCTGTAGATCCTCAGTGTCTAGCACAAAAGGTGCACAACAAAGGCCTAATAACATCATGGGTTTATAATACTACTAGAAGGCCCCACTGATGAGTGCCAGGGGCTGGGCAGCTTCAACACGACCTCTGATGCACTCCAGTGTGTCAGGGAGGCATCGCTATCTCCATTGCAGATGGGCAACAACTGGGACTCAAATGCCAAGGAATGGGTCCACGGCCACACAGCAAGCAGCTGCTGGGGTTGAAACCAGAAGCCAGCATCAGGTGACTCCAGAGTGATCTGACTCAGTTGGCTATGATGGAAACGAGTGGGCACCCTGGCCAGCTAGGGGCATGGGCAGTGTCAGGGAGCACAGACCTTGAGGCAGCACTGGAACTCCTCCTGGGCATCGCTGAACACCTCGACATCCAGGAAGAGCCGGAGTCGGTGGTCCACAGAGCGGAGGCCACAGCGCTCAGGGGCTGAGGGCAATGAGGGGACATCAGCCTGCCCGTGGCAGCCCCTGGGCTCCATCTCCACCTCCCCATCAGTGTCCCTTCCCTTCCCCAAACCCATCTATGTCTTGTTTTGCCTATACTCACGGGGACTGAGGCTCCAACTATTGTGGTCACGGGTGCTCAGTGCCTGAGGTGGGCTGTTCTTGGCCCTGTCATGGTGGTCACCATGGCCAGGAGGGTGGCAGACAGGGCTGGCAGACGGAGAGGGAGCCAGAGACTGCTCTCCCTGTTTCTGCTCCCTGTTGGGGGTTCCCCCGGACACAAGCAGGAGAACCACGTGGTCACTACCACAATTAGGACACACAGCAGGAGATTCTGGAGGGAAGATGGACACGGTCCCCGTGAGCCTCCCCCACAAAGTGCCACAACTCCCACCATGCTCTTGATGTTCCTTTCCCACTCTCAGGTCTTCCCTGAGCCCAAGTCTCCAGCTTCATACACAACCACCGCGCCCCAGCCCACCAGCTCCCTCTCTCCCAGTAGAGCTGCCGACTGATCACTCCCCAACCCAGGGAGGGATGAGCTAACCCTGGCCCACAACCTCCTCAAAGTGCACTCTACCTTCTAACTCTAGGCCCTCTCTGACTGGGTCAAACACAACCAGGCCCTGCTCTTACGCCCTCCTACAGACTTGGGCTGATCAAGTTACTTCAGGGCTCTCCTAGCAACGTCTGGAAGACCAAAATCAACAGGTCTCGAAAGACAGAGAGAACTCTCTTGCCATATTTGGGTCCAATTCTAGGCTCCATCAATTAATGGCTCTGTAATCATGGGCAAGTCATCTAAGCTCTGTGAACCTGGTTCCTCATCTATAAATTAGGGATGACAATAGAGTCTATCTTATACTCATCCTTAGTGTCAGGAAGCCGGGAAGGAATCAGGACATGGATCAGCAATGAGAGACGCAGCACTCTGAGCAGCTGCACTGTGCTGGGCGTGTGCTAGCTCCCATGCCAGTATGATCACATTTCATTACCAGAGAAACTCTCCCTATCCCATTTTGCAAAGAGTAAAGAAAAGATTAAATCCTTTACACACGCTGCCCAGGACCATATAGCTTGGGGCAACGGCAGCAGCTACCATTTACAGGGGACCTTTGTGTTCTGCCAGGCCCTCTGCTTGGTGCCTTACTGTCACATTTAAATAGCATAACAGCACCATGGGGTGAGTTCATTCCCTTCTTTGTTCAGAGGAGGTAACTGAGGTGCAAATGAAAGAACGGTTGGCCAGGCACGGTGGCACATGCCTGTAATCCCAGCACTTTGGGAGGCGGGCGGATCACGAGGTCAGGAGATTGAGACCATCCTGGCTAACACCGTGAAACTCCGTCTCTACTAAAAATGCAAAAAATTAGCTGGGCGTGGTGGCGGGCGCCTGTAGTCCCAGCTACTAGGGAGGCTGAGGCAGGAGAAAGGCGTGAACCCAGGAGGCAGAGCTTGCAGTGAACCGCAGTTGCGCCACTGCACTCCAGCCTGGGTGACAGAGGGAGACTCCGTCTCAAAAAAAAAAAAAAAGAAAGGAGAACAGAGCCCACAGTAGCGTTCATTAATAACGCCATCATGGAAGAGGCTCCAGAGTCCACAGCGACTCATGGTGTAGAGCCAGGGTCCGGGAGGGGCTGGCGGCTGTTTTTGTTTGCACTGTGTCGCTAAGGCTGCATGCCCAGGCTAGTTCACAGTGGGGAACAGAGCAGGGCTCCATTTTCTGAATAAAATGTAAACCCCTGCTCCAGCTGCCGCTAAGAAGAGAAAACTGGCTAATAAAATTCTGGCATTTCCACATAGCTGTTATCAAGAATATTTCTTCTTCAATGTCTTCTTCAAAGATAGTACTTTCTGACTGGTCTACAATGGAAACAATTCTTGTTTTAAGGATTAGCGCATGAAGAAATGCCACAGGACATTATGTAGCTTCCAAGGTCAGCCGGGAAGGACAAACCAAGCCAACTCCCCGAGCATGTCACTCAACAGCTACACTTGCTGGCAGGTGCAGCACCACCATCCAATACTGCGTGAGGGCTCGTCAGGTTTTATGTAGTGTCTGAAATATCAGCCAAAAAAAACCCAACACAAACAAGGTTTCAGGTTATGAAAAAATAATGAGTTCAAGCACAGTTACAGAGATTGCACTTCCTGACTTTTAGAGTTAAAAGAAAAAAAAACAAACCAAAAAAAGCAGGATATAGTTTCTTCTTTTTTTCTGTTTTCCTTTTTGTAAATGCAGCAGGCAGGCGGTTTTCTTTTTCCTCCAGGCAGAACAACTGGTCTCCACTCTAGCCCCTTCTCCCTGGGGCTCCCCCTTCACACTCCCCTACACACAGCCACTTTCCCTGCAACAGGGGAGGCGTGTGGGCAGAGAGGTCAAGGGCAGGCCTTGTACCTGTCTTTTGGAACAGAGGCCTCCAGCCTTCCTCACTGTCCAATCCCAGCCTGGGCTCCTCTGGCTTGAACTCATGGCCACAGCGTAGACACTGGAATCTACCCAGCAGGAGGTCCCTGGCCTCCCCAAGCTGTTCCCGAGCCACATTGGTGACTGGGGTCAACACGGCAAGCAGCTCCTGACAGAGGGTGGATCAGAGGCAGCTGTGAGCAGGCGGACCCCAGATGGACACCTCCCACAGGCCCCTGGCCCTCAGGCCTGCTGCCGCTCCCCTCAGGCTCTCTTAATCCCCACAGCCTCCTGGGCCCCTACTCTAGGCCCCATCACCTGGACAGCTGCGTGGGCATCAGGCTCCAGCACCAAATAGCGACGCAACTGCCGGTCAGGGCAGATGTAGGAGAAGCGCAGACTGAGGACGGGGGCTCCAGGGAGCAGATCTGAGCCCTGTGCAGAAGAGGGGGACCAGGTGAAAATCAGCAGGAGCGGTGATCAGAGGGATGAGGGATGCTGAGAGCGTGGAGGACGGCAGGAGCTCTGGAGCCTGTTAAAGGCCTGTGCTGACGTCCAAGCTCGAGCACGGAATCCCTGCTCCTCAGCCCAGCCTCCCGAGCACTTGCAACCTCTGAGGCTCCCCTCCTCGACTCCTAGTGCCAAGGAGAGACTGTGGGAAATGCCCAGCCCAGTGCAGGGCACACAACAGCCATGTGCCCATAGCTGGCTCCTTCAGTGCCCTGCCGCCCCCAACTCACCGTGGGCCCAGGTGACCTCTGGGCCTGGGCCTCCGGCTCTATCTCAGCAGCCTCCAGACTCTGGAGCTCCAGTCGCTCCAGGGTGCGAGCTGCTTGGAGTTCCACCTCAAACAGGTGGGCAGAAGTGACCCTGAGAAAGCATTCCCTGCCCCGCACGCCCTCAGGCCCCTCCAGGGTACACACCAACATGGGGCGACAGAGCTCCGCTGTGGAGAGACCGAGAGAAGCCCTGCAGGGAGGGAAAGTACCCACACGCCGCCCTCCCCAGCACTGGCCCTCCACCCACCAGGCCCCACCACTCACAAACATCCCAACGGCCGCTGGCCCCAGCTCGCCCCAGCCCACAGAGGGCTCACCTTCCACTTCCTTCTGGTCCTGCTCCTCTTCTTCCTCCTCTCCTGCCTCCTCTTCTCCCTGTTCCACCATCTCCCCCTCCTTCTCCTCCTCCTCCCTTTCCTTCTCCTCCTCCTCCTCCTCCTGTGGCTCCACCCTGACCTCCTCTGACATTTTTTGTGGTGACTCCCGGGGGCCTCTGGCTTCCTCCTGCAGGGGTGGAGGTCTGGGTGTAGTGTCAGGGCCCTGGGAGCTGGCTGGAGGTGTGCTGGGGGCAGGAGAGGTGGGGGTGGCCGGCAGAGGGTTTCCAGAGGCCTCCAGGTGACTCCTGTACTGCAGCCAGTTGCGGCCAAACCGTTCCCGGAAGCTGCTCATGAGCTCCAGCTCCCGGTGCTGCTGCACGAACCATCCTGGGCAGGAGGGGAACCCAGAGCTGAGCAAGCCCACCCCACACAGATGGCCCCAAATCCTTCAATGGTGCTCCTCAGCGATGAGGGGGCAATGGACTGTGTATGGGGACGGGGCAGGGGAGGCTACAGGTGTCCCCTCCGCGGCATGTACTGAAGTGTGTCCTATGGAACACTGTGGTCAAGTGCAATCCAAGCTGCGCATCCTATGCTGCTTCTGGAGACTCAGCATGCATGACAGCATCCTAAAGGTCCTGAGACGGCCTGCAGCGAACACATCTATTTCTTTTCAACCTCACATTTCCCAAACTTCTCTGGCCACAATTCTATTATTTTATATATATATACACATATATACTTTCTTTTGGTTTTGGGTTTTAGTTTTTTTAAGAGATGGGGTCTTACTCGGTCACCAGGTTTCAGTGCAGTGGCACAATCACAGCTCACTGCAACCTTGAACTATCAGGCTCTAGCGATCCTCCTGCCTCAGCTTCCCAAGCAGATAGGACTACAGGTGCACACCACCATGTCAGGCTAATTTAAAAATTTTTTTGGAGACATGGGCATCTCTCTATGTTGCCCAAGCTGGTCTCAAACTCCTGGGCTCAGGCAATCCTCCCACCTCGGCCTCCCAAAGTGCTGGGATTACAGATGTAAGCCACTGCACCTGGCCTACATGATCTCTTGACACCCTACAAAATTAATGTTCCTCAAAAAGTTTTCAAAATGCTCCCAGAAGCAGTCTTCTCCTTTCTCTAAACTAAAAGAAAAGAAGAAAGACTAAGAAGCCTTCTATAATACTCTACCAACAAAAAATAACATTTCTTCCAGCAGACCTTCACCGTAACTTAAAAATCAGAGTGAGCCGGACATGGACGAGAGAGTTAGTGGGGTGAAGCTGACTTACCAGCTGGAGAGGGGTTCAGAGTTCGGGGCTCCGGGTCCGTATCACTGGGTTCAGAGATGCTTGCCCGCCTTACACGGACTCGGCTCTGAGGTTAGTGGAGGGAAGAAATTCTGTGAAAGCCAAGCCTCCAGCCCTGCCATCCACGGCTGGCCATCCAACCTATCAAAGAAACCCCGACCACGTGCAAGCACAGTTCCTACCATTCCCTGCCCACTGCAGCCCAGAGTCCCCAGAGAGACACCCCACCCCAGGCATGAGGCAGCGGAGGATGCTGCTTACCTTAACCTTATGAAGTGGGGCCTGGGCCAAAACACCCCCCGAGGAGAGGCTGTCACTCAGGTCAGGGCCACCTGAGGTTTCAGGAGTACTCCCCACTGGCCAGGGCAAAGGTGGGCCCGTGGGGCTGAGCCCCAAGGATGTGTGAGTCTGGTATTTGACAACAGGAAGGAGAGAAAGGATGGAGACTGGGAGCACCTCTGCCTTGCCCAAGCCAGCCAAAAGGCAGGACCCTACTTTCCACTGACCAGGAAGACCCTGTCACCAGCCAGCCCTGTGTTCTCTCCCCAGGGCCCTCCCTTCATGTCTTCCCCAACAGTCCTCGCCCCCTGACCACACCGACCTGAGAATCTGTCAGCGACAAGACCTTGCCATCGAGAAGGAACTGAGCAAAGACAAAAAGGGTGGGGAAGGGAGTATGTGGTGGGATCCATCCTGCTGAGTTCCAGGTATTGACAACACAGTAAGCAGGGTCCAGGTCCTCGGCCCCTCACCCAGGGATGGCAAGACGGTGCAAGGTAGGGGAGGACTGGGCAGGAAAGAGGAAGCAGAGTGGACATAGGACGATCACTCACGCCAGTAGCAGCCTCCCTGGCCCGAGGTGACAAGTACTGGGCAGTGGCCACTCGGTGCGCAGGGTGGAACCAAAGAGGGTTCCCCTCCAGGTAGAGCTGAGGGGCAGGAAGGGGAGAATGAGGAGGGCCTGGGGCCCTGGCCCTCCCTGTGTGAAGAAGGCACTGACCAAACCAGCATGGGGCGGTGGCTGCAAGGGTGGCTCTCAGGCCCCTGATGTACTGCCATCTCACCTTGCGGAGCTCAGTCAGCAGCCACAGTGGTGACAGCTCCCTATGTCCTTCTAGTAGGTTGTATGCCAAATCCAAGTGCCGCAGATTCCTCAGCTGCTCCAGGCCTGGGATGGGGGCAAGAAGGAAGGAAGGGCACGCGGATGAGTACACGCAGGTGAGTGTGGTACATGCACTCGGGGAGGGTGCACAGAAAGACCAGCCGGAGCACCCCTGCACTCCACATAAGCCCTCTCAAGGCTCTAGAGGCACGTGGTACTCAGGCCAGCCCGAACCTCACTCTCCCTCTTCCCCTCCGTGCTTGCCCCATCACACACCCCCACTCACCATGCAGGCTCTGAAGCTCGTTGCCTCGCAGTATCAGGATCCCTAGAGAAGCTCCTAAGGGTCCCATTCTTGGCACCAAATGCAGGCGATTATAGGAGATGTCCAGATGGTAGAGTTCACACAAATCCTGGCAGGGGTACAGGGGTGAAAAAGATTCTCTCGTTGACCAAACTCTAGTCAGGGTCCTCTGAGATCTCTTCTAGACTAGGCCTCAACCTCAGCCTATATAAAACTGCACATGCTCGGCACAAATGATTTCATCCACCCCTACTCCCACGTTAAAAGACTTGAACAACACCAGCACTGTTCCTAACAGTTCAAGGTCACATCTTGAGCATGGTGACTCCAACCCCCTTAAGTTCCTGCCTGGGAAAAGTCAAAGCTGCCAAAAGAATTTCCCATTTGTTTCAGTCAGCTCCTAAAGATAGGGCCCCATCTCCCAGTCTCTGTAAAAGGGTAAGGGCCTTATTTTGATAAGTGCCAGTTAGTTAGCAAACCCAGACGGGTTTCACGTGGACCAACCTGATTTCCACTTTCCCAGCTCTGCTCAAGGCCCTACTATTCCCCTGCCCACTCCCCCACCTTTTAAAATGCCCAATCGGCCAGGCGCAGTGGCTCACACAGGTAATCCCAGCACTCTGGGAGGCCAAAGAGGGCGGATCACTTGAGGCCAGAAGTTCCAGACTAGCCTGGCCAACATGGTGAAACCCCGTCTCTACTAAAAATACAAAAATTAGCTGGGCATGGTGGCACACACTTGTAATCCCAGCTACTTGGGAGGCTGAGGCACGAGAATCACTTGAACCTGCAGGCACCACTGCACTCCAGCCTTGGTGACAGAGCAAGACTCCATCTCGAAAAAATAACATAACATAACATAACATAACATAACATAACATAACATAACATAAAATAACATAAAATAACATAAAATAACATAAAATAACATAAAATAAAATAAAATAAAATAAAATAAAATAAAATAAAATAAAATAAAATACCCAGTGACCCCTGCACAAAAATAGACTACACTCGACCCTCTTCACTACTACAATTGTTTATTACTGATTAAAATCTAGTGTCCAGCATTATCCATGACAGCCACCTAGTGTCATGACTTGAATTGGGTCAGATTCATCGTCAGACACCCCTAGCCCTCTCACTTGGGACCCCAAGCTGCACACTTTTGATGCCTTTGCCTTCGCTCCTGACTGATCAATGGGGATTCATCAGTGAGTCTGACTCCCAGCCCAGTGCCTGTGACAAACATCCACTGAAGCACAGTGAGGAAGCTTTTGACTCTCATGATTCCAAGTACACTCACGAAGCTTGATTAGAGTCCCAAGCTTCGTGTGAAAGGCACCTCCTAGGCTAGAAGTTCTTCCTCACTCTGTTTCAAGCAAGAATTCACTCCCTGACTCCTGGGCTAAAAGTACTTCATGGCTGTGTTTTGAGTCCTCTCTGTTTTCCCTCCTTGATCCTGCTCCTCCCATGGACTTCACAGTCAACTGAAACCCTCTTCTCAAACCACTGCTGACTACACAGTATATGTCACCACTACGGCACTAACTCTGTCCATTTCCTTTCCTGTTCGCAACACTCTACTAAGGATAATCTGGAACTTCAACGGCTTATTTGGGAAACTTAAGATCTCCCCAGTCTGGCTCCTCTAAGAGCCCCTATTCGCATCACCTCTGCTCCCCTTTCCTCCTTCTCCCACCTTTCCTCTTTCCTTCAGCTCCTGAAGGAACCCCTGACAGGTTCCCCTTCAAGTCCCCTCCTTCTTCACCCCTACTCACCCTGCTAGACCTTTCCCTTCATATTCCAGACCCTCAACTCCCTACAGTCACTCAAAATTTAGGTCCTCTGCCCCTACTGGGGGTCTCAAGGGACTCAGAGACCTTCAAAAGCAACCAACTGAGGGTTTAAAACAAAAAAAAAAAACTCATGGAAACAGACCATCTAACTCTTGTCATCCACAGAGTTACTGTTACCCTGCTTCCTAAAAGTTCTTACAATCGGCTACAGCCCAGAGTACTCACCTTCAACAAAAAGAGACTGCTGCAGAGACCCATAGAAAAGGACTATGCTAGGTCCTCCAGGGCAAAGGCTTCTGGTGGTATTGCTTAAACAACTTTGATATCATACCACTGGACCAAGTCAGAATTTCCAAAACTCTAATGAAAAAGCTGATGGATTCATAACACTGCTAACCCAAGATCAAGCACAATAAGAACTGACTACATAAAACTGAATGAACTGGTGAAGAATGAATATAGTTTTAATGGCTTTGTTTAAAATACTGTTGGTTCTTGAATGTCCTATTTTCTGGATATAAGGAACCTCTTTCCCTTTTCTTTTATGTGATCTATCACATGAAACAGTTTAGTAAATTATACTTTTATAAAAAATATATATATGAAGCATTTATCTTTTCTCCATGCCTGATCCCTCCAGAATTCAGGAACTCCCATTGGGCATTCTTATTTACGTAGCAATATGGTTATTTTCACAGGTTCAGTAGGGTCAGCCCTCCTGGTAACAGGACATAATGGGGAAAATTGGTTATATAACGAGGTTTTGACTGGACTTTTAAAATATAACTGGAGGCCGGGCGCGGTGGCTCAAGCCTGTAATCCCAGCACTTTGGGAGGCCGAGACGGGCGGATCACGAGGTCAGGAGATCGAGACCATCCTGGCTAACACGGTGAAACCCCGTCTCTACTAAAAATACAAAAAAAAAATAAGCCGGGCGAGGTGGCGGGCGCCTGTAGTCCCAGCTGCTCGGGAGGCTGAGGCAGGAGAATTGCGCGAACCCGGGAGGTGGAGCTTGCAGTGAGCGGAGATCTGGCCACTGCACTCCAGCCTGGGTGACAGAGCCAGACTCTGCCTCAAAAAAAAAAAAATATATATATATATATATAACTGGAATGTCATGTTTTAAAATAATGCATAAAATCAGATATGGCCAGACAGTTTTAAGGAACGAAAGCTGACTCTACGGAGCCAATGCTTACAAAGCCCTCTTGGAAAAACCAGCCTGCCACTTGGCTTACAGGGTTCCCAGACTTACAAATTAGTGGCAAACACTAGATCCTGGCAGGCCCAGGAATCTTAGGATATTTTGGAGATGTTAAGAAGAGAAGAATTCACAAATCTATAGGTACTCTATACGTGAAGTCTGATGGCACGTTCTTGGCTTCCTAACCTTGAGAGGGTTTAAAAGTCCAGTCTGAGAGTCCTTATAAAAAGTTCCAGGAAAGCAAACTTAAAAAGGGCCTCTGTGGTCAATTACCATTCTTACTACACTTATGTAAATAAGCAGACCAAATCTAACAGGATCAGATTTATTCTGTAAAAAAGAATAATCCTACTTTTACTGTTTTTAATCAAAAGGGGAGTGACCTTAGAGAAATCTGTTTTAATGAAAAAACTATTAACACACCCTTATGGGTTACCAGATTCTAGTCCTGTTCATTTTCTTTGAAGTTGTATTATCTACCTGTAAACTGGAATGGGTCCTGCTATCCTACACATCAGCCCTTACCAAAGTCTCAATTCTTCTCACTTTCTTCATTATTTGGCTGTGATTTTCTAAACTAACATTTCCAATTTTCTTCCTCCCAACTTGGCATCACTGAGAACTAAAACCTGAGTGCCCAGATCCTTAGTGGAATTTTAGGTGACTTATAGCTGCCCTTTCCCCCAAGGATCTTTTTTTTTTTTTTCTTGAGACGTAGTTTCACTCCCGTTGCCCAGGATGGAGTGCAATGGCGTGACCTCTGCTCACTGCAACCTCTGCTCCCCGGGCTCAAGCAATTCTCCTGCCTCAGCCTTTCCGAGTAGCTGGGATTACAGGCATGCACCATCATACCCGGCCAATTTTGCATTTTTGTAGAGATGGGGTTTCTCCATGTTGGCGTCAGGCTGGTCTCGAACTCCCGACCTCAGACGATCCACCCACGTTGGCCTCCCAAAGAGCTGGGATTACAGGCATAAGCCACTGCGCCAGGCCTCCCCCAGGATCTTAACAAAAGCCCTATGAGCTAAAGTTGGACTAGGTGATATGAACTTCAAAAGATACATCATCTACAGATCACGTGTGGATAACCTACATGCCTGGAGCTACTGTGATATGAGCCCCTTAGAAAGTCCACTGAGGCCAGGTGCGGTGGCTCACACCTGTAATCCCAACACTTTGGAAGGCCGAGGCAGGCAGATTACCTGAGGTCAGGAATTCAAGACCAGCCTGACCAACATGGAGAAACCCCATCTTTTTTTTTTTTTTTTTTTTGAGACGGAGTCTTGCTCTGTCGCCCAAGCTGGAGTGCAGTGGCGCGATCCTGGCTCACTGCAAGCTCCACCTCCCGGGTTCATGCCATTCTCCTGCCCCAGCCTCCCGAGTAGCTGGGACTACAGGCGCCCGCCACCTCGCCCGGCTCATTTTTTGTATTTTTAGTAGAGACAGGGTTTCACCATGGTCTCGATCTCCTGACCTTGTGATTCGCCTGCCTCGGCCTCCCAAAGTGCTGGGATTACAGGTGTGAGCCACCGCGCCCGGCCAAGAGAAACCCCATCTTTACTTGTAACCCCATCTTTCACTTTTATTTGTAAAAATACAAAATTAGCTGGGTGTGGTGGTGGGTGCTACTCGGGAGGCTAAGGCAGGAGAATTGCTTGAACCCAGGAGGCGGAGGTGATGGTGAACCGAGATCACGCCATTGCACTCTAGCCTGGGCAACAAGAGCAAAACTCCATCTCATAAAAAAAAAAAAAAAGAAAAGAAAAAAAGAAAGTCCACTGACACTCCTGTATCTTCCAGACTCTGTTCAGGGAAATAAGCATGACTGCAACACTGTCTATGCCGTCACCACAAACATTCAAACTACAAACCAAGAAAGCCATCGGTTGCCACCGCTATCCTCATTCCACCATCTAAAGAAACATAGAGCTCAACACCTAGAAATCTCAACTGGCTGCCCTCTGGACTCAGAAAATGGATTTACAGTCTGTTTCAAACATTCATCTTTGTTTTCCTTTTTTGTTTCCATAGAAATGTCCATCATTAAATGCCCGGTCACTCGCACCATCCAGCAAAACTCATCCCCTACCAAGTACCAACGAATGGCTCAGTTGGTTTTTAGTGAACAAAAGGAAGTGATCAAGGAAGAAAAGGATTTATATTGTTCGGGGGAAAGAGGAGTGTCTCTTCTTTCCTCAAATTAGAGGAGGGACTGACAAAGATTCTCACCTTGATCAAACCCTACTTGGGCTCCTCTGGGCCTTCTTTTTGACTAGGCCTCAACTTCGGCCTGTTAAGAACTGCAGACTTGTTTAGCACAAGTTCAACAAAATTCAACACAAATGATTTTTGTTGACTTCTCCAACCCCCACAGTAAAAAACTTGAACAAAAACAGCGAAGTTCTAGCATAGGGATGCATCCCTAGAATGGCGACTCTAGCCCCCTTAAGTTCCTGTCTGGGAAAAGTCAAGGCTGCCAAAAGAATTTCCCATTTGTTCCAGCCAACACCTGATGACAGGGCTCCCGTCTCCCAGTCTTTGTGGGAAGGTAGAAGCCTAACTTTTAGCAAACCTGGAAGGGCTTCATGTGGTCCAACCTCCACTTCTGCTTTTTGTACATTTCCACTTCCCTTACTCTGCTCAAACCCTCACAGTTCCCCTTCCTATTCCCTCGCTCTCCTTTTAAAATGCCCAGTCACCTCTGCACAAATTAAAGTGGCGTTCAGTTTACGTTGCACCCTCCTCCCCGCTGCAATAGTTTATCACTGATAAAAATCTGTCCTTACCACTTTAACTAGTTCGGCTTTATCTCTGACAGGTGGATGGGAGGACCCAGAAGAAAGGTTCTTCGTCATGATCACAAAAGCTGCCAGTTTCTGAGCTAGTCACTAGACTAAGTAACATCGGGTACTTCTTCACAATCATTTTAATACTATACAAGCAGGTATTTGGCCAGGCGTGGTGGCTCACGCCTGTAATCCCAGCACTTTGGGAGGCCAAGGTGGGTGAATCACTTGAGGTCAGCAGTTCAAGACCAGCCTGACCAACATGATGAAACCCTGTCTCTACTAAAAATATAAAAATTAGCCAGGTGTGGTGGCACGTGCCTGTAGTCCCAGCTACTTGGGAGGCTGAGGCAGGAGAATTGCTTGAACCCAGGGGCAGAGGTTGCAGTGAGCTGAGATTGCACCATTGCACTCCAACCTGGGTGACAGAGCAAGACTCCGTCTCAAAAAAAAAAAAAAAAAGCAGGTACTCTTGTGATTTCTATTTTACAGGTAAAGAAACCAAGAGGTAACTAACTTGCTCCAAGTTGTACAGGTATTAGAAGTTGAGATTTGAACTCTGGTTTTTCTGATGCTAGTGCTGCCTAAGCAGTGCTATCTCCCAGAATGCAGCTCCACCCTCATGGCAAAAGCAAGGTGGGAGTAAAAGCCGGTCAAGGAGAGAGAGTAAGAACAGAGCAATCAAAGACCCATGGTGTACCAGCTGCCAGACTGCCCATACTCACCATCAGGAATCCCTGGCAGTCCTGGACTTGATTGTGGCTTAGGTTCAAGAAACGCAGAGCTGACAAGAGGCGCTAAGAGAGATGGGAAAGAGGCAGAGAATCGATGTTCACTACAATACTATCTGGTCAACCAGCTGGACCTCCTCCCCAAAGGCCTGGCCTTGCCCTTCCTCGAAACCCTCTCAAGGCACTCACCAGGGAGCTGTCTAAGGCGGTCAGTGCATTGTAGCTGAAGTTGGCAGAAAGCAGAGCCAGCCAAGGGAGGGCAGAGCAGAAGTCACCGCCGCAGGCTGAGAGGAGCTCCTGAGTGGGCGGATGGGTGCTTCATTACCCCACTCTCCCCCTCCTCCCCATGCCAAGGCCAAGCTCTACCACCCAGTCACTCATTCATTTTTTATACACTGAACTCCATCTGAAGATACAGGCTTAAAGCCCAGGTCCCTGACCCAAGAACTCACTGTGGGGAGAGTGGGAAGGTAGACACTAGAATATGTAATGTAATACGGTAGGTACGACTGTAAATATATAGGCAGGTACTGAGTGCTGCGGGAACACAGAGAGGGAGGGAGGACACTGTCTAGCGGGAAGCAGGAGGCAGGGAGAGCTGCAGAGAGGGAAGAATATCAGAGCTCGGTCCTCTACGTCTCTCAGGATGAGGCGTCTGAGCTCACCCCTCACCCTCCTTACCTCTAATGTCTGGAGGCTCCTGCTGCAAATCAGGGTCTCCAGCTGGGAGTAGATGCCTCGGAGGCCATGCAGAGAGTGAAGGGGAACACCTCGGAGCTGGGACAAGGAAAGGGGAGGGAGGAAGGCAGAACCCCACAGAAGACAAAGACCTCATCCCCATATCTCCTAGTTGGGAGGAGGGAGAAGACGACAAAGCCCAGCTATGGTTTAGGGAAGCAGTAAATGGAAAGACAGTGGATATCACATTACTGCAGAGCAATGGGTATACTCAGGCCTGGCCTCCTCACCAAAGAGGCCCTTCTCTTTCCTATCCCCAGGGGCGGCCTCAAGTTGGGTGCTGTGCACCCACATCCCCCCGTGTCCCCATACCTCCAGGTGCCGAAGGGATTTGAAGGGGAAAATCTTGATGGGCCCTGGGGGGCCAGGACCAGGAACATGGACCAGCTGAAGAAAAAAAAATAAATAAATAACTCCATTTACTGAGGCACAGCAGATCTCCCTGTCCTCAACATTCCTTTCTTAGCACAACCACTGGTACCTCTGACACCCTCTGGATCCTGGCAGTGCAGACTTCTGCACCCCTACCCTACCCCCAACTTCCATCATTCTCTTGGGCTCCTTGCACATCCTGCCCCTTCCCCACACCCAGAACCTTGAGTGAAAGCGTTTTCTGCAGCACATCGAAGAGAAACTGAAGCTGAAGGATGACAGGAGAGTCAGCAGGATGGGAGGGCAGAGCCACAAAGCCTGTCTGGCCAGGGCCCCACGGCCCCAGGTGCAGCTCAAATACATGGTTCAGCTGTTGCAGTGTGGGAGTGAGCAGGCTCAGGGTGCTACAGCCAGACAGGACCACATCCCCTGCAGAAAGAGGGGCAGACAGGAGGGAAGACACAGTGAAAAGATTTTTCCCTTTATTCTAAGACTCTGCTATGCCAAAATATACCCACTCCAATCCATATTGTAGATGTTCTATTGCAGGATCAAATTTTCTATCTCCTTCACAGCTCAAAAGCATTCAATGGCTCCCCTCATCTTCAAAAAAAAAAAAAAAAAAAAAAAGTCCTACCATTTCATTCAGCCTAATGAGACTGCTTGGCTACACAACTCCAACCAACTCTTCCAAATTTTCTTTCACCTTCTGCTCAAAAGAGCCTCATCTACTGACAGTGCTGGAAATACAGCCAACTTGGTTCACAGTTCTCTCATGTTCTGAAACACCCCCTTCCACCACCCAGCTAGAGACCAGCCTCCTCCAGGAAGCCGCCTCAAGAAGTAATACTGCTGAATTTTCACATTGCAGTCACTTATTATTACATAAAAGTTAATTGGATGTCTTATCTTTATTTCATTTTCTGATTGCAAAGCACTTCTGTAGAAACTTTCAAGCAATACTAAAAAGTATGCCATAGAAAGAATAACTACTCGTTACAGCACTAAGGCATTGTTACTGCTGTCTGTTAAAAATGCTCTCTCTAATGAGACTTTCATCCTTGAGGGCATCTTTTGATCACCCTGGTATTCATCACTGCACCTAAAAAAGTGCAGCTACAAGCTAGGCATGAAAGAATTTTTTTTGGCTTAAAAACTATAATAAGTATAGATAGAGTCAAAGGATGTTGCAGAAACAGTACAGAAAGGTCCCCTATATCCTTTACCCAGTTTTCCCTAACGGTTACATTTTATATAGCTATAGTACAATATCACAGTCAGGACACTGAGCTGGGCGCCGTGGCCCAGGCCTATAATCCCAGGACTTTGGGAGGCCAAGGCAGGTTAATCACTTGAGGTCAGGAGTTCAGGACCAACCAGGCCAACATGGTGAAACCCCATCTCCACTAAAAATACAAAAAATTATTCTAGGACTCTAACCTCGTCTCTACTAAAAATACAAATATTCTAAGCTGGGCATGGTGACACGGCCGAGATTGAGCCATTGCACTCCAGCCTGAGTGACAGAGCTAAACTCCATCTCAAAAAAAAAAAAAAAAGGGGCAGGCACAGTGGCTCACGCCTGTAATCCCAGCACTTTGGGAGGCCAAAGCAAGTGGATCATGAGGTCCGGAGTTCAAGACCAGCCTGGCCAATATGCTGAAACCCCGTTTCTCCTAAAAATACAAACATTAGCAGGGCATGGTGGCACACGCCTGTAGTCCCAGCTACTCGTGAGGCTGAGGCAGAAGAATCACTTGAACCTGAGAGGTGGGGGTTGCAGTGAGCCGAGATCACACCACTGCACTCCAGCCTGGGTGACAGAGCGAGACTTGGTCTCAAAAGAAAAAAAAAAAAAATCAGGACACTGATGTTGGTACAATATGTATATATAGCTATATGCTGTTTATATAAATTCCTGCAGCCACGCAATCAAGATACGAAACTATTCTGCTGCCACAAAGCTCTTCTCCTGCTACCTCCTTGTAGTCACACATTCACACACCCACCATTCATCGCTGAATAAATTAACAAGTCCTACAACCTGACATGAAGGATTCTGTATGTACTAGACACTGAGGATGGATACAGACATGGTTCAAGGACTCTTCCCACGCTCAAAGGGCCTCCTAGTTGTCTCCTCCCAGAGAAGGATATAAAACATTTGCAAAGTTATCAATACAAGCCAGGAAATAAAACTGCTACTGGCCAGGTGCCGTGCCTCACGACTTTAATCCTAGCACTTTGGGAGGCCAAGGCAGGTTAATCACTTGAGGTCAGGAGTTCAAGACCAACCTGGCCAACATGGTGAAACCCCGTCTCTACTAAAAATACAAAAATTAGCCGGTCATGGTGGTGCACACCTGTAGTCCCAGCTACTCAGGCGGCTGAGGCAGGAGAATCACTTGATCCCGGGAGGTGGAGGTTGCAGTGAGCTGAGATTGCGCCACTGCACTCCAGCCTAGGTGACACAGCAAGACTCTGTCTCGAAAAGAAGAAAAGAAAGAAAAGAAAACTGCTAGAAAGAGAGTTTCCACAGATATCATCAATGGGAGCATGGAGTGATGGAGGACAGCTAACATTAACTGTAGTATGTGCCAGATGACTTTGATATCTCATTCAAACTTTCTCAGAATCTCCCAAAGAGCACTGTTAACCCCATCTTACAGATATGAAAATTGAGGTTCAAGAAAGTGAAAAATCTTGATTGAGATCATATAATTGGCAGGAAGTTACTTCTCCTATTTGATCTCAAAGCTAAGGCTTTTTCTACCACAATTAATGCCAACCAAGTACTCAACAACTACTGTGGCTCCACTGTGCCCAGGCACAGTGCCAAGCACCAGGGAAGTCATTACAATAACAATAGCTCCCAACTGTAAGCAGTTACTATACTTGCAGGCATTGTACTAAATACATGAATTACAACGAATCCCCACAACTGTTAAGTACAATCATTATGGCAATGTGTGAGGAAAACTGAGCCTCAGGAAACAGTTTGGCAAGTTTGAAAGAGGGTTGATATTCCAACCCAGGTGGGTCCGACTCCAAATCTCGTGCTTCCATCTACTGTACTTAGTACCTTGCTACACGACAATGATTATGATCGAGATCAGTCCCTGGTCCTGAGGGGCTTTTAGTCAGGTAACGATCACTTCCTTCTGACAGTGTCAGAGAAGGCACGGAGGGAGGGATACCGGAGTTTGGCCTCAAAGGACGGCTAGGATTTGGGCTATCACAGGCAAAGGCCCCCTGTAAGGGCGAACAAATCTGGGAATAGTAAAGAAATTGAACTCTGACACCTGGTGACCCTACCAGTCGTAATTCCGTGACTCTCAGGGCATGTCTCCAGAAGGCACCACCCCCACCTCGTCCGAGGCCCAGCTCAACCGGAAGTCCACTCACCGGACTCCCGCAGCAGCCCCGCGAGCTTCCACACCAGGGAATCCCGCTGAGCGGTCGTCATGGCCACGGGACGCTAGGGGGCGGAGCCTGGGGGAAAGAGGAAGCGGAAGAGCCTCAGGTGGGCGGTAGTGCCAAAAGCCCAGGGCGTCCACGCAAACCGAGGCGTCGTGCAGAGAAAAAGGCGAGAAAGAAGAGCGAGGAAGAGCATCTTCCTGGCCGCCCTTTGGAGGAACATAAGCCCTGGTCAGACATACCGACCCTCCCCGTTTGGTCCTCCTACCAGCTCAGCTGCGCGGCGCCTATCAATGATGGAAAGGAAGTCCCTCCCCGGAAGAAAATCGAGCCAAGGGACGACCGGAAAACACGCCTCTGCCGCCGGAAACCGCGCCCTAGGTCATGCAAACGAATCGAAAAGGGGCGGTGCGGAGGCTGGCTCGGGAGGGGCGGTCTCTCCGTGGTTGTGGGTGCGGTGGCGTCCTGGACTGCCTGTTCTGTATCTGGGCCCCCATTATTCCCCCGCCCTGCGCAGCGTGGGACTCTCGCTTGGATTTCGGCGAGCCTACCGCGCCAGTGAGGAAACCCTGACTCGTTTGCAAACTGCGCGGGGAAGCCAAGTTTAGAGAAATGGAGCTTTCTGTTAGAGAAAAATTATTTCGAAGCAAACAGTCATTTTCCAGGGAAAGGAGAGCGTGTCCGCCGTAGGATGGACTTAGATCGTGTAAAAGCTGAGGCTACCAAGGATATCACCTCTGGGGTCCTTTGCTTCTTTTCCTTAGTCTCCCTCGAAACTCGTGTATCTTTCCTTCAGCAGTACTGGGCTCCGCGCGAACCTAGTCCTTTGTCTTTACCCTATTACCTTTCATAACATCCTAGTTGAAAAGTAGTTATTCAACCGCGTTTGAAAATGAGAAAACAGGCTCACAGAAGCTAGGTTACTTGCGAAGGTCGTTTAATTAGTAACCAGTAGCGCCAGGACTGCGAAAGTTTCCTGCTTCCGAATTCTCATGGTAGCTTTCACCAGGCTCCCCGTCAAATGCTATTGTCAACTACTGAACTAGATTAGCAAAAAGGTCTTTTAACAGAATTCCTGGTTTTCAGGGAAAGTTTCTTTCATGAAGTGCCCCGTTTCTACAGAGGAAAATCAAAATGAATCATAAGCCAGTTGAAAGGAGGAATAGGGTCATAGTCATCTTGATCCCAAGT
Organism: Papio anubis; assembly: GCF_008728515.1. Lineage (NCBI taxonomy): Eukaryota > Metazoa > Chordata > Mammalia > Primates > Cercopithecidae > Papio > Papio anubis. The sequence continues at coordinate 103,411,250 of NC_044985.1, read as the reverse complement.
TGCCAGATTTGAAAGATTTTATTTTCTAAAGACAAAATACTTGAAATGGCAAATATTTTGAATATTTGAACCACACAATTTTGCATTCATGGCATACTACTTGTGCTCTGAGCTGAAAACCTTTTAGGTTAAATAAAATAATTGCATTCATGGCATACTACTTGTGCTCTGAGCGGAAAGCCTTTTAGGTTAAATAAAGTAAGTGGAGATACATCCGAAGCAGTGTTGGAGCTCAGAAAAACAATACACCAAAATATGGCGCTTTGGCGTGCTATTTTGAACGAAAAGATACTAGAAGCCTCAGGCACAGTCTCCCTGACCTTCTCCTGCCCTCCTGTCTCCCAGCCTTCTTTCTCCCCCAAGGCAAGCCATAGAAACCAGAATTCCTCTTCCCCAAGATGAGTCATAGAAACTAGAAGCCCTCTCCTGCAAAGCCAACCATAAAACCTAAACTTCCCCCACCTTTCTATGTAAGAGCTGGCTGTGGCCAGGCGTGGTGGCTGTAGTCCCAGCACTTTGGGAGGCCGAGGCTGGTGGATCACCTGAGGTCGGGAGTTGGAGACCAGCCCGACCAACAGGGAAAAACCCTGTCTCTTCTAAAAGTACAAAATTAGCCTGGCGTGGTGGTGCATGCCTGTAATCCCAGCTACTCAGGAGTCTGAGGCAGGAGAATCACTTGAACCCAGCAGACAGAGGTTGCCGTGAGCCAAGATCACGCCATCGCACTCCAGCCCGGACAATAAGAGGGAAACTCCATTAAAAAAAAAAAAAAAAAAGCTGGCCATAAAGAACTTATCTGGCCTACCTTATCTGATAGTAGGCCCCTAAGACCCTCATTTTGGAAGAGATCCTGCCTTATACCTGGGAGGAAGGAATACTACACAGAAAGGCCTTGTTGGGTTTCCCCCGCTGTCTGTTACTATTAAGTGGCACACTTTTTGCCCAACCACATTACTCCAGACTGTCCATTCTTCATAGAATCTAAGCATTAGAAACAGTTTTCCCTGGCTGTTTGGGTAGCCATTTCTGAAGGCTATGTCATGTAAAACTTTGATTAAATAAACTTCTTAGTTTATTTTAAGTTTTTCTGTTAACCTATCTTTTGTTATACGAGTGTCTGCTCTGACCCTTATGGTGAGGAAGAAAGGTATCACACCTTTTCAGCCCCTGCAACAGCTAACTAGTATGCAAATACAAAGTCAGAGTAAGAGCTCAGTATATTTTATTGAAGTGTTAATCCCATAACCTGACGATTGTCAGTCCCTGTTTATTAATCATCTGGAACTTAGAAGGGCAGATTCTCCCAAATGGTAACTGCCAACTCTGCCCCTCTTGGGCAAGAAACAGATAGTTTTGAAGTCCCTGACATTGCAGTGTCTTGAAATCCGTTTCAGCCGTGCCTTTTCAACCCATAGTTATTTTCTGAGAATTGCTCCACCTATATGGGTAGCCCCTGTAGCCAGATTTGCTCTGTATCCCTTTGCTTCTCAGAAACGTGGAAGTGGGACAAAGGCAGAAGCAGAGAAAGCTGAACTACAGAGGAAGAGAAAAATAGATCTGCTAAGGGAAAGCAACAGGAGACTTAATAGTTCTTGTTTCCCTCCCCCTTGTGAGGCCCACTCTCCTTTCTACCCTTGGCCTGTAGGGGAGGCCTTGGCTGCCTTCCAGAGAATTCTCCCCCGCTTTTTCTGTTTTGTTTTGTTTTTTTAGGCCTAAGAATCTGAATGTATTTCTGTAAATTGCTACCATAAGAACCTCAACTAAGACAAAACGTTTACAAAACAAAGTCTAAAAGGGAAAAAAATTCCCATTCATCATAGCAGTCAAAAAATAAATTCTAGATATAAATACACATACCTGCTTATAATATTTTGAGAAATAAGCCAGATCTATGTGAAGAGAACAAGAGAACTTTAGGACATTAAAAATGACCCAGCCAGGCACAGTGGCTCACGCCCGAAATCCCAGCACTTTGGGAGGACAAGGAAGTGAGTGACTTGAGGTTAGGAGTTCGAGATCAGCCTGGCCAACATGGTAAAACCCTGTCTCTACTAAAAGTACAAAAATTAGCTGGGCATGGTGGCAGGCTCCTGTAATCCCAGCTACTCTGGAGGCTGAAGCAGGAGAATCACTTGAACCCGGGAGGCAGAGGTTCCAGGGCGCGATCTCGGCTCACTGCAAGCTCCGCCTCCCGGGTTCACGCCATTCTCCCGCCTCAGCCTCCGAGTAGCTGGGACTACAGGCGCCCGCCACCACGCCCGGCTAGTTTTTTGTATTTTTAGTAGACACGGGGTTTCACCATGTTAGCCAGGATGGTCTCGATCTCCTGACCTCGTGATCCACCCGCCTCGGCCTCCCAAAGTGCTGGGATTACAGGCTTGAGCCACCGCGCCCGGCCACAATGCCATTTTAAAAATTCATGTTGCTGGAAAGTAGCATAACATATATGGGCTGCTATTGTATAATTTCATACTATCATCAATGAGTTTGCGTTTCTCAAAGGCATGCTATGATATCACTCTGTTAACTTGCAAACACTCTTCTAAGTTTTAGTCCCCAGGACTAGTACTCCACCTAAAATCAGAAACGTCCAGTTGGTTCTTCCAAGCACCAACACCAGCTGCACATGACGAAGAACTCCTAGCACTCTGGTACTAGAGAGGCACTACTTATCTGCCTGGGTCTCCACCCCCATGTTATTGTGTGGAGAGAGAGCTGCTGCTGGTAGCTTCCCTGCCACCCCTGAGTTTCCTGGAGTAGGCTCTACAAAGTGCTGACGATTAAAGAGGGTAAGGAAAGGTGTGCTTGTTACTAGCTTAGGTTTCAGGGATGAAAAGAAGGTAGAAGTCCGGGTGTGATGGCTCCTTGTGTCCGGAATTGGTTCCTTCTGGTGGGTTCTTGGTCTCGCTGACTTCAAGCATGGAGCCGCAGACCCTCGCAGTGGGTGTTACAGTTCTTAAAGATGGTGTGTCCAGAGTTTATTCCTTCAGATGTTCAGATGTGTCCGGAGTTTCTTCCTTCCGGTGGGTTCGTGGTCTTGCTGACTTCAGGAGTGTAAGCCGCAGACCTTCTCAGTGAGTGTTATAGTGTTAAAGGTGGCACGTCCAGAGTTGTTTGTTCCTCCCGATGGGTTCATGGTCTTGCTGACTTCAGAAGCAAAGCCACAGACCTTCGCAGTGAGTGTTACAGCTCTGCGTCTGGAGTTGTTTGTTCCTCGCAGTGGGTTCGTGGTCTCGCCGACTTCAGGAGTAAAGCCACAGACCTTCACAGTGAGTGTTACAGCTCATAAAAGTAGTGCAGACCCAAAGAGTGAGCAGCAGCAATATTTATTGTGAAGAGCAAAAAGAACAAAACTTCCACAAAGTGGAAGGGGACATGAGCAGGTTGCCACTGGGGTGGCCAGCTTTTATTCCCTTGTTCGGTCCGCCCACGTCCTGCTGATTGGTCCATTTTACAGAGTGCTGATTGGTCTGTTTTTACAGAGTGCCAATTGGTGCATTTACAAACCTTTAGCTAGACACAGAGTGCTGATTGGTGTGTTTACAATCCTTTAGCTAGACAGAAAAGTTCTCCGAGTCCCAATCTGACCCAGAAGCTGGCTTCATCTCTCATCATGACTTTAGTCCCAGCACTTTGGGAGGCCAAGATGGGTGGATCACTTGAGGTCAGGAGCTCAAGACCAGCCTGGCCAACATAGCAAAACCCTGCCTCACAAAAATTAGCCAGGTGTGGTAGCGTGCACCTGTAGTCCCAGCTGTTTGGGAGGCTGAGGCAGGAGAATTGCTTGAACCCAGGAGACAGAGGTTGTAGTGAGCTGAGATTGCACCATTGCACTCCAGCCTGGGAGACAGAGTGAGACTCCATCTCAGAAAAATAAAAGAAAGAAAAAAAAAAAAGAAGGGAGAAGAGAGTGTCTTCATACAAGAATGAAGAATGACAGCCAACCACATAATACACATCTCAGATCCTGCTTATTTCTGATATCTTGAACCGTGCAAGACCCAGGAGCCTTGCCTACAGGGGAACAGATGTCATAGTTCACCTTTAGGATATGAGCCATTTTCCTGGGTCTAGACTTCCCCGCTCTGATGCTGCAACCTCCAATAGATCAGATAACTGAGACCTACAGATTCCACCAAAATGAAAATGTTACACTTGGATTGGGGGTAATGGGGGTGAAACTGAATGATCTATTTGTTTCATTTGTTTCATCATCTTGGTATCTTTAGCTGGGCATGGTGGTATGTGTCTGTAGTCCCAGCTACTCAGGAGGCTGAGGTGAGAGGATTGCTTGAGCCCAGGAGTTCAAGGTTGCAGTGAGTTGTGATCACACCACTGCACCCCAGCCTGGGCAACAGGGTGAAAAAACTTGCTATCTTTGTGGAGTAGGAAAGGGGGAAGGATGGAAGAGAATGAAAAGGTATGAATATTACCTCCAAATATAGTTTTGGTAAAAAGAGTTTGTACCAGAGAGGAATCCGTACGCGTAGTAGCCACATCCCCAGGATTGAGTGGCCGGAGGTAGTTCTTTCTATAAGTAACGTTGGCTCTGCTACTAGACTTGGCCACAAAAGACTGGCCCAGGAATTAACTCAGTTACCGAAGTCAAAAACATATAGGACACATCAGCCACACTGGAGGAGGTCTAGCATGAGAACTCTGAGTTAGACCGTGACCAGGCAAGCTCATCAGAGCCTGGTTCTGGAAGAGATTTAATTTGAGGCACACAGAGGGAAAGCTTGAGAGGCAGAAACTAAGCTCACTGAGAAATCAGAGAAGCTGGGGCCTGAGAATGACTGACTGAAAAGAAAGCAACAGAATAACAATATTCCAGTGACCCAGCATCTGCTCTGCTCTCCCCTCCTGAGAGGACTTGACCATTCTGCACAAAATAAACTGAGGGCTTCCATGAGGAGCTCTGCAGTAAACTCGACGTTTTATCTGAGAGTACCTTTGATTCTTTTCACTGTCTATCCTGGAAAGCCATGGAACCATTTGAGAAGAGGGTTAAGAAGGGCTATAAGAAAGACCAGAACTATGTGCTTCATTCAGGACAAAAGAAAAGGAGAGATGAAGACCCCAAGAATATTGTAAATAAGTAAAAAAAGAAAAAATGGTCTTCAAAGGACAGAAACTTGATACAAAATATGGATAGAGGTGGTTATGGAGAAGAGAGGAAAGCAGACAGAATCCAAGACAGGAAGGAAAACGCAACCTGCTGTTTCAGGCATAACCCACAGAAGGCTGGTTGGTAAAATCACATAGTATGTGACAAGTGTCTTCCATCTCAGTGCTCCCTACACACATGACCAGAGAGAGGAAGGAAATGATCCACAGCAAGGAGGAAACTGCACATAGAATAGCAGTCAGCCAGGCGCGGTGGCTCACACCTGTAATCCCAGCACTTTGGGAGGCCGAGGCAGGTGGATCACGAGGTCAAGAGATTGAGACCAGCCTGGCCAACATGGTGAAACCCTGTCTCTACTGAAAGTACATGGTGCACACCTGTAGTCCCAGCTACTTGGAAGGCTGAGGCAGGAGAATCGCTTGAACCTGGGAGGCAGAGGTTGCAGTGAGCTGAGATGGTGCACTCCAGCCTGGCGACAGAGCGAGACTCCCTCTGAAAACAAACAATAAACAAACAAACAAACAAACAAAAGAATAGCAGTCAGCCTTGCAGTGTTAAGCATGGGCTGATGGGGAAAAGGAAACAAAAAAACTGAGATCACATGGCTTAGGGTCTCCAGGACTGAGGTGAGCATAGAGGCTGCTTTTTACTCTTAAAACCTCTGGAGAACCACAAAGCTGGAGCTGTCTTTCGTTCTTTTGTTCATTCAACAGATATTTACTGAGCCCTGACTGTGTGCCAGATCCTATGTTAGATTCTGGGTGAATATGCCAGGTGTGGTGGCTTATGTCTATAATCCCAGCACTTTGGGAGGCCGAGGAGGGCAGATCACCTGAGGTCAGGAGTTCAAGACCAGCTTGGCCAACATGATGAAAGCCCGTCTCTACTAAAAATACAAAATTAACCGGGCATGCTAGTGCACGCCTATAATCCCAGGTACTCAGGAGGCTGAGCAGGAGAATGAATCACTTGAACCCCGGAGGTAGAAGTTGCAGTGAGCCGAGATCACGCCATTATACTGCAGCCTGGGTAACAAGAGCGACAACAAAATTTATTATCTTTACAGTTCTGAAGGTCAAAAGTCCAAAATGGGTCACACTGGGTTAAAATTAAGGTGTCAGCAGGGCTGTGTTCCTTTCTCACCAGGGAAGAACCTGTATTTTTTATTTTTTTTTTAAAGACAGGGTCTCGCTTTGTTGGCTAGGCTGGAGTGCAGTAGTGTGATCATGGCCTACTGCGACCCCAATCTCCCAGTCTCAAGAGATCTTCCTGCCTCAGCCTCCCAGGCAGCTAGGACTGGGTGTAAGAGTGATATGACTGTGACTTCTGTCACCCCATTGATTACCAGGGTTGATTGGGCTAATCTGGCTGGCTAGGCGGGTGTCTCCTTCCTCCCTCACCTCTCCATGTGCATCCCTTCTGAAGCTGTGTGCTCAGTTGAAGAGGATGGCCATCCCCGATAGAGGAGGACTGGTCTTTGGTCAAGGGTACACAAGTACTGTGCTCCCCTGCTAGAACTTCCAAACAAGCTCCCAAGTAGCTAGAACTACAGGTTTGCACCACCACACTCAGCTAATTTTTTATCTTTTGATCTTTTGTAGAGATAGCTTCTTGCTGTGCTGCCTATGCTGGTGTTGAACTCCTGGCCTCAAGTGATCTTCCCGCCTCAGGCTTTCAAAGTGCTGAGATTAGAGGTGTGAGCCACCATGCCTGGCCAGATAACCTGCATTCTTGTCTTTTCCAGCTTCAAGAGGCTGCCATCTTCCCTTGCCTGTGACCCCCCTCCATCTTCAAAGCCAGCAATGGCTGCCTGACTCTTTCTCACATCACATCACTCTGACACTAACTCTCTTGCCCTAAAGACCCTTGTGATTACACTGGGCCCACCTGTATAATCCAGGATAATGTCCCTACTTTATGGTCAGGCCAGGTGCAGTGGCTCAGACCTGTAGTCTCAGCGCTTTCGGAGGCCAAGGCAGGTGGATCACTTGAGCCCAGGAGTTCGAGACCAGCCTGGGCAACATGGGGAAACCCCATCTCTACAAAAACTACAAAAATTAGCCAGGCATGGTGGTATGCACCTACAGTCCTAGCTACTTGGGAGGCTGAGGTGGAAGGATCGCTTGAGCCTGGGAGGTCAAGGCTAAAGTGGGCCATGACTGCACCACTACATCCAACCTGGGTGACAGAGTAAGACCTTGTCTGAAAAAAAAAAGAAAAAAGAAAATGATTTTAAGGTCAGCTGATTAGCAGCCCTAATTCCATCTGTAATTCTCCATTGCCACATAACATAACATATTCACAGGCTCTGGAGATTCAGATATAGGCATCTTCGGGAGGGGAGCCATTTTCCTGCCTATTACAAACATGGGGCAAGTTATGGTAGTGATAGCACTGTAGGAGATGGTTCCAGTCCAAGACTGCAAGCTGAATACATGTCAGAGCCTCTCCCTCCCATCCCAAATGCCTAGAAATAGTAGTCCCACCTTACCCTCAGGGGGTTACTTTCTAAGACCCCTTCCACCGCCAGTTGGTGCCTGAAACTGCGTATAGTATACTGCGTTATATACCAGATAGAATACCAAACTTTCTATATACCATGT